>NW_027328741.1:91813254-92131246 GCF_048564905.1 Vicugna pacos | reverse complement strand
AATTTCTTTCTAAAAGTATGTTTCTTTTCGAAGTGAACATTAATTTATAAACTGTGTTAGTATCTCTTAAACATCAAACTCTTTGCAACTTTTAGTACACTTCAAACTGATAACCAGAATATATCTAGATATGATATGTTGCTATTTAAAGATATTTAGTAGTTATTTACTATTCCCCATACAGCACATTTCTTGACCCTGACTCATTTAATTTGCAAATGGAAAATTTTCTCTCTTAATTTTCATGAAATATTTCTTTTTCCTCACCCCATTTCCCCCATTCTTGTGAACAACCTGTTTCTTTGTATATCTATATCTCCTTTTCTGCTGTGTTATTTTCATTTGTTTTAAATTACAAATATGAGTAAAATCATATATCATATGTCATTCTATTTCTGAATTATTTCACTTAACATATTACCCTTTTGGTCTACAAATTTGTTGCAAATGAAAAAATTATTCTTTTTATAGCTGAGTAATAACCCATTGGAATTTTATCTGTGTGTGTGCATATATATATACATATATATTTATATATACATGTAAATATAGATTAATCAATAAAATCAAAGATAAAAATATAGCTGTGTAGATATATATATTATAAACACACATTATCTTTATCCATCATCTATTGATGAGCAATTAATTTGCTTCTATATCCTGTCTATTGTATATAATGCTGCAGGGAATATATGTTTGAATTTATCTTTTCTGGTTAGTGTTTTTATTTTCTTGGAATAAGTATCCAGATATGGAAATGTTGGATTATATTTCATTTTTAATTTTTCGAGAAAAATGCATACTGTTTTCCACAGTGGCAGCACAAATTTACATTCACTCCAGCAGTGCATCAGGTTTGTTTTTCTTACATACTCACCAACACTTATATTTGTTATCTTTTTGATTATATTCTTTCTGACAGGGCTGACATAAACTCTCATTGTGTTTTGGACTTGCATTCTTCTGATGATTAGTGATGTTGACCGGTTTCATATGCCTGTTGGTTACCTTTTCCCCACTGTATATTCATTTTTTGTAATGGTCTAAATGACCATAACTGTCTGATTTCATTTTTAGGCATTCTTTGTGTGCCATTATTCCCTTTGTTCTGTGCCACTACCAAATTCTTTTTATTACTGTAGCTTTGTATTATAGTTTTAAATCAGGGAAAGTGATACATCCTCTTTGTTGTTTATAAAATAAATTTGTATTTATGGTTTGTTTTTTTCTTTTGTTATTTGTTTTAGTGATTTCAACAATTTTGTGTTTACATGTAAATTTTAGAATTATTTATTGTAAATTATGAAAATGCCCTTGGTATTTTGATAGGCACTGAATTTAATTAGTGTATTTTCTTTGCTAATACTGTCATTGAAACAATATTATTACCTCATCAATGAACACAATATATACTTTCATCTGTTTGCATTATCTTCAATTTCTTTTATAAATATTTCATAGTTTTCTGTGTACAGTTCTTTTACCTCCTTGATTGGATATATTTCCAGGTTTATTTTTTTTGTAATGCAACTCTAAGTGAGACAGTTCCCTCACTTTCTCTATCTGTTAGCTTGTTGTTAGTGTGCAGAAATGCAAGATTTCTGAATGTTAATTTTACAATATGAAATTTTATCAAATGCATTGATAAGCCCTAGTAGTTTTGAGGTGCCATCTTAAGGATTTCTGTTTAAAGTATGTCATCTGCAATCAGATACTTTTATTCCTATTCTAAATTAGCCATATTTTATTTACATTTATTTTGGATAACTATGGCTAGAATTTCCAATACTATTCAGAATAAAAGTTGAAAGAGTGTGCATTCTTGTCTTTTTCCTGTCCATAAAGGAGATGATTTCAGCTTTTAATCAGTGAGTGTCATGTTAGCTGAGTTCTTGTCATATATGATCTTATCTGTGTTGAGGTATGTTTCCTCATGCCCAATTTGAGGAGAAACTTACTCATAAATAGATACTGAATATTTCAAAACATTTTATGACTCTTTTGAAGTGAGCATATTATTTTTTTCTTCAATTTGTTAGTGTGGTGTATCATATTAATTAATTTGTGGGTAATGAATCGCTTTTGCATCCCTTGAATAAAATGGACTAATCATACTGTATAATCCTTTTACTGTATTTTTTTCATTGCTAACATTTTAGTGATGATTTTTACACCTATGCTTATCAGTAGTATTTAACCTGTAATTTTTTAAGGTATTTGTTCCAGTTTTAATAGTAGTGTGATACAGAAAGTTGGGGTAGGAAGCCTTCCTTCCTCTGCAAATTTTTGGAATTCTCTGAGAAGTATAGGTGATAGCTCTTCTCTAATTGTTTGTCAGAATTCACCTGTGAAGCTGTCTAGGCCTGGAATTTTGTTTCTTGGAAGATTTTGTTTAATAACTTATTCAAATTCATTAGTGATAATCTGTTCATATTTTCTCTTTCTCATTCCATCCTGGAGATTATGTCTTTTTAAGAAATTGTCCATTTCTTCTTGGGTTTCCATTTTATTGACATATAATTTGTTGTATCTTCTTATAATGTTTTGTATTTCTTTGATATAAACTGTAACTTCCATTTATTTATGAGCTTATTTATCTGTATTCTGGTTTTACTCATGAGTCTGGTTAAATTTTATCAATTTTATCTATCTTTCAATAGCCATTATTTAGTATGATTGAATGGTTCTATTTTTAATCTTTTTATTCGTGTATCTTATGATCTTTCAGCTGTCTTTCCTTCTACTAACAAGTTTGTTTCATATTTTGCTACATCATCTGTTTGTACGATTATGTTATAAGAGAGAGATATTTCTTATTTGAATAAGTGGGATTATTTTGCTATATTCATCCCTATTAATACTGCTTTTGCTATACCCCATGGACTTTGTTTTTGTTGTCATTTTCTTTATATATATTTCCTTTGATTTATACAGCAATCCATTGGTTGTTTAATATTGTATGATTTATAATCTAAATTTTAGTATTTTTCTTTTGTTTTTTCCTTTAGAAAATTTCTATTCTCCCAGAATCCATATGTCTCTTCACAAAACAAGGAGAAAAATAATAATATTCAAAATCAGAAGACACAAATTTTCTAAAATTAATTTTGAAAAATGAACAAAGCTGTGGGTATTACCCTCCCTGACTTTAGAACATATTACAAAGCTACAGTATTCAAAACATCAAAATTTATCACTAAAAGACACACATAGATCAATGGAACAATATAAAAAGTCCAGAAATAAACCCACACACATATGGTCAATTAGTCCACAATGAAGGAGGCAAGAGTATACAATGGAAAATTGGCAATCCCTTCAACAAGTAGTTCTGGGAAAACAGGACAGTACATGTAAAAAGAAGATGTATGAGCACTTCCTTCCATAGAATACAAAAATAAATGGATTAATTTCCTTAATGTAAAACCTGAAACTATACAATTTCTGACCAAGAACATGAGGAGAACTTACTTTGAGATAAATCATAGCAATATTTATTTTTGATATGTCTCCTAATTAAAAAAAGGAAAATTAATAATAGTTTTAAGTTTACTAAGGAAAAATTAGATTTTCTACGTGATACAGGGATTCTAATTCTTGTATAAGTGTGAAGTGCAAAACCGTTTTCAGAGCAAAGGAAACCTTCTACAAGAAATATGACAACACATAGAATAGAAGGAAAAACTTCAGACAATGAGACCAAGATGGTGTTAATAGCCTTAATATATATGTAGCATATTAGACCCAATATTTTAAAACACATGCCCCATCTTAAAAACAGTTTAAGGGTCTTCATGTAAACTTTTCAAAAACAGACATGTGGATGATTTTCATGCACATAAAAAGAAACATAATTTTGCTATTCATAAGGGAATCATAAATCAAAACCAGAATGAAATATAATCTCACAGCAACCAAAATGGCTATTAGAAAAGTCTTCAAATGACAACCATCAAAGGATAAAATGGAACCCAGGTACACTGTTGGTGGAAATAAAAATTGATGCATCCACTTGTATAAAAGTATAAACAGTGCACAAATAACTAGAAATAGAAGCATTATATGTTGCAGCAATTCCAGTTTTTGGTATAGATCTGTAAAAACATGAAAACATTAACTTTAAAGGATATTTTACCCCAATGTTCTTTACATCATCATTTATAAAAGCCAAGGATAGATGCACAAATCAACTGCCCATCAAGAGATGATTGGCTGAAGTAGATGTGAGATATAGATAACATAATAAATAGTCATTGCCATATCAAAAAATAAAATTCTTCAAATTGGAACAATGTGACTGGACCCAGAGAGTGTTGTATATATGAAAATAAATCATACAGACAAAAACACTTTAAGTTATAACTTACATGAGAAAATTAAAGATATAAGTGTAATAATCATAAAGAAACAGTAACATAATCACATATATATGTGTACTGTTCCAAGTAGTGGTTTCCTTTGGGGACAGACAAGAAGGATGGGGAAGACAAAAATATGCAAGCTACTAGTTATAAATTAGAGGAGCAACAGTGCTATATTTACAGCACAGAAATATTTTAATAATTTAAATGATTTTAAAGAAATTATAGGCATATATTTTAGTAAAATGTGCATGTATGTGGGAAAAATATTGAAGAAAAGAACCCAGGAAAATAAAATATTTTGTAGTACTATGACATTAAGGGGGGTGATTTGTTCAATTTCTTTATTCTTCTTATAATGTCCTTATTATAATTTAAGCATTTAAATGAAAAAGTATATGCTTTGAAAAAAGTGACATAAGTTTAAATTATTTCTGTCTCTCCCCTTAAATCTACAGTCAGTAAAACGTTCACATCTCAACAAAAATAACTACAACACAAAACAATACTCCAGAACGCATATGTACAGCTGACGTTTGGTGGGCTAAAACACATAAAGGAGGCTCTACTGAGGGAAGAGAAGATTTGGTGCCTGCAACCAAGGACCACTGACTAGGGTATCTGAGCCTACAGGTTCAGAGAACCCAGTAGAAACAGGGTCTCAGAGGTTCACACAGCTTCAGCCTCAAACTGCACCAGTACTCATGGTCACAGGTAACTAGGAGGGAGCCACAATGGAGACAGAAATTCCATCCTTCAGACACTCAGACATTCATGACATTGTCCTAACTCCCAATTCATATTGGTGGAGACAAGTTACCTTGCAAAACTGGTCATGGGAAAGGCACTTGCCTGATTCCAATTACCCACCTGTCTTTGCATGTTTCCTCAATGTGTACACTGAGTCTTAAGGCATATCAGATAAAAGGAAGTGTTCACCATACCAGTGACAAGAGTGGCATTAACTACTGGAGAATTCTAAGAAGTGACAATGAAAGCACATCTTTTATCCAGACAGTAGCGACTGGAAAGTGCCATTTTGAAATATTATCAGAGGTAGCTCAGGTAAGTAAAACCAAAAATTGTGCAATATTGCAAACTACCAGAAAACAAAAGCAAGGTCTTCAACTCCCAATCTGTTATTTAGTGTCATCAGAGCAGTAAATTACCAAGACCATGACCAACCACAGTAAAATTATACGGCATGGTAACATACAGATACACAGACACAGACACCAAAACAGACACAGTCACACATGAGCACACACACGCACACACACACAATGTCAACCCTGCAGCAAACTTAAAGTCATGGTATATTGCCATATAATTAATAGAGACTCCAAATAGGTGTCATACAGAATCTCAATACATAAAACAAAACTCAGATAGCAGTTTAGTGAGCTTAGGAATAAATTAAATGCTGATAAGCAATACATTACCAAAGAGACTGAAACTATAAAATAACCAAACATAATTGGAGGACGAGATGAACTCAAAAACTGAGACGAAGAATGCAACAGAAAGCACTGGAAGCAGACTGCCTATGTGGAAGAGAATTTACCAAGCTGACCAATACAAAACTAGAAATGATAGAAGAGGGCAGAGATACAAGATATTAAAAAGTGAGGAAATTCTACAATAGCCATCAGACTTCTTCAGGAAATGCACTTTAGTGTGAAATCCTGGAGGGAGAAGAAAGTTAGAATGTAGCTGATGGTTTATTTAAAGAAGTAATAGTTGATAACTTCCCAAACCTGTGTAAGGAACTGATATACAAGTCCGTGAGCCAACAAAACACCAATAACTTTAAGGCAAAGAGACCTTCAAGATACGTCAGATGCAAATTGACAACTCAATGACAGAGGAAAATTTTAAACGCAGCCAAAAAATATTATAATAATCTACAAAGGAACCTCATTAGGTTTTCAGCAGATTTCTCAGCAGAAAACATTGGCCAAGGGTAAATAAAATGACATTTTCAAACTCCTGAAATAATAAACCTCTCACCCAAGAATACCCTACCTTGCACAGTTATCACTTAGGTATAAAGTGAAAATAAAGTCTTTACCAGACAAAAAAAACCTGAATGAGATGAAAAAACAAAACTGAGACACCTTATACGGGGTGCAGAAAAGAGCTCTACTAAGAAAAATAAGAGAGCAAAAATATGCAAAACATTGAACAAAATGCTAAGTAGACAACATGAGATATTTGCTACTGTTTCTTTGGGTATGTTTTTAAAAGCTTCTCTACTATATGTATTCAAGAAAGAAAAATAGGAAATCAGGGGCAATAAATATATATACATCAATCTGGTAACACCTTCACAAGAATAAATGAACTAATTTGAGACAGTAATATTAAAAGTTAAAGAGTAAAAATAAATCAATATTAAAGGAAGCTGCTATCAGCGGAAAAAGGGCTAAATTATACATGAGATGTTTTATTTTTAATTGAAGTACAGTTGATGTAGTATATTGTGCAGTTTCAGATGTACAGTTAAGGGATACCAACCTCTTTGTGGATAATATTGCATTATAAATTATGACAATATTTTTAACATTAAATTATTCTAAGTTATTGTGTATAATTCCCTGATCTATACAGATTATCTTGTTGCTTCTCTCCTTTATGTATTTTATATTATATCCCTCAATATCGTACCATAAAATTGCACTTCCCTTCCACTTTGGTAAAGATAAATGTTTTCCCATATATTTCAGTCTGCTTCAGTCTTGTCTATCTAATCTCTCTTTCTTTCTACCATATCTCTATCAATCATTCAATCAATCAATCAATCTGTCTATCTGTCTATCTATCTATCTATCTATCTTTCTATCTATCATCTATCTATATATCTATCTATCTCTCTATCATTTATTATCCTTCTATCTATCTATTTATCTGCCATCTATCAATAGATAGCTATAGATAGATTTACATAGATATCTGTTATTCTTTAGATTCCAAACATAAATTATATTATATAGTTTTGTCTTTGTATAAGTTACTTCACTAAGCACATTATTTACTAGGTCCTTTCATGACGTTGAAATAGCAATGTGTTATACTATTTCATGGCTGCATTTTATACCATTGCATATTTATAGAAATATCATATCTTCTTAATTCCATAGTCTACTGTGGACTCTTGGATTGCTTCCCTGTCTTGCATATAATAAACAGTGCTGTTTTGAACATTGATTCTTCTCAATTTAGGGTGTTTTCCCCAGATTTTTCTGAGGAGAGTTATTAATGTTTCATATGGTATTTGTCTTTTAGGTTTAAAGAAATCTGACTATTGTTTTCCATAGAAGTTGTTCAAATTTACATTCCTACCAAGAGAATTCAAGAGAATTCTTACCTCCACATGGTCTCCAACACTTTCTATTTGTAGACTTTTAGATAATAGCCATTTGAGAAGTGTGAAGTAATACCTCTTTGTAGTTTTGTTTTGTAATTACCTAATAATTAGTAATGTTGAGCAATTTTATCACTTGCTTGTTGCTCATCTTTATGTTTTCATTGGAAAAATATTAGCTCAGTTACTCTGCCCTTGTTTTTGATTGGGTTTTTGCCTTTCACATTGAGTTGTGTAACCTAAATATATGTTGCATCTATTTACCTACATCTATTAAACCCTGGTCATTTGCATTGTTTACCGATATGTTCTCCAATTACACAGGCAGCGTTTTCATTTCATTGATTGTGTCCTTAGCTGTGCAGAAGTTTTCAAGTTTGTTTAGGTCCCACTTGCTTATGTTTGCTTTTATTTCTTTTACCTATGGAGACTGATATAAGAAAATATTCCTATGATATATATCCAATAGGGTATCACCTATATTCCCTTCTAGCAGTTTTATAGTATCTGGTCTTATATTTAGGTCCTTAATAAACTTGGAGTATATTTTTGTATATGATGTCAGGGAATGCTCTAATTTCACTGTTTTACATGTAGATGTCCAGCTTTCCCAACACCATCCATTGACGTGACATTTTATCCATTGTGTACTCTTGCCTCTTTTATCATAGATTCATTACTCATAGGTGTGTGGAATTATTTCTAGACTGTTTTTATTGATTATATCTCTGTGCCAATTCCATGCTGTTTTTATTCCTGTAGGTTTGTAGTATAGTAAGGTATCTGGGAGGGTAATATCTACAGATTTGTTGTTTTTCTCAAGATCATTTTGGCAATTTTTAATGGTTTCATGTAAAACAGTTATTTTTTTCTACTTCTACGGAAAACACTATAGCTATCTAACAGGAATTTGCTTAAATCTGCAGGTTTCTTTGTGTAGTACGACTATGTTAACAATACAAACTCTTTCAATCCAAGAGCACAAGACATATTTCCATTTCTTTGAATAATTTTTAATTTCTTTGTCAATGTTTTATAATTTTCAGTGTGTAGACCTTTCCCATATGTGGTTACATTTATTCCAAGATATTCGAGGGGATGGGATTTTAAATAGTATTGCTTTCAACGTCCATTTTAGGGTATCTCATGATTAATGTGTAGAAATGCAAGAGACTTCTTTACATTAATCTTGTACCCTGCTCCTTTGCTGAAATTATTTATTATTCATAATAGGCAGTGTGGATCCATTAGGACTCTCTATGCAGATTGTTATGTCATCAGTACTGGCGACAGTTTTGCCTCTTTCTTTCCATTTTGCATTTCTTTTACTTCCTTTTCTTTTCCTCTTCCTTTATTGTTTTACTGTGGAACAGAAATGGTGAGAGTAGGAGCCCTTATATTTTACACTAATTTACCCAGAAGGCTTTCAGCTTTTCCCCCTGAGAATTATAAATTGTTTTAAATGGCCTTTATTATGCTGGGAGATGTTCCCATTATACTCACATCCATGAATGTATGTTGAATTTTGTCAAATGCTTTTTCTGTGTGTATTGACATGGTCCTGTGAATTTTGTCCCTCTTTTGTTAGATATGTGTCATGCTGATTGACCTGTGTATGTTGAACCATCCTTGTGATTCTGGAAGGAATCCAACTGATCATCGTGTATAATCCTTTCTATGTATTGCTGGATTAATTTGTTGATGTTCTTTTGAGGATTTTTGAATGTATATTCATCAAGGATATTGGATTTTCATTTTTTTTTTTGGTAGTGTCTTTGGTTTTGTTATCAGGGTAATGGTGGCCTTATAGAATAAATCTGGGAATTTTCCTTCCTCCTGCATTTTTTGAAAGAGTTGGTGGGAAAGAGGTTTCAGTGAAGGCACCCAGGCATTTTGTTCAAGGGGTGTTATTAAAATTAAAGATTTTATTTAACTTATACTGATTCTGCTTTTCAAGTTTTCTTTTTTGTCTTTATAAAATGTAGGCTACACGTTTCTAGAAATGTATCCATTTCTTTAAGGTCGTCCAGTTTTTTGTCACGTAACTTCTCACAGTGCTTTCATAATCTTTTTTTGTATTTCTGTAATATCAGATGTTATTTCTACTCTTTCATTTCTTATTTTGTTTGGGTCCATTCTGTGTATTTCTTGATAAGCCTGGCTAAATGCTTACCAGGTTGTTTATATTTTTAAGAAAAAACTCTTGATTTTAGGACATTTAATTTATTTTTTGATTTTTATTTCATTTATTTTCAAAGTACTCATTAAAGAATTCTTATTCTAATGCCTTTGGGTTTTGCTTGTTTTTATATCATGTAATTTTGGGTGTTATGCTTGGTCCTTTGTGTCAGGTTTTTATTGTTCCTTGTAAAAGGTCTTAATTGTTCTAAACTTACTTGATAGATTTGTCTTTGCTGCATCCCGTACATTTTATGAAGCTGTGCTTTCATTGTAATTTGTCTCTAGGTATGATTTTATTACCCCTTTGATTTCATAATTGATGTTTTATTTTTTTAAAGGGTGTGGTTTAATCTCATGTTTGTGCTTTTCCTGTTCTTCTTTCTAGAGTTGATGCATTTTTTCATAATTATGAGTATGAAAAAATACTTGCTGTAATCTATATTTGCTTAAAGTTCCTGAGGCACTTTTCATGACATAATTTGTGGTTAATTCCTTAGATAACATCCTGTGCACACTTGAAAAGTTTATGTGTTCTGATTTTCTGATGCTGTGACCAATAAACCAGTTAGGTTCAAATGATCTAATATACTATTAAGACCTCTGTTTCCTTACAGATATTCTTTCTGGTTGAACTGGCCTTCAGAATAAAGAGGTGTTAAATTCATCTACTATTATTGTTTTATAATCAGTTAATTCCTTCATGTCTACTAATATGTCTTTATATAATTTGGATCTGTGGTGTTGGGTCCATATATAATTTAATGAGTGTAATACCCTATTTTAATATTGATCTCTTTTTCATTATATAATCTCATATTTATCTTTCATTGTGGCCCTTATTTTGAAACGTATTTTGTATGAGTTTATCATTGCAATATGCACTTTCTTGTAATTTCCATGAAATATCTCTTCCATCTATTTCCAGGCTGTGTTTATCTTCCACCATAAAGTGAAACTTTTTGGGGGCAGAGGCCAAGATGGTGGATTAGAAGGATGCTCGTTACTCACCATTTCCCACAAATGCACCAAGACTCACACACACAGACCTACTCAGCTAAGCAGAGAACATGCAGAACTCTGCCAGAACATTGTCCTCTTCACTATGTAAACATGTGGAAAATCTGGTAGGAGAAAAGGAAGAAAGAAAGAAGAAAAGGCAAAACAGAGGGGGTCAGGTCCCCCAGGGAGGGAGCTGCAAAGGAGGGCTGGTGCTCATTCACTGGGTCTCCCCTCTCCAACTGAGAATTCGGAAGGATGGAGGGTGAGCCTCCAAGGCTTGGGTCTGTACAGAGTATAAGTAGGCTGACAGAACTAAGTTAAACAAGCAGAGACACCCAGATCAAAATGCAGCCCAGAAGCTGCGGGCAGGGCCATGCTGCACAAGCTGGGTGGTAGATGGGAATGGCTGCACTGTGGCAGCCAGGGGAAATGGAGGGGGCTGTGTGCCATGGCTGTGGGTGCACAGGGCAGAAAAATCTGGGCCCTCCATAAAACAATAGGGCAGATGTGCCCTGTGTGGGGAAGGGTGCATAACCATGTCTGAAAACCCAGAAAAGTTTCTAGGTGAAGATAACTGGGGATCAGATACAGCCACCATACCCTCTGGTACTTTGCACCCAGGCAGCAGTGGGGGAAAAATCTGCATGCACCTCTGAGGACATAGCAACCTTAAGGGCCAGACGGAGACTTCTTTACAGCCTGAGGCAGATAGGACACTTCTGTCCTGGTTCCTCAGAAAACTTGATTCACCAAGACAAACAAGGAGCTGGGATTTGGGCCAGACCAGGGACAGGGCTGTTCCTCTGTCTTCCTGGAGCCAACTTCTGGTGTGCAAACCTGAGGCAGACAGTACAGTGACACAGAGCAGTGAAGTGACCAGCACCCTGAGGGGGAGTGTGGCCCCTCACTTTTTGGGCTGGACCGCAGCCCCTGAACATGGTGCCAGGAGATGGTGTGATGCCCACTTCTGTCTGGTCAGTCTGGAACAGCTGACTGCAGCATCCAGCAGGAGAGTGACAAACAAGCCCAAGTCAAAGAGAGCTGCTCCAGATGCAATGTTGGGGGTAAGAGTGATCAGCTTGCCGACAGACACTGGTAGCAGCAGAGTGAGGGCTCCAATGGAGGGCCTCTGATAAAATGAAGATGAGATTCCAAAACAGGATGAATACAGAAAGATTTCACATTAAATATACACAGTCACCAGGAGGACACGGACCACCCCAAAGTTTTAATCTGTTTTTAACTGTTCCATTTTTTATTAACCTCTTAATTTTTACTTCTAAGGCAATTATATACACACCCATTTTAATCCCTTTGAAATTTTTAAAAAATAATTTTATTATTATTGTTTTTCAAAACTCTGCTTCAACTTGATCTTCTATTATGAATTATACAATGTTTTCAAACTTTTGTTTATCCCTTCTTTAAAATTCTCTGTCTCTCTTTTTCTTTTTTTTTCTAAGTTGTATTACCACATAGACATTAGGTAGACAAACTCCTTTAAGACCACATTAGATAACTGATACTCCATACACCACAGTGCCAGAGAGGTAGGAGCAAGATGAACAAGCAGAGAAACCATTCCCAATTAAAAGAACAAAAGAAATTCCCTGAAAGAATGATCAGTGAAATAGACATCAATATCCTACTAGATCAGGAGTTCAGAAGAGGAGTGATCAAATGACTGAAGGAAATAAAGTATTTAGAGATACAAAATATGTCAAAAATGAAATGGAAGCTATAAAGAAGAAATGAGTAGAATATGTAAACTCGTTGACTGAGATGAGGATTGATCTAAAGGTGTTGCAATATTGACTAGATAACGCAGAGGAAAGAATTAGTGACTTAGAGGACAGGACAATTGACAGCACCCAATTAGAAGAGCTACAAGAGAAACAATGAGAAACAAATGAAAAAAGCATAAGGAATATATGGGATAATAGAAAGCATGCCAATCTTGGCATGATACAAGTTCCAGAATGGGGGAAAGATTAAAGGGGGTTGCTAAGGTGTTCATAGAAATAATGACCGAGAACTTCCCAAATTTAAATAAGGAATCAGATATCCAAGTATAGGAAGCTCAGAGTGTCCCAAAAAGGAAGAACCCAAATACACCCACACCAAGACATATAATTAAGTTGGCCATAGAAAAGGATAAAGGAATGATCCTAAAGGCAGTAAGAGAATAGCAAAGAGTGAGTTACAAGGGGATCCCCATAAGGCTCCCAGCTGATTTCACTACAGAAATACTACAGGCCAGAAGGTACTGGCAAGATATATTCATAGTCCTGAATGAAAAAAATGATATATTGTAGGATACTTTAACCAGCAATGGTATCCTTTCTGGTAGAAGGAGATATAAAGATTTCACAGACAAGAAAATGCTACAAGATTTTAGCAATACTAGACCCATGCTAAAAGAAATATTGAAAGGTATACTCTAAAATCAAAAGAAGTAGGATACTGCAGGAATGTTAAACACACAGCTGGAAAGGTGATAACTCATTAATCATAACTAAATTAAACATAAAATTTTTAAAAAAGACATATAAATAATTGAGAGTGGGAGAGAGAGGCAGGAAAATAGAGAATTTTTTTGTCTTTCTTTTAAAATTTTTCTTTCTCAGTAGAATGGGTTTGAGATCTTGTTACTATCAGTTTAATAAAAGCAGTTATAATAATGGTATAAAAGACTTCTATAAAAGGGTAACAAAAAGACAAAAACATATCAGGGAGTCAGTGAAACTAAATAAAATTCATGATAATTCAAAGGAAAATGACCAAACCATAAAAAGAAGATGAAACGAACAAAGAGGAAATATCAAATCAACTGCAAAGATAAGGTCAAAATGGCAATAAATAAAAACATATCATCGATTATTGTAAATTTAATGGACTAAATGCTCCAGTCAAATGTCATTGAGTGGCAGGCTGCATAATAAAGCAAGAACCTTCAATATGCTGCATACAAGAGACCCACTTCAGGGAGAAGTATACATATAGATTGAGAGTGAAAGGATGGAAAAGGGTATTCCATACAAATGGAAAAGCCAAAAAAGCAGGTGTTGCAGTACTGATTTCTGACAAAAGAGTCTTTAAAACATAGGCCATAAAGAAAGATAAAGAAGGACATTTTATAATGATTGAAGGAGTGATACAAGATGAGGTTAGCACACCCGTTAATACATATGCACCAAATAGAAGAGCACCTAAGTACATAAAATAATTACTAACAGATGTAAAGGGGGATTGTGATGGGAATCTAATCATAGTTGGAATTTACAACACTGAATTAACATCACTGGACCTATCACTGAGACAGAAAATGAATAAGGCAACAGAGAAGTTAAAAAATACAATAGAAATATTACACTTTGTGGATATTTTCAGAGCATTGCCCCCCCCACAAATTAGTATATACATTCTTTTCAAGTACACATGGGACATATTCCAGGATTCATGATGTACTTGGGCACAAAAGAATCCTCAGCAATTTTAAGAAGATAGAAATTACCTCAAGCATGTTTTCTGAACACAATGCCATGAAGCTAGAAATCAACAACAGAGAAACAAATGAGAACAAACGGAAAACACGGGGAGTTAACAATATGTTACTAAAAAACGAATGAGTCAAAGAAGAAATCAAAGCTGAAATGAAAAAGAACCTTGAGACAAAAGAAAAGGAAAGCAATACCACACAAAATTTATGAGACACAGCAGAAGCAGTGCTGAGAGGGGAGTTTATAGCCATACAGGCCTTCCTCAAAAAAGAAGAACAATCACAAATTAACAATTTAACCCACCAGCAGAATGAACTAGAAAAAGAAGAACAAGAAACCCCAAAGGGCAGCAGAAGGAAGGAAATCATAAATATTAGGGAGGAAATAAACAAAATAGAGATTCGAAAAATAATTGGAAAAAAATCAACCATTCCAAAAGCTGATTTTTTGAAAAAGTTAGTAAAAGCAACAATCCTCTGTCCAAACTCAAATAGAAGAAAAGAGAGGGAGCACAAATTATCAAAATAAGATAGAATGGAGAAATTACAACAAATAAAATACAAATACCGTATATCATACGAGAATATTATGAAAAGTTTATGGAAACAAACTGGATAACCTAGAGGAGATGGAAAGTTTTCTGGAAACATACTGTCCACCAAGACTGATTCAAGACATAACTGATCCCTTGAAAATGCAGAGAACTAGAAATTAAATCAAAATAGCAATATAAAGCCTCCCTAAAAATAACAGTCCAGGACCGGATGGCTTCACCGAGGAATTCTACCAAATATAGAAAGAAGAACTCATACCAGTTTTTCCCAAACTCTTCCAGAATAATGAAAAAGAAGGAGTACACCCAAAGTCATTCTGTGAAGCCACAATCACCCTGATACCACAACAAGGCAAAGACACTACCAAACAAGAGAATTATAGGTCAATATCACTGATGAACACAGACACCAAAATTCTCACCAAAATAGTAGCAAGCAGAATCCAACAACACAGAAAAAAGATTATACATCATGACCAAGTTGGGATCATGCCAGGGACACAGGGGTGGTTCAACATATGCAAATTAATCAATGAACACAGCACATCAACAAAAGAAAGTAGCAAATCCACATGATCATCTCAATAGATGCAGGAAAATCATTTGATAGGATTCAACACACACTTATGATAAAAACTCTCACCAAAGTGGGCATAGAGGCAACATAACTCAGCATCATGAAAGCTATAGATAACAAACCTACAGCTAGTATAGTACTCAATGATGAGAAAGTTAAATCCTTCCCACTAAAATCTGGGACAAGGATGCACAGTAACACCACTCCAACTCAATATAAACTTGGAAGACCTAGCCACAGCAATCAAACTAGAGAGAGAAGTAAAAGGGATGCAAATTGGAAAGGAAGTGGTAAAATTATAACTATATGCAGATAATATGTTATTATATATCGAAAACCCTGCAAGATCCAGACAAAAATTACTACAACTGATGGAATAATTCAGCAAGGTAGCAGGTTACAAGATTAAGGTTCAAAAATCAGTGATATTTCTTTACGCTAATGATTCAGATAATACTATAGAGCTACAGTCAACATGACAGCACTGTATTGGTAGGAAAACAGACATATAGGCTAATGGAATAGAACAGAGAGTCCAGAAATAAACCCACAAAATTTTGGTCAATTAATCTTTGACAAAGGAGGCAAGAAAATACAATGGAAAGGAGACAGACTCTTCAGCAAATGATGTTGGGAAAACTGGACAGCAGTATGTAAATCAATGAAGCTAGAACACTCTCAATGAAGCTAGAACACCATACACAAAAATCTCAGAATGGATCAAAGACTTAAACATAAGAGTAAATACAATAAACTTCCTAGAGGGAAATGTAGGCAAAACACTATCTGATATAAGTCTCGAAAATTTTCTCATAGAAAAAATAAAAGCAAGAATAATCAAATGAGACCTAATGAAACTTACAAGCTTCTGCACAGTAATGAAACCAGAAGTAAAACAAAAACACAACCTACGGAATGGGAAATAAAATTTGCATATGAAACCAACAAAGGCTTGATCTTTAGAGTATATATGCAGCTCATCCAACTGAATAAGAAAAAATAAAAAAAACAATCAAAATGGGCAGAAAACCTAAACAAGCAATTCTCCAAGGAAGACATACAAATAATCAAAAGGCACATCAAAAAATGCTCAATATCACTGATTATCAGAGAAATGAAAATCAAAACTACAGTGAGGTATCACCTCACACCAACAACGACAAGAACAACATTAAAAACGACAGAATCCTCTTAGCAAATTAGGATTCAGGAAATATATGTCAACATAACTAAAGTCATTAATTACAGACCCACAGACAATATAATATGCAAAAGTGAAATACTGGAAGCCAAATTAAGGAATAAGATAAGGATGCCCACTCTCACCATTTGTATTAAACACAGTACGTGAAGACCTAGCAACAGAATTCGGACAAGAAAAAAAGTTATTCATGTTGGATTCAATGTCGTAAGTCTGTTATTATTTTAGATGACATGATAATCTATATAGAGAACCCTAAAGATTCTCCACACCAAAACAACTAAAACTAATAAAGACATTTAGCAAAGTAGCATGATTCATGATTAATATACAATAACTGTCACATTTCTTTACACTAAGAATGAAATATTCCATAATTTTAAAAAATCCATATGAAATCAGATCAAAAAATGATAAACCTATGAAAAAACCAAGATAATAAAATCAATAGGACACTGATAAAGAAATTTGAAGATGATGCAAAGAAATGGAAAAAAATCTCATGGTCTTAGTTTAAAGGAATTTATATTGTTAAAATATTCATACTACAAAAGATGTCTACAGATATAGAGATTCAGATTGAACTACATGATATTTTCCACAGAACTAAAAACAGTCCTATGATTTGTATGGAACTGCAAAAAAACCAGAACTGCAAAAGTAACAATGAGGGAAAAGAACAAAGTTGGAGGCATAGCCCATAACCCTCCCAGATCTCAGACTATATTACAAAAATACAGTAATCAAAAGAGCACAATGCTGGAAAACAAAGAAATATCTATATCACTGGAACGGAACACAGAGACAGAAATAAAAATCACACCTATGGTCAACTAAACTATGACAAAGGAAACAAAATTATACAATGCCTAAAAGACAGTCATCATCAAGTGATGTTAAGAAAGCTAGACAGCTACATATAAATCAATGAAATTAGAACACTCCCAGAAGAGGCAAGATGGCGGAGTAGAAGGACACTCGTAAGTCACCATCTCCCACAAATATAGCAATACCCACATCTACAGACCCACTCAGCCAACCAGAGTGCCTGCGGAAATCCGACAGAACATCGCCCTCTTCAAAAGATATAGACGCCAAAAATCTGGTAGGGGAAAAGGAAAAAAGAAAGAACAAAAGGCAAAGCAGCACGGGACGGGTCCCGCGGGGAGGGAGCGGCAAAGGAGGGCAGGAGCTCGCTCACTGGGTCTCCCCTCTCCAACTGAGAGGCCAGCGGGACGGAGGGGGAGCCTCTGAGGCTCGGACCTGTACAGAGTAGACCTTGTCTGACAGAACTAAGTTAAACGGGCACAAAGCGTTCTCCCGACACCCAGCCTGAGACGCGGGCAGGCAGCGGTGGGCAGGGCCAGGCTGCACAAGCCGGGCGGAGGACGGGGGCGGCTGCACGGAGGCAGCCCCTGGGAACTGCAAGTGGCTGGGGGCCGTGGCTGTGGGTGTACAGGACAGAACAACCTGGGCCCTCTAAAACGGCAAGATTGATGTGCTCTCGGGGGAAGGGTGCCTACCCCCATCTCTGAAAACCCGCAGAAACTTTTCAGGGGAACAGAGGTGGGGCTCAGGCACAGCCGCCATATTCTCCGGTGCTGAACCCTCAGGCGGGGGCGGGGGCGAAACCTTCATCCGCATTGAAGGGTTTAGCAGCCTCAAAGGCCAGACTGAGACTCGCCTACAGCCCGGGGCAGATAGGATCCTTCCATCCTGGACCCTCAGAGAACTTGCTCCACAAAGACAAACAAGGAGCTTGGTCTTGGCTCGGAGCAGGGATGAGTCTGTCCCTCAGTCTTCCCTGAGCCATCCACGGAGCGCCGACCAGGGCGGAGCGTGCAGCCGCACAGAGTAGCGGAGCTACCAGCGGCGCAGGTAGAGGGAGAGCAGCCCCCGCCTGTCGGGCAAGAACACAGCCCCTGACTGAAGTGCTGGGAGGGGGCACGACCCGCCCTCCTACCTGTCCAGTCTACAACATCTGACTATGGCATCCGGAGGGGCAGTGACCCGCCCGCCCACAGCAGAGGAAAGCTGCATCTGACCCTGTGTTAGGAGGAGGAGCGATCTGCTTGCTGACAGGTGCTGGGAGCAGCACAGAAGAGGGCGCCAACAGAGGGTTTATGAAAACAAGCTGAGCTACCAAAACAGGACGAAGACAGAAAGACTTCACATTAAAAGCACACGGACTCCAGGAGAACACCGACAACCCCCTTTTTTTAAAATCTGTTTTTACCTGTTCTATTTTCAATTACGCCCTTAATTTTTACTTCTTAATTCATTTCTATTTCTCTTGGGTTTTGATGTCCTGTTATTGATTAGATACAGGTTTCAAATACATCTATTCATTTCCCCACCGCTTCTTTTTTTTTTTTTTAGGTTTAAAAGGACGTCTCAACCCGATTAATACTCTTCTTCACCTTGCTCTTCTATTATTCATTATACACTGTTTTCAAACCCTCTCTCTCCCTTCTTTTAAAAATCTTTCTCTCTCTCTCTTATTTTTTTTCTTTTTTCTAAGTTCTATTCCTAAATAGGCACTAGACAGATAAAATCCTTAAGATCCAAAATAGACAACTGATACTCCATAAAGCACAATACCAGAGAGGTATGAACAAGATTAAAAAGCAGAGAAACTTTTCCCAATTAAAAGAACAAGAGGAATCCCCTGAAAGAAAGATCAATGAACTAGACATTGATAGCCAACTAGATCAAGATTTCAAAAAAGGATTGATCAAATTGCTGAAGGAATAAAAAGAGATAGTGTTTAGAGATATAAAATATGTCAAAAATGAAATTGAAGCTATAAAGAAGAGCCAAGAAGAATGGGTAAACTCATAGACAGAGACAAAGAATGACCTAATAGCTGTGCAATGCTGAGTAGTTAATGCAGAGGGACGAATTGGTGATCTAGAAGACAGAGCAATAGAAAGCACCCATTCAGAAGAACTACTAGATAAGCAAAAAAAAAATAATGATAATAGCATAAGGGACCTATGGGATAATATAAACAATCCCAATCTTCACATAAGAGGATTCCCAGAAGGGGAAGAAGAATCAAAGGGGATTGAAAAAGGTTTTTGAAGAAATCATGACTGAAAACTTCCCAAACTTAAAGAAGGAATCAGATATCCAAGTACAGGAAGCACAGAGGGTCCCAAACAGGAAGAATCCAAATAGACCCACACCAAGACATTTCATAATCAAGATGGCCAGAGTCAAGGTTAAAGAAATGATTCTTAAGGCAGGAAGAGAAAAGCAAAGAGTGAATTACAAGGGAACCCCCAAAAGGCTCTCAGCTAATTTCTCTACAAAAACACTACAGGCCAGAAAGGAGTGGAAGATATATTCAAAGCCCTGAATGAAACAATGATGCAGTCTAGGATACTTTATCCAGCAAGAGTATCCTTTAGGATAGAAGGAGAAATAAAGAGTTTCACAGACAAAAAAAAAAAAAAAAAGCTGCAGGAGTTTAGCAACACTAAACCCATGCTAAAAGAAATATTGAAAGGGCTATTCTAAATAGAAAAGCAGCAGGATGCTACAGAAATGAGAAACTGACCACTGGAAAGGTAATAATTCATGAATTACAAATAAAGAAAACATACTAATCACTGAGAGTGGAAGAGAGAGGCAGGGAAATATAGAATATTTTTTCTTTCTTATTTAAATTTTCTAAAGAGTAAGATGGGATTGAGATCATGTTACTATCAGTTTAATAAAAACAGTTATAATAATAGGTTAATAGATTTATAAAAAAGGGTAACCACAAGTCAAAAATTTACAAGGGAGTCACAAAAATTAAATAAAATCCATGATAATACAAAGGAAAATTACCAAACCATAAAAGGAAGAAGAAAGGAACAAAGAGGATATACCAATTCAACTGCAAAGATAAGTTCAAAATGGCAATAAACACACATCTATCATTAATTACTGCAAATGTTAATGGACTAAATGCTCCAGTCAAAAGATATAGAGTGGCAGACTGGATAATAAAGCAAGAACCTTCAAAATGCTGCCTACAAGAAACCCAATTTAGGGAGAAGGACACATATAGATTGAGAGTGAAAGGATGGTAAAGAATATTCCATGCAAATGGAAAAGCCAAAAAAGCAGGTGTTGCAGTACTAATTTCAGACAAAATAAACTTTAAAACAAAGGCCATAAAGAAAGAGAAAGAAGGACATTTAGTACTGATTAAAGGAGTGATACAAGATGAAGATATTACACTCATCAATATATATACACCCAATATAGGAGCATCTAAGTTCATACAAGAATTACTAACAGAGATAAAGGGGGATATTGATGGGAATACAATCATAGTTGGAGATTTTAACACTGCATTAACATCACTAGACAAATCTTCCAGACAGAAAATAAACAAGGCAACAGAGAAATTAAATACTACAATAGAAAAACTAGATTTGGTGGATATTTTCAGAGCATTACACACCAAAAGAATAGGATATACATTCTTTCCAAGGGAACATGGAACATTTTCCAGGATTGATCATGTGCTTGGGCACAAAAGAAACCTCAACAATTTTAAGAAGATTGAAATTATCTCAAGCATCTTTACTGACCACAATGCCATGAAACTGGAAATCAATAACAGAGAAACAAAGGAGAAAAAAAGGAAAGCATGGAGATTAAACAATATGTTATTGAAAAACCAATGGATCAATGAGGAAATTAAAGCTGAAATTAAAAAATACCTTGAGACAAATGATAATGTAAGCACAACCACTCAAAACCTATGGGACACAGCAAAGGCAGTGCTAAGAGGGAAGTTTATAGCGATACAGGCTTTCCTCAAAAAAGAAGAACAATCTCAAATAAACAAGTTAACCCACCAAAGAACAAAAAGCCCCAAAAAGCAGCAGAAGGAAGGAAATAATAAAGATCAGAGAGAAATTAAATACAATTGAGATTAACAAGACCATAGAAAAATCAACCAAACCAAAAGCTGGTTTTTTGAAAAAGTAAATAAAATCGACAAACATCTGGCCAAACTCACATAGAAGAAAAAAGAGAGAGCACAAATTACAAAATAAGAAAGGAAAACTGAGAAATTACAACAAACAAAATAGAAATAAAGAATATCATACGAGAATATTATGAAAAACTATATGGAACCAAACTGGATAACCTAGAGGAGATGGACAAGTTTCTGGAAACATACTGTCCACCAAGACTGAATCAAGAAGAAACTGAACACTTGAACAATCCGATCACTAGAAAGGAAATAGAAATAGCAATTAAAAACCTCCCTACAAATAAAAGTCAAGGACCAGATGGCTTCAACGGGGAAATCTACCAAACATACAAAGAAGAACGCATACCAGTCCTTCTCAAATTCTTCCAGATGATTGAAAAGGAGGGAATACCCCCAAATACATTCTATGAAGCCACAATCACCCTGATACCAAAACCAGGCAAAGACACTACAAAAAAAGAGAATTATTGGCCAATATCACTGATGAACATAGACGCCAAAATCCTCACCAAAATTTTAGCAAATTGAATCCAACAACACATAAAAAAGATTATACATCATGACCAAGTGGGGTTCATCCCAGGGACACAAGGCTGGTTCAACATATGCAAATCAATCAATGTAATACATCACATCAACAAGAGAAAGGACAAAAACCACATGATCTTCTCAATCAATGCAGAAAAATCATTTGATAAAATTCAACACTCATTTATGATAAAACTCTCGCCAAAGTGGGTATAGAGGGAACATATCTCAACATAATAAAAGCTATATATGACAAACCTACAGCCAGCATAGTACTCAATGTTGAAAAACTCAAAAGCTTCCCACTAAAATCTGGGACAAGACAAGGATGCCCACTATCACCCCTCCTATTCAACATAGCCCTGGAAGTCCTACCTAGAGCACTGAGGCAAGAGAAAGAAATAAATGGATCCAGATTGGAAATGAAGTGATAAAAGAGTCATTATATGCTAATGACATGTTTCTATATATAGAAAACCCTAAAAGGTCCACACAAAAGCTACTAGATTTGATTGAAGAATTCAGGAAGGCAGCTGGTTACAAAATTAACTTTCAAAAATCAGTTGCATTTCTTTATACTAACGATAAATCAACAGAAAAAGAAAGTAAAGAAACAATGCCCTTTAAAATAGCACCCAAAATAATAAAATATCTGGGAATAAATCAAACCAAGTAGATGAAAGAATTATACACAGAAAACTATAAACCGTTGATGAAGGAAATAAAAGAAGACTTTAAAAAATGGAAAGATATTCCATGCTCCTGGATTGGAAGAATCAATATTGTTAAACTGGTCACACTGCCCAAGGCAATCTACAGATTTAATGAAATTCCTATCCAGTTACCCAGGATATATTTCATAGAAGTAGAACAAATCATAATAAAATTTATATGGAACCATCAAAGACCTAGAATTGCCAAAGCATTGCTGAAGAGAAAGAAAGAGCCTGGAGGAATAACTCTCCCAGACTTCAGACAATACGATAGAGCTACAGTCATCAAGACAGCATGGTACTGGTAACAAAACAGACATATAGACCAATGGAACAGAATAGAGAATCCAGAAATGAACTCACAAACATTTGGTCAACTCATATTCGACAAAGGAGGCAAGAATATACAATGGAAAAAAGACAGTCTCTTCAGCAAATGTTGGGAAAACTGGACAGCAGCATGTAAAACAATGAAGCTAAAACACTCCCTTAAACCACATACAAAAATCAACTCAAAACGGATTAAAGACTTCAACATAAGACAAGATAAAATAAACCTCCTAGAGGAAAATATAGGCAAAACATTATCTGACATGTATTTCAAAAATTTTCTCCTAGAAGAAATAAAAGCAAGAATAAAGAAATGGGACTTAATGAAACTTACAAGCTTCTGCACAGCAAAGTAAACCAGAAGTAAAACAAGAAGAAAACCTACAGAGTGGGAGAAAATTTTTGCAAGTGAAACTGACAAAGGCTTGATGTCCAGAATATATAAGCAGCTCGTACGACTCAAAAAGAAAATAATAAACAACCCAATCCAAAAGGGGGCAGAAGACTTAAACAAGCAATTCTCCAAGGAAGACATACAAATGATCAAAAGGCACATGAAAAAATGCTCTATATCACTAATTATCAGAGAAATGCAAATCAAAACTACAATGAGGTATCACCTCACACCAGTCAGAATGGCAGTCATTCAAGAATCCAAAAATGACAAATGCTGGAGAAGCTGTTGAGAAAGAGGAACCCTCCTACACTGCTGGTGGGAATGCAGGTTGGTGCAGCCACTGTGGAAAACATTGTGGAGATTCCTCAAAAGACTAGGATTAGATTTAACATATGAGCCAGGAATCCCACTCCTGGGCTTGTATCAACAAGGAAATCAACTTCAGGATGACACCTGCACCCCAATGTTCATAGCAGCACTATTTACAATAACCAAAACATGGAAACAGCTTAAATGTCCATCAACAGGTGACTGGATAAAGAAGATATGATATATTTATACAATGGAATACTACTCAGCCATAAAATCCAACAACATAACGCCATTTGCAGCAACATGGTTGCTCCTAGAGAATGTCATTCTAAGAGAAGCAAGCCAGAAAGAGAAAGAAAAATACAATATGAGATCGCTCATATGTGGAATCTAAAAAACAAAAACAAAAACAAACAAACAAACAAAAACAAAGCAAAAATACAGTTCAGAAATAGACTCATGGACAGAGAATACAGAATTGTGGTGAGGAGGGTGGTAGAGTGTGGGAAGGGATAGATGGGGATTTCAAAATTGTAGAGTAGATAAACAAGATTACACTGTATAACACAGGAAAATATACACAAAATGTTATGCTAAATCACAGAGAAACAAATGTGACAATGAGTGTGTATATGTCCATAAATGACTTAAAATTTGTGCTGAACATTGGAATTTGACCCAAAATTGTAAAATGATTATAAATCAATACAAAATGTTAAAAAAAACCCCAAAAAAGAACACTCCCACACACTGTACAAATATAAACACAAAATGATTTAAATATCTGAATCTAATATATGACAAAATATAACTCCAGGAAACTAACATAGGCAAAACAAGACATAAATTGTAGCAAAATTTTCTTATGTCCCTCTCCCAAGCTGAAAACAATAAAAGCAAAATAAACAAAAAGGTCCTAATTAAACTTAAAAGCTTTTACGCAGCAAAGTAAACAAAATGAAAAGATGAAATTCCAAATGGGAGAAAACATTCGGAAACAATTCAATTAACAAGAGGCTAATTTCAAAAATACACACATCGCTCATAGAACTCCATTTCAAAAATCTACAAACAACTCAGCCAGAAAATGAGCAGAAGACAATTCTCCAAAGAAGACACACAAATGACAAACAGGAACATAAAGTTATGCTCACATTGCTAATCATTATACAAAGGGAAGACAAAAATAAAATAATGTTTTACCTCACACTAGTGAGAAGGGCTGTCATGCAAATGTCTACAAATAATAAAGACTAAGGTGGCTGTGGAGAAAAAGGGACTCTCCAACGCTGTTGGTGGGAATGAATATTGGTGCAACAACATTGGAAACTGTATGGAAGTTCTTTAAAAAATAAACATAGACCTATCATATGATGCAGCAATCCCAATCCTGGGCATATAAAAGATGAAACCTGAAAACAAAGAATCCTAGGGTAAAACATAAGAAGTACACTCTGACATTGGACTTAATTTGATTTTACATATGTTTCCTCTTGCAAGGGAAGCAGAAGCAAATCTAACAAAATATGATTGTATCACTGTAAACAGATTTACACTGCTGAAGAAATGATCAATAAAATGAAAAGTCAACCAACACAATGGGAGAATATATTTTCAAGTGATATTTTCCAAACTAGTGTTAATATCCAAAATATATGGCAAACTCTTACCCCACAACAACAACAAAAAATACCAAACAATCCAATTAAAAAAAGTTCATAGCAATGAACAGATAGATCTGAATCAATTTTTTGTAGAAAACATATGGTTGGCTAAATGACACATGAAATTATATTCAGATTTATAAATTATTAGGAAAGTCATAAACCATAAATGAGACAAGAACTGACAATTGTCAGAAGGCTCTCATCAAAAAGAAAGGAAATAAATGATGGTGAGATTGTGGAGAACAAGGAACACCGTGGACACTCTTGATAGGAATGCAAAGTATTGATTCCAATGCATATATACATCAAATTTTTTTCATCCAGTTTTCTATCAAGGGATGTTG
This sequence comes from Vicugna pacos, assembly GCF_048564905.1. Classification (NCBI taxonomy): domain Eukaryota; kingdom Metazoa; phylum Chordata; class Mammalia; order Artiodactyla; family Camelidae; genus Vicugna; species Vicugna pacos. Next base: position 92,105,214 of record NW_027328741.1, on the reverse strand, counting down.
GGTGTAGGCCCCTGTCTGAAGGCTCTAGAGAATAAGCCCATGGGCTGAAATGATAAACAAGCTGTGAGGAATGTCATATATCCAGGCTGGATAATAAATGGCCTAATCAATGTATCTAGTATGGATGGCTGGATAGCCTATGCTGGGTAAGATCCTCAGATGAGGACAAACTAAGACAGGCACAGCCGGCTGCATAAGAGATGGCCTACTTAATGAATTTCCGTGATGAACTTTAAAACAATCCTTGATTATTTAACATCCTGTGCTTACTGCAGGAGCATGGGGACATAAATAGTTTATGTTTATTCACATTGTTATAACTTAGATGATATGTGAGGCATTGTGCATGTCCTATATAAAACCTTCTTCTAAGAATCAATAAACAGAGAACTGCTTCGCTTCTCTCCACACAGTGTTTGTGTGTATATGATATCGTGCCACTGACAGGGTTAATTTAATTTGTTGGGAGTATCATAAAAGGATGTTGCATTATATACAATGCTCTTTCTGCACCTATTGAGATGATTATGTGTTTTATTTCTCATTCTATTAGTGTGGCATGTCACCTTTATTGATTTGAATATTTTGAAGTATCCTTAAACCCAGGGATAAATCCCTTTACTCATGTATGTGTATGATACATTAAATGTGTTGTTGAATTCATTTTGCCTGTGTTTTGTTGAGAATTTTGGCACATATGTTCATCAGGGATAATATTCTATATTTTGCATATAATGTCCTTTCTACCATTGTTATGCAAATAAATCTGGCATCACAAAACAAGTTTGGAATCTTTCACCCCCTTCAAATTCTTGGAAGATTTGGGGTAGAATTGGTGAATAATTGTCTTCAAATGTATGACAGAATTCAGCAGAAAATTCGTCTTGTAAATTTTTACTAGTTTGGAAAGTTTGCATTATTTTTGTACTCTTACACTCTTTTGCCCTGTTTAATTTTCTTATTTCTTCTTGATTCGGTATTGGAAGACATATGTTTCTGGAAATATGTCTTTTGTTCTAGGTCATTCAAATTGTTGGCTAGTGGTAATTTCTTATGATGATTTGCATCTCTACAACATCAGTGGTAATATCTTCTCTTTTATTTCTAATATTATCTGAGTCATTATTTTCTTAGACAACCTAAACTTTTGTCCACTTTATGTTAAAAAGAAACAGAGTTAAGTATATTTTTTTATCTTTTCAACTGTTTCTCTTGTTATTTGACTTACTCTCATTCATTTAATTTTCTTCTTTATTCTTTGTTTTCACCTAGATTCTTGATGTGTAATGTTAAGAAGTGTGAATCTTTGTATTTCATTTATTATTAAATATTTTTTATTTAGTTATTATTTATTTATTTATTTACATATTTATTCATTTATTTATCATTGAAATACTGCCATTTACAATGTGTCAATCTGTGATGTATAGCACAGTGTTCCCATACATGCATATATTTGTGTGCCTATTAAAGTTTACTTCACGATATTTAACTTACTGCCCTGTGTCATAGAAAAGAAATTTTGAAAAAATCTATTTTTATATATAGTGGATAGCTTTTATAAATCTACAGCTCCCAAATATATACTCTCGCAGCCCTTTTTGGAAGTAACCATAAAATTGTTTATTAGATCTGCGACTGTGTTTCAGTTTTGTAGATAAAATTGTAGTGTTCTCATCCAAATTTTTTTTTAAGGTTCCACATATGTCATGTCATGTATTATTTTTCTTTCTCTTTCTGGCATTTTTCAATTAGATTGACACTTTTGGGGACATCCATTTTGCTTCAAATGTCATAGTTTTACCATTTTTCATTGCAGAATATTATTCCAATGTGTAAATACGGCATAACTTCTGAATACTGTCATCTGTTGTTGGACGATAAGGTTGCTTCCATGTCTTTTGTATATAGCACTGCTAAGAACATTGGGGTGCAGAAGTCTTTTTGAATTAGACTTCCCTTTGATATATACCCAGAAGTGAGATTGCTGGATTGTATCTTAATTCTGTTTTTATTCTTTTGAGGAATCCCCATCCTGGTTTCCACAATGACTGCACCAAACTACATTCCTACCAACAGTGTAGGAGGGTTCCCTTTCTCCACAGCTTCCCCAGCATCTGTTGTTTGTGGACTTTTGAATGATGGCCACTGTGAGTATTGTGAAGTGATAATTCATTATAATTTTGAATTGCCCTTCTCTGATAATGAAACTGAGCAATTTATTTTTTCATATATCTATGTATCATTTGTATGTCTTTATTGGAGAATTGCTTTTTTAGGGCTTCTGCCCATTCTCAGATTGGGTTTCTTTTTTTTTTATTATTATTATGTTGTATGAAGTCTTTGTATTTTGGAAATTAAGACTTTGTCAGTTGCATCATTTCTTAATATTTTCTTTAATCCTGTAGGTTGTCATTTTGCTTTTTGTCTGGTTTGCTTTGCTGTGCAAAAGCTTATAAGTTAAATTAAGTCCCATTTACTAATTTTGCTCTTACATCCATTACCTGGGTAGGCTGTTCTAGGAGGTCATTGCTGAGATTTATCTCAGAGTGTTTTGCGTATTAACTCTTCTAGGAGATTTACTGTGTCTTGCCTTTCATTTGAAACTTCAAGCCATTTTTTGGTTATTCTTGTGTATGGAGTGAAGGAGTGTCCTAACTCAATTGCTCTGCATGCTGCTATCCAGTTTTCCCAACACCATTTGGTGAAGAGATGGTCTTTTCTCTGTCATATTCTTGGCTACTCTGTCAGAGATTAATTGAACATAGGCCTGAAGATTTATTCCTAGGCCCTCTATTCTGTTCCAATGGTCCATATGACTTTTTCTGTATCAATATCATGTTATTTTGTTTATTATAGCTCTGCAATATTGTTTGGAGACCTGGTGGTTTATTCCTCCAGCCTCTTTCTTTTTCTTGAATATTGCTTTGGAAATGATGGATATTTTATGACTCTGTGTAAATCTTAGGAGTATTTGTTTCAGTCAAAAAAAATGTTTTGAATAATTTGATAGGAAATCAAATTAAGTCTGTGGATTGCCTTGGGCGGTATGGGCATTATAACAATATTGTTTCTTCCATTACAAGTTCATTGGGTATCTTTCCACTTCTTCAGATCTTTTTTGAATTCCTCAATCAATGTTTTCTATTTCTCCATGTATAAGTCATTCACCTACTTGGTCAGATTTATTCTTAAACATTTTATAGTTTTGGGTGCAGTTAAAAAAGCGGTTGTTTCTATACTTTGTTTTCCTGTTGATTAAATAGTAGCATAAAGAAATGCAATTGGTTTTCCTACATTACACTGGGTACCTTGCCCAGTTCCTTTTTTAGCCTAAGTAATTTTTTTGTGAAGCTTTTTCGGTTTTCTATATATAGAGTCATGTCTGCTTATCATGGCCATTTTACCTCTTCTTTTCCAGTCTGAATGCTTTTATTTCATTTTCTGGCCTGATCGTTGTGGCTAAGATTTCCAAGACTATATTGAATAGAAATTGTGAGAATGGGCAAACTTGACTTGTCTCAGGTTTTTCTGGGAAGGGTTTTGGTTTTTCACCATTTAGTATTTTGCTGGCTATATGTTTGTCATAAATAGCTTTCATTAGCTGAGATATGGTCCCTTTGTGCCCACTGTGATAAGGACTTTTATAGCAAATAGTGGTTAAATTTTATCAAATGCTTTTTCTTTATCTACTGAGATGATTATGTGGTTTTTTGTCCTCTCTTTTGTTGATATGTTGTATCAAAATTGATTGACTGATTTGCATATGTTCAACCATCCTTGTGTTCCTGGGAAATACCTAACTTGACCATGGTGTATAATCTTTTTTTACATGCTGTTAGATTTTGTTAGTTAATAATTTCTTAAAGACATTTACATCTGTGTTTATCAATGATATTGACCTATAGTTTTGTTTTGGGGTAGTGTCTTTGTTTGGTTTTCGTATCAGGTTGATGTTGGCCTTATGGTTTGAGTTTGGGTGTACTCTCTCCATATCAATTTTTGGAAGAGATTGAGGAGGAGTGCTATGGATTTTTTCTCTCTATGTTTGGTCAAATTCCCCAGTGAATCTATTTGGGTCTGAATATTTGTTTGCAGAGATTTTTTATTTTATTGATAATTCTATTTCATTTCTGGTGATCTGTCTTTTCAAATGGTCAGTTTCTTCTTAATGCAAAAATGGTGGGCTGAATATTTCCTGAAACTTCTCCACTTCTTCCTGGTTATCCCATTTGTTTCCATATAGTTGCTCATGGTATTCCCTTATATTTTCCAAATTATTTGCAGAATTTATAGTTTCTCCATTTTCATTTCTTATGTTATTTGTGTTCTCTCTCTATTCTTGTGATGAGTCTGTCCAGAGTTTTGTCAATTTTGTTTACTATTTCAAAGAATTGTTTGATTTTTTCTATTTTTAATCTCTATTTCAATTGTTTCTTCCTTGATCGGTATTTCCCTCTTTCTGTTGACTTTTGGTTTTGTTTGTTCTTCTTTTCATGATTAGTTTACATAGAACATTAGATTATTTATTTGAAATTGCTCTTCTACTTTGAGGAGAGCCTTGTCACTATGAACTTCCCTCTTAAGCCGGCTTTAACTGTATTCCATAAACATTGCATAGTGTTTTGTCATATTTCTCAAGGTTTTTTTTAAATTTCTTATTTTACTTCATCAGCTCCCCCCCTTGTTTTAGTACCATGTTGTTGAATCTACATGCTGTCATTTTTTCTCTCTGTTTTTCTGTGATTGAATTCTAGTTTCATGTTATTATACTCAGAAAAGATACTTGAAATAATTTTTATCTTCTAAAATTTGTTAAGACTTCTTCTGTGCCTGAGTACATAATCTTTCCTAGAAAACATTCCATGTGCACTGGAAAAGAATGTATATTCTGTTTTGGGGAGAAGTACTGTTATGAAAATATAAACCAAATCCAATTATGTTATCATATCTTTTAGTATCTTTGTTCCCTTATTAATTTTCTGTCTGAAAGACCAGTCTGGTGATGATAATGGGGTGTTATAATTTCCTACTGTGATTGTATTCCCATCAGTTTCTCCCTTTTCATCTATTAGTATTTGCTTTATGTATTTAGGTGCTCCTGTTGTGAGTGCATGTATCTTAATGTGTATAAAACCCTCATTTTGTATTTCTCCTTTAATCACCATATCATGTCCTTGTTTATCTTTCTCTATGGCCTTTCTTGTAAAGTCTCTTTTGTGTGAAGTCAGTACTGCTAGTCCTGCTTTCTTGTCATGTCCATTAGCATGGAATATATTTTTCCATCTTCTGACATTCAATTGATGTGTATTCCTCTTACAAAATTGGGTCTCTTGTATGCTTCAAAATGTAGGGTCTTGTTATATTATCCCATCTGACAATATATATCTTTTGATTGAATCACTAAGTGCATTAACATTTGTGATAATTATTGAGAGACTGGTGTTTATTTCCATTTTGAACATTTTCCATTTGATTTTGTATTTCCTTTTCGTTCACTTCTTTTTCTTTTTGTGGTTTGATAAGTTTTCTTTTATTATCTTGGTTTCTATTTGTCTTTGTGACTTCATTGTAAGCTTTTGACTTATGGTTAACCTCTTTTGTATGTATATTGACCAGTTATTGTATCTGTTTATTTTAACTGATAGGAATACAAATTCTAACCCATCATAAAGAGAACAGAAACAAGAAGAAAATACTCTGTATTTTCCTATTTCACTCTCTAACCCTTAAAAATTTTGATGTCCTCTTTTTAACATCATGTTTATTCTATTGTAAGTCATTGTAGCTATTACTTTTTTAATAATGCCTTTCTCATTTCTATGGCATACTGCTTCTTTTTTTCTTAGAGTAGATTTTCATTATTTCTATTTCTGTCGCTAATTTCTTTTAGTATTTGCTTTTGTGGAAGTTATTTATCTCTCCTACTATTCTAAAGGATAGCCTTGCTTGATAAATTATTTTAGATTACAGCTTTCTTTCATTCAGGACTTTGAATATGTCTTGTCACTGCCTTCTGACTGTTGTATTTGTGCAGGAAATGTGTTTACAAATATAATGTATATAATTATATATATATATATGTAAGGAATACATACAAATGAACTTAACGAATAAGATGAAAAACTATACGTTAAAAAATAGAAACCATTGATGAAGGAAATTAAAACTGATTCAAAGAAATGAAAAGATCTCTTATGTTAATGATGTGAAACTATATGGTTGAAACAACCATACAACCCAAAGCAATCTACATTTAGTGTAATTCATGTCAAAATACCCATGAGATTTTTGCATTAAATAGAAAAAATAACTTCAAAATATATATGTAACTACAAAGATCATGAGTTGTCAAAATAAACTTGAAAAAGAGTATTAAATCAATTAGTGTAATATTCTCTGATGTTAAACAGTCCTACAAAGCTTTAGTAATTTAAACAACATGATTCTGGCTCAAAAACAGACACCAATCAATAGAAGAGAATTGAGCAACCAGATATAATCCCTCACACCTATGATCAATTAACCCATGAAAAATGAAGCAAGAGTATAAAATGAAGAAAACACATTCTCCTCAATATGTAGTGCTGGGGAGATTGAAAATGTGAAACATAGATTAGAGTATTTCCTCACATTGTATGCAATCCATGAGCACAGAATATCTTTTATTTCTTTTGTATACTTATATTTATTACACCTTTAATTTATAGAACTATGTTTAGATCTTTTATTTCACTTATCAAATTTATTCCTATTTTATTCTTTTTGGTATAAATGTACACACAACTGTTTTCCTAATTCCTTATTCTGATAATGTGATGTTAGTGTATAAACATGCAACATATATTTGTATATTGATTTTGTATTCTGCAAGTTTGCTAAGTTTGTTCATTATTTCTAGCATTCACTGGAGGAGTAAATGGAGTTTTCCATCTGTGTATAATTATGTCATTTGTAAAAATTCTACTGCTTGTTTACTAGTTGGAAGCCTTATATAATTTTTCTTGATTAGTTTTTCTGGCTAGGACTTTGAGTAGTGTAATTTAGGACTTGTGACAATGAGCTACTTTTTCTTATTACTTGACCAGAGGAAAACCTTCCTGTATGTTAACATTGAACTTGATTTTTGTCATGGGTTTTTCATATATGGCTTTTATTATGTTTAGTTATATTTTATTTAAAGCAAATTTGTTAAGATTTTTTTGTATACAAAAGTTAAGATCAGTTCTGTCAATAATTTTCCTACATTTTCTGAGATTGTCACTTTTGAATTCTCTGTTTTTTAATTGATGGTATCACATATATTGATTTGCATTTGTTAAATAATACTTATGAAACAGGACTAAATCAAACTTAACTATAGTTTATAATACTTATAATATGCCATGAAATCAGGTTGCTAATATTTATTTAGAATGTAATATACACATACAGAAGGAAAAATATACATTGTAGCTTGAGTGTACATTTATTTATTTAAAAATTTTATCTCTCATTTTGAATTTGGCTTATGTTTAATGGAAATTATTTCTAAATAAAGAATATAACTCTTGGTAGAACTGAATTTACTACAGTTTACTGATACAGAACATAGCTATTATTTACAATTAGTGCACAAATCACTTGTCTTAAAATGCCATATTATATTAACAATGCCAACTGATTCAGGACTGGGAAACATAATGCTTCCTAAAATGCATTATGTGGTGTTTTCCACACCAACCCACATATACACTTATTTCTTTGTTTTTTTGATTGTTTGTTTGCCCCTTAATGGAGGCACTGCTTATAGAACCCAGGATCTTGTGCATAAGTGTATTTATCAACATCATTTTGGAGCACTTAACAGAATCCAAAAGAGTATGGATTATAAAGATGACAGGAAAATTTATTCCTTCTAGGGACTGAAAAACCTCTGAGTGAAAGAATGGTAAAAATAAACATTTGTATGTATACAATAAGATTTTCTCTTGTGTAATTTTAAAGTAGAATATTAAATTACATTAGTTTTACATATAGCACTGAAGTACAATTAAAAACAAAATTTCCCCACTTTGAGATTTCTTAAATTTGATTGATTAAAGTTTTATAATTTTAATTCATAAATATTTACCATTTATTTATAAACATACCAAAGAAATTGACATTTATTCTGCTCATGTTTTGAATATAGAGCTACTTTTTTAAGGTACACAGATAAATAATTACTTCCATTTCCAAATCAACTTATGTTTCACTTTAATTACAAAAGATAATGAAATAGTTATAAATTTTCTGTACAAGTTTTACACAAATTTCACTTTAAATTCCAAAACTTTAAAATTATTTTATTTATTTTGAGCATTATTTATACTCTGTTCACCAAACTGGTATAAATTTGTGTACAAAAGGAAGGAGAATTTTTTTTATTTCATAGACCCCAAAATTAAATTATTTAAAAAGATTTTGTGGGGATAATATTTGCAGATCACACTATAAAAATAAGCATCTTATATGATTCATTTTCACTGGATGAATGAGAAGGAAGCACTGGCTGAATGTTAATCTTGGGTTGCTAGGAGACCAGACGTTTTGTGATGTCACAGCTACTCAGGTTGAGAACCATTGTGATGGCCTACCAGTTTAAATGTGCAGGCTTGCCAGAGCAGCATTTGAAGCTGTAGTGCTCAAAACCATGCAGAATAGAAAAGTAGCTGCAGAAAAAGTTATTTGAGATGGCACTTGTTTCTTCAGAAATTCAAGATAAGTTTCCTAAAGATGGGTCAACTGGTTCAGGAAACTCCAGTAGATCTCTATTTTGTGATCAAACATTCTCTGGGGACTTGGACTTGAGGTCTATGATTGAAGAAATTGATTCTCTGACTTTGTCAGAAGGATCCTTGATAAAAAGACCATGTTACACACATTGTGACTCTGAACCAGTTGGAGATAATGATTTTCGTTCTCTGAAATTTCCAAGAAAACTCTGGAAAATGTATGGGGGTGACCAATTTAAATCCATCTGGTGGGATGATAATGGATCTTCCATAGTGATTGATGAAGATGTCTTTAAGAAGGAAGTTTTGGAAAGAAAGGCCCCTTTCAGAATATTTGAACCTGGAAGTATGAAAAGTTTAGTTATACAGCTAAAGCTTTATGGGTTTAGGTAATTGCAGCAGAATTTTCAAAGATCTGCTTGTCTAGCTGTCTTTATGGCAGAAGAAAAAGAAGCCTATATTTTAAACAAGGTATTCACAAAGTTTAGTTACAACTTGGTAACTTAGATATAAAATTTAATTTTGTACATCAATCTATGGTAACATAAATGGAAAGCTTTTTTGAAAATTGTATAAAACTACTAAGGCTATAATTCTTAATTTTTTATAAAAATGAGGATAGTGCCTTAAGTAGTCAAGATTATGATAAACTTTGCTAGCAACTATGAATCTTAACAGAAATCTAAATAAAGGTATTAAAGCTGTTTTCAAAAGTGGCTTTCACCGTTAGTGCAAATGCTAACTTCTTAAACTTGATGACTGTATTATTTAAATGTGTATATTCGAAATAAGGAATTTCAAAAAATAGTCAGAATTGCTCATATTTTGATGATATTATCTTTGCATTGTAAACGTGAAATCTGAGGTTTTATAGGTTAGGCTTATTGTAGTCTTCTAATTTGGTTTAAAATATTACTAAAATCTTTCCACTTTGATTGTAGCTGCAATTCTACCATATTTCAAATTTTAAACGAGGCTGTCCCCAAATTTTAGTGAGAATAAAAATAAGAGTTGAGATTAAAAATGTCTCTCTGGTATCTTCATTGGCTGAAGATTTCAACAAGAAGCACTTTATAGGAGGGGGTAATATAGATAATCATAATTCTGATTTTGTGGCTGACACTAGTGGAGAAAGTGCATTTTTACCTTCTCCTAATTTAAACATGCCTCTTAACAGAAAGCCCTCTACTAGCCATAAAATTGGTGATACAAATACCCCGATCAGAGGTGATTTTTCTCCTTCATCATCAGTGTCAGTTAGACCACGAGAACAAATTGCAGTGGATCAATGTGCTACTTTAAATCAGTTGACCACTATCCACAGGCACTCCCAAAGCAGCTAAACTGAAGCAAATGGCTGTGCTGTGAACTTCATTACAACTACAACTTCTATTTCTCATTACAGCATCTTGTCTCCCATACAGGGCAATTATTTTGGACTGATGGTGGAGCCTTCTACTTTTCCAAATAGATATCACAACATATCTGCCCATGAAGGTCGTTTTTCTAAACTTCAACCAGGGAGCAACCCACGGTTTCCATTGCCAGTGATAGCTGATACATCAACTACCTCTCTTTCAAGGCCAACTCATCAGCTATCTTCAGTTTAATAACGTCATCCAAATTACAATTGATCTACCAGAGGACTACCAGATTATGCAGGATAGCAAAGATTAAAATTTATGATGGCAAATGTCGACATATATCTGCAATATTCTTATTTGAACAATAAACATAAATGTGTACCTGTATTGTCCTTATATTTTTTAAAATAGAGTAAAGATTTAAACTCGAGACTAAGTTAGCATTTAAAGAAAAAAAGAGATATTTGATTGATATGATCATTTGATGGAACAATATGTGAGTAAATTTATATAATTTCTTGTAAGGAAGAAGAGAAAATGGAAGAATTTGGAAAAAGACAAAAACATGGAGAGAGGGAACAGTACTAAGTGGTTTCTGGTTGATCCTGGAAAGTATTTAAAGTGTTAAGTTATGATAGGTTGGAACAGGAGATAAATGCAGGAACCGGCTCAGGAGTCATGGTCTCTATTATGTCATCCCTGGAATCATAACAGTCACGTGATGTAATCTCAGATGGCACATTCAGCATGAGGTAGAATTTAAGAAGTAATTTTTTCTATGGTCTTCTTTGTGCTGTTCTCAATGCATTTCAATTGGTGCTTTCTTTTCCTCCCTCAAGGGTCTGCACTATATTTTCTAGTGAAAATTTAATGTTGTTTTTATGTTCCAGCCAAAGATATGCTTACATCCTCAGAGGGGCACTTAAAGCATTTCCAAATCTAAGTCCACATCTCAACATAGTTTAGTCATTTCTTTATAGATCTGGCATCTGGCTACCTTGGAATATCTTTATGTTTCACTGTATCTGGAGATATATCCAGGCAAATGCTTGTCAACCATATTAACTCCAACCTCAAAACTGTTGCTCCATCTCATCCTTGGACTTAGGATGTCCTCCATTTACCTACTTAGATTTTCCCAGTCTCAGCACAGAAACCACCTCCTCCAGATGTTTTCTATCCAACTTTCCTTGTCTAACTTGGATACCAGCACTGTAAGCACAACACGTGCCACAAGATGCATTTTATTATTTAGTGAATGAAAAATACATGTTGACTTTAAGCAAAATCTACTTTCCTGAAGCAACAAAACTCTCATGGTTTTCAAACTATTTCGTTATGGTCTTTACTCTTCACCACAAACTAGCTCTTTTCATAGCCCATGGACTAGTCATTCAAGACAGTAGTGGAGGTAGGTACAGGAGACAAAGTATTATTTTCTTCTTAATTCATGCCTCCAGAGGCCTAAAGCATTCCATTCTCATTTGCTGGAATTTTTCCTGTCTCTTCATCACCCACCCACCCCAAAATAGCTGATTCTCTTCCCCATACCAATAACTATACTGCCTTCTAATTAATTTACTTCTTAGAATCAGAGCTTCGTCCAGAAGAGACAGTGCCATTGCATATATTTAATACAGGTTTATAGACACCACACAAATTTTGCCACTTCTAACCTTAACACAGGAAGTATCTAAGAGGTACTAGAACCTTGGTAGTGGTGGTCATATTCAGAAACTAAATAGCAATCTAAAATGTGTGGACTAGAAGGAGGTGAGGGTGGTAGAATTTAAAATTTGTCCAACTGCAAGAATATAAAATTTCTGCAGATATTAAGAAATATAAAATATTCATGGAAGACTATGAGTAATTCCCTTTTACTTAAAATAAAAGGTGAAGCATTTTCAGAATGTGAAATGCCCTGAAATGCTGGAAAATTTGTAGGCAATGTCAGGGTATCTAAGGCTTCTGGTCATAATCATGCATCCAGTGTCAGCTGATAAGACTGAAATGGCAATATTGAGTCCAAAAATGTGTCACCAATTGTGAATAAAGCCTTTGATAATCTTGAGAATTGGCAAATGGGCCAGGGTAAGCTCACGCAACATTCCGCCAATATGTCCTTTACCAAGAGAAGAAAAGAGACCACTTGCAGTAGGAGATCTGTGTATGGACAGCAGTGGTTGTTCCTACAACAGAAACATCAAGATTTTAAGTTTGTCAGCACAAATATGATGGTGGCTATGTTGTTGTTTATATTAGCAGTCTGGGGTTCAGATGGGATGGTTCAGCAGCTAGTTTCCATCTCTCTTATTAGACAGTGGGTCTTACCGTGATCATCTTAACAATGTTCTATACTGATAAGTCAAAAGCAACAGTTTATTTTCAAAATTAGAAATCCTAAAGAATATTATTTGTTAGTCTATCTGTTGTTTTCTACCTGGGAAAAGCTAGACTATTGGCAAAGTACAAAAGTTGGCTGGTGTTTGAAAACTATTCCCTGAGCTCTGCCCACTGAATTCTTCCCACTAAATACTACAAATCTGTCTACCACTGTGTGTGTGTGAAGATGGATTGTTAAGCATTAACTAAGCTTGTCTTAGTTGAGCCATCAGTGAATTATTCCTCTGCATCTGGCAGAATCTCTGTGAATTAAGAATTTCACTGAGCCATCAGATTTTCTACCGATCAGGGAGAGGTAGATTATAATTCTCCCAGTGTATTAATTATTACCTGTTCATTGAATCCTGAGCTGATGTTAGGGTAAAACCACTGAAACCTTTAATTAGACTGAGGCATATACATTCTCCAGTCCCCAGAGCCCAGCACAGGACTGTGTGTCCTTTTTAATTTAAGCTTATATCTTAGTGTTTTTTCTTTTAATTCTCATTGTTGGCACAACTTAGTTTTGCTTTGAACACACGTTGACTAATTTATAGAGACTGAACAACTGACTTATTCCTGTTTTCCTAGAAATTGCAGTAACATTACTTTCCTTGGACTACCTGGAATAGAGTGAGTGCAGTCATCATTTTGAAAGCAGCCCTCAGTCCTAATAATGCAGAACCTTTACACTTCTTTGCCCAGCACTTGTGCAAGATTGTTTGTTGTGGATCTCAGGGATTTTCCTCACATCCCCAAATGCAACAATGAGAAAACACCACATTGTTATCCAAAATCAAACATTTGCCAGTATTGCATTCCCATTGCAAAACAGTTAAGAATTTTAGGAGTTCTGAGATTTTACCATGCTGAGATGTTTACCAACCTAGCATTTTCCTTTCTTACTGATGATGTCATGTAGATGAGACAATATTTCAGACACAGTGAACTTTATCACTCACCGCAATAGCAGCCAGGGTTAAATTTTGCATACATTCCCTACTCTCAGATTAATACACAGAGTGAACTATTCAAACCTACAGAAGCAGTGGGCTGTTAACAAAAAGAAAGTTTAAGGCATGATAAAACACTAATTATATTGGTATCTTTATGTATTATTTATTAGAATCACTTGTTTATTAGTATCTTTACCTAGGATAAGTATATCATGACTCAACTTTACTTGCTGCAGAAACAATCATGAGAAATGACATGGGAAAAAATGAACATTGACTTTCCATTTTTCCTCCTGCTTCTATTGAGATATAATTGGCGAAGATCATTAAGTTTAGGTGCACATGAGAGTGGTTTGATTTACAAGTATAATGAAATAAATATCATAGCAACTTTAGGGAGAATTCATTATTTAATTTAAGTACAATATTAAAGAAATACAATTTGTATTTTGGTTGTGATGAAAAACCTTAGGGTCTACTCTCTTAACAACATTCATATATAACAAAAAGCAGTATTAATTGTAATTTTTATGTTACTATGGGGCATCCCTAGAACATGTTTATTTTACAGCTGGAAGTTTGTTGCATTTGAGTGCATGAATCAAATTCTCCTTTCCCAACCCCTGCCTGTGTTAGCTACAAGTCTATTTTTTTTCTATAAGTATGTTTCTTTTGAAGTGTACATTTATCTACAAACTGTATTAGTTTCTCTTACACATCATACTCTTTGCTATTTTTAGTACATTTCAAACTGATCACCAGAATATATCTAGTTATGATATATTGCTATTTAAAGATATTTCATAGTTATTTACTATTCCCCATACAGCACATTTCTTGTCCCTGACTCATTTAATTTGCAACTGGAAAATTTTCTCTCTTAATTTTTGTCAAATATTTCTTTTTCCTCAACCCATTTCTCCCCTTCTGGTAAACAACCAGTTACTTTGTATATCTATATCTCCTTTTATGCTGTGTAATTTTCATTTGATTTAAATTCCAAATACGAGTAAAATCATACAGCATTTGTCATTCTCTTTCTGACTTATTTCAATTAGCATATTACCCTCTTGGTCTAACCATTTGTTGCAAATGAAGAAGTTACACTTTTTATAGCTGAGTAATAACCTATTGTATTTTTATCTGTTTGTGGGCATATATATGCATATATATTTATATATATTTATATATATTTATATATATAAATATAGATAAATCTATGAAATATAAAAATAAAAAATAGATGGGTAGTTATATATACTATGAACACGCATTTTCTTTATCCATCATCTATTGATGAGCAATTAATTTGCTTCTATATCCTGTCTATTTTAAATAATGCCGCAGTGAATAAAGGTTTGAATTTATCTTTTCTAGTTAGTGTTTCTATTTTCTTGGAATAAGTATCCAGATATGGATACGTTGGATTATATTTTTAATTTTGAGAGAAAACTGCATACAGTTTTCCAGTGTCAGCGCCAATTTACGCTCAGTCCAGCAGTGCATCAGGTTTGATTTTCTTACATCCTCACCAACACTTATATTTGTTATCTTTTGGATTATAGTCATTCTGAAAGGACTGATATAAAATCTCACTGTGTTTTGGACTTGCATTTTTCTGATGGTTAATGATGTTAACCGGTTTCATATGCCTGTTGGTAATCTTTCCCCAACTGTATATTCATTTTTTGTAATGGGCTAAATGACCATAACTGTCTGATTTCATTTTTAGGCATTCTATGTGTTCCATTATTCCCTTTGTTCTGTGCCCCTACCATATTCTTTTTATTACTGTAGATTTGTATTATAGTTTTAAATCAGGGAAAGTGATACATCCACATATTTCTTTGTAAATTATGTTTGTGTTATTGTTTCTTTTCTTTTCTTTTCTTTTCTTTTTTTAGTGATTTCAAGTCTTTTGTGTTTACATGTAAATTTTAGAATTATTTATTTTTAAATTCTGAAAATACCCTTGGTATTTTGATAATCACTGAATTTAATTAGTGTATTTTCTTGGCTAGTACTCTCATTTAATCAATATTTTGTTCCTCATCAATGAACACAGTATATCTTTTCATCTGTTTGCATTATCTTCAGTTACTTTTATAAATATTTAATAGTTTTCTGTGTACAGCTCTTTTACCTCCTTGGTTGGATATATTTCCAGGTTTTTTTTTTTTTTGTAATGCAACTGTAATGAGACAGTTCCCTTACTTTGTCTATCTGTTAGCTTGTTGTTAGTGTGCAGAGATGCAAGCTTTCTGTATGTTAATTTTACATTCTGAAATTTAATCAAATGCATTGATAAACCCTAGTAGTTTTGAGGTGCCATCTATGGATTTCTGTTTAAAGTATGTCATCTGCACACAGATACATTTACTCATATTCTTCATTTTCTATATTATATTTACATTAACTTTGGATAGCTATGGCTAGAATTTCCAATATTATTCTGAATAAAAGTGGTAAGAGTGAGCATTCTTGTCTTCTCCCTGCCCTTAAAGGAGATGCTTGCAGCTTTTAATCAGTGAGTGTCATGTTAGCTGAGATCTTGTCATGTATTACCTTATCTGTGTTGAGGTATGTTTCCTCATGCCCAATTTGAGGAGAAACTTAGTCACAAATAGATACGGAATTTTTCAAAATATTTTATGTCTCTATTGATTTGACCATATAATTTTTATTCTTCAATTTGTTAGTGTGGTGTATGATATTAATTAATTTGTGGGTAATGAATCACTTTTGCATCCCTGGAATAAAATGGACTTAATCATAATGTATAATCCTTTAAATGTATTTTTTGCTTTGCTAACAATTTAGTGATGATTTTTAAAACTATGCTTGTCAGTAGTATTTAACCTGTTGTTTTTTGAGGTATTTGTTCAGTTTTAGTAGTAGTGTGATACAGAAAGTTGGGGTAGGATGCCTTCCTTCCTCTGCATATTTTTGGAATTCTCTGAGAAGTATAGGTGATAGCTGTTCTCTAAATGTTTGGCACAAATTACCTGTGAAGCTGTCTATGCCTGGAATTTTGTTTCTTGGGAGATTTTGTTTAATTACTTATTAATGTCATTAGTGGTAATCTTTTCATATTTTCTATTTCTCATTCCATCCTGGAGATTATGTGTTTCTCAGAAATTGTATATTTCTTCTAGGGTTTCCATTTTATTTACATAAAATTAGTTGTATCTTCTTATAATGCTTTTTATTTCTTTGATATAAGCTGTAACTTCTCATTTATTTCTGAGCTTATTAATCTGAACTCTTTTATTACTCATGAGTCTGGTTAAATTTTATCCATTTTATTTATCTTTGAAAAGACATTATTAAATTGATTGAATATTTGTATTTTTAATCTTTATTTTATTTATGAATGTTCTGACCTTTCAGCTGTCTTTCCTTCTACTAACAAGTTTGTTTCATATTTTGCTACATCTTCAGTTTGTATGATTATGTTATAAGAGAGAGATATTTCTTATTTATATAAGTGGGATTATTTTGCTATAAGCATCCCTATTAATACTGCTTTTGCTATACCCCATGGACTTTTTTTTGTCATTTTTCTTTATATATATTTCCTTTGATATATACAGCAATCCATTGTTTGTTTAATATTATATGATTTATCCTCGATATTTTAGTGTTTCTCTTAGGTTTTTTCTTTTAGTAAATTTCTATTCTCACAGAATCCATATGTTTCTTCACAAAACAAGGAGAAAAATAATAAAATTTATACAAAAACTGGAAAGAACCATTTTTCTAAAATTATCTTTGAAAAATGTACTAAGTTGTGGGTATTATCCTCCCTAACTTTAGAACATACTACAAAGATACAGTAATCAAAACATCAAAATATATCACTAAAAGAGACACATAGATTAATGGAACAAAATAAAAAGTCCAAAAATATGCCCACACACATAAGCTCAATTAGTCTACAATGAATGAGGCAACAGTATACAAAGGAAAAAAAGGCAATCTCTTCAAAGACTAGTTCTGGGAAAACAGAATATTACATGTAATAGAAAGATGTATGAGCACTTCCTTCCATAGAATACACAGTAACATAAAAATGGATTAATATCCTAAATGCAAAACCTGAAAATATACAATTTCTGACCATGAACAGGAGCAGAACTGCCTTTGAGAAAAATCATAGCAAAATTTATTTTTGATCTAACTCGTAAGTTAAAAAAGGAAAAATAACAATAACAGTTTTTACTATTACTGGGAAAAAATAGATATAGTATGTGATACAGGGATTCCACTTCTTGTATAAGTGTGAAGTGCAAAACCTTTTGCAAAGCAAAGGAAACCTTCAGCAAGATTTATGACAACACACAGAATAGAAGGAAGAGTTTCACACAAGGAAACCAACATTTAGTTAATATCCATAATATATATATGTAGCATATTAGACCCAATATTTAAAAAACAAAGACCCCAAAATAAAAACAGTTTAAGGATTTTCATGGAAACTTTTCAAAAACAGACATGTGGATGATTTTCATGCACATAAAAAGAAACATAACATTGCTATTAATTAGGAAATCATAAATCAAAACCAGAATGAAATATAATCTCACAGCAACCAAAATGGATATTAAAAATATTCTTCAAATGACAAACATTAATAAGAATGTTGATTAAAGGGAACCCAGGTACACATATGGTGGAAATATAAATTGATGCATCCACTATTATAAAAGTGTGGACACTGCTAAGAAAACTAGAAATAGAAGCATCATATTTTCCAGCAATTCCAGTTTTTGATATAAATCTGAAAAAAATGGAAGCATTAAATTTAAAGGATATATTACCCCCAATGTTCATATCATCATCATTTATAATAGCCAAGGTATGTAGCACAACTCAACTGCCCATCAACAGATGATTGGCTGAAGTAGATGTAAGATATAAATAACATAATAAATACTTAGTCATTGTCATATCAAAAAATAAACTTATGCCTTTTGGAACAATGTGACTGGACCCAGAGACTGTTGCACACAGGAAAACAGGTCATACAGAGAAAAACACTCTACATTACCACTTACATGAGGAAACTAAAGATATGAAAGAAATAATCATTAAAAAAATAGAAACAGAATCATATATATATGTGTAGTGTACCAAGTAGTGGTTTCCACTGGGGACAGGAAGATGGATGGGGAAGACAGAAATATGCAAGCTACTAGTTATAAATTAGAGAAGCATCAGGGCTATATTTACATCACAGAGAAATATTTTAATAATTTAAATGATTTTAAAGAGTTTATAGGCATATATTATAGTAAAATGTGCATGCATGAGGGAAAAACATTGAAGAAAAGAACCCAGGACAAACAAAATATTTTATAGTACTCTGATATTAGGAGGTGATTTGTTCACTTTCTTTACTGTTCTTGTAATTTCCTTATTAGAATTTAAGCTTTTAAATGAAACAGTATAGACTTTGAAAATAGTGACATAAGTTTAAATTATTTCTGTCTCTCCCCTTAAATCTACAGTCAGTGAAACTTTCACATTTCAACAAAAATAACTACAACACAAAACAATACTCCAGAGCACACGTGTGCAGCTGAAGTTTGATGGGCTAAAACACATAAAGGTGGCTGAACTGAGGGAAGAGCAGAGCTGATGCCTGCGACCAAGGCCCACTGACTGGGGTATCTGAGCCCACAGGTTAAGAGTACCCAGTAGAAATAAGGTCACAGTGGTTCACACAGCTTCAGCTACCAAGTGCACCATCACTCATGGTCACAGGTAACTAGGAGGGAGCCACAATGCAGACAGAATTTCCATCCTTTAGACACTCAGACATTCGTGACACTCTCCCTACATCCTATTCACAGTGGTGGAGACAAGTTTCCTTGAAACATTGGACACGGCAAAGACACTTGCCTGATTTCAAATTCCCACATGTCTTTACAACTTTCCTCAATGTGTGGACTGAGTCTCAAGGGATATCAGATAAAAGGAAGGGTTCACCATACCAGTGACAACAGTGGCATTAACTACCAGAGTTGTCTAAGAAGTGACAATGTAAGCAATCTTTTATCCAGACAGTAGAAACTGGAAAGTGCAATTTTGAAATATTGTCAGAGGTAGCTCAGGTAATTAAAACCAAAAATTGTGCAATATTGCAAAATACCAGGAAACAAAATCAAGGACTCCAAATCCCATTCTGTTTTTTAGTGTCATCAGAACAATAATTTACCAAGTTCATGACCAATCTCAGTAACATTATAAGGCAAGCACACACACAGATAGACAGAAACAGACACTGACACAGACACACACGTGCACGCACACGCACACACTCATGTACACACACACACAGAAAATATCAACCCTGCAGCAAACAAACTTAAAGTCATGGAATATTGGCGTATAACTAATAGAGAATCCAAAGAGATGTCATACAGAAACTCAATACAGAAAACAAAACTCAGAAAGCAGTTTAGTGAGCTCAGGAATAAAATAAATGGTGATAAGGAATACATTACCTAAGAGACTGAATCTATAAAATAACCTAACATTATTGGAGGACCAGATGAACTAAGTAAATGAGATGAAGAATACAACAGAAAGCACTGGAAGAAGACTGTCTTTGTGGAAGAGAGATAAGCAAACTCACCAATACAAAACTAGAAATGATAGGAGAGGGCAAAGATACAAGATATTAAAAACTGAGGAAATTCTACAATAGCCATCAGACTTCTTCAGGAAGTGCACATTAGCATGAAATCCTGGAGGGAGAAGTAACTTAGAAGGCAGCTGATTGTTTATTTAAAATATTAATGGTTGATAACTTCCCGAACCTTGGTAAGGAACTGATAAACAAGTCTATGAGCCAACAAAACTCCAATAACATTAAGACAAAAATACCTCCTTCAAGATACGTTATATGCAAATTGGCAAGTCAGTGATGCAGTAAAATTTTAAAGGCAGCCAAAAAAATTTTGATAATCTACAAAGGAACCCCCATTAAGCTATCAGCAGATTTCTGAGCAGAAAACATATGCCAAGGGTAATTAAAATGACATTTTGAAACTACTGAAGTAAGAAATCTCTCACCCAAGAATACTCGAACTTGCACAGTTATTACTTATATATAAAGTGAAAAAAAAGACTTTACCAAACAAACCTGAACAAGATGAAAAAAAACAAAACCAAGACACCTTAAAAGAGGTGCATGAAAGAGCTATTCTAAGAAAAATAAAATGGCAAATATACGCAAAACATTGAACTAAAGCAGAGACCACGAGAAAGTTGCATCAGTTTCTTTGGGTATGTTTTGAAATGTTACTATTCTATATGTATTAAAGAGAGTAAAATAGGAAATCAGATGCAATAAATATAGATACATCAATCTGGTAACATGTTCACAAGAGTAAAAGAAATAATTTGAGTCAGTAATCATAAAAGTTAAAGAGTAAAAATAAAACAATTTTAAAGGAAAATGCTATCAGCCGAAAAGAAACTAAATTACACATGAGGTGTTTCATTTTTAATTGAAGAACAGTAGATGTAATATATTGAATAGTTTCAGATATACAGCATAGTGATTCCAACCACTTTGTAGATTATATTGCATTGTAAATTATTACAATAATTGTAACATAAAATTATTAAAAGTTATTGTGTAAAATTCCTTGATCTATACAGATTATCCTTGTTGCTTATCTCCTTTATGTATACTACTTTGCATCTGTTAATGTCCTACCATTAAATTGACTTTCCCTTCCACTTTGGTAAATATGAATTTTTTCCCATATCTTTCAGTCTGCTTCAGTCTTCTCTATCTAATCTCTCTATCTCTCTACCATGTCCCTATCAAACTATTTATCTATCTATCTATCTATCTAACTATCTATTTATCTATCTTGTATGTATGTATCTATCCTTCTATGTATCTATTTATCTGTCACCTATGAATAGATAGCTATAGATAGATGTACACAGAGATTTGTTATACTTTAGATTCCACATATAAATTATATTATATTCTTTTGTCTTCGTCTAAGTTAATTCACTAAACACAATATATACTAGGACAATTCATGATGCTAAAATAGCAATGTGTTATACTTTTTCATGGCTGAGTAATATTCCATCGCATATTTATAGATATTTCATATCATCTTAAGTCCATAGTGTACTGTGGACTCTAGAATTGCTTCCCTGTGTTGCATATTATAAATAGTGCTGTTGTAAACATTGGTTCTTCTCAATTTATGGTTTTTTTCCCCAGATTTTTCCTAGAAGAGATATTACTCTTTCATATGGTAGTTCTCTTCTGGTTTTAAATAAATCTGAATACTGTTTTCCATAGAAGTTGTAACAATTTACATTTCTACCAAGAATATACAAGAGATTTCTTACCTCCACATCGTCTCAAACACTTTCTATTTGTAGACTTTTTGATAATAGCCACTGACCAGTGTGAAGTGATAATTCATTGTGGTTTTGAAATGCAATTAACTAATAATTAGTAATGTTGAACATTTTTATCACTTGCCAGTGACTCGTCTGTATGTTTTCTTTGGAAAAATATTAACTCAGGTACTCTGCTCTTTTTTTTAATTGGGTTTTCTTTTTCACATTGAGTTGTGTAACCTAAATCCATGTTACAACAATTAAACTTCATCTATTAACCCCTGCCCTCTTGCATTGTTTGCAAATATGTTCTCCAAACACACAGGCAGTGTTTCCATTTCATTCATAGTTTCCTTACGTATGCAGAATTTTTCAAGTTTATTTAGGTCCCACTTGCTTATTTTTGCTTATATTTCTTTTACCATAGGAAACTGATATTAGAAAATATTCCTATGATAGATATCCAATAGAGTACCACCTGTATTCCCTTCTAGCAGAATTAAATTATCAGGTCTTACATTTAGGTTCTTAATACACTTGGGGTTTATTTTTGAATGTGATGTCAGGGAATGCTCTAATTTCACTGTTTTACATGTAGAAGTCCAGCTTTCCAAACACCACCCACTGACGAGACTGTCTTTTCTGCATTGTGTACTCTTGTCTCTTTTATCATTGATTTATTGCTCATAGGTGTGTGGAATTATTTCTAGGCTCTCTATCTGTTTTTATTGATTATATCTCTGTGTCAATGTCATGCTATATTTATTACTGTAGGGTTGTAATATAGTAAGGTATCCAGGAGATTTATACCTCTAGATTTGTTGGTTTTTCTCAAGATCATTTTGACAATTTTAAATGGTTTCATGTAAAACTTAAAGTTATTTATTTTCTGGTTCTGTGGGAAATACTACAGCTTTGTAATAGGAATTGCACTAAATCTGTAGGTTTCTTTGTGTAATACGGCCATGTTAACAATATTAACTCCTTCAATCCAAGATCACAAGACATCATTCCATTTCTTTGAATCATTTTTAATTTCTTTTCCAATGTTTTTTAATTTTCAGTATTTAGATCTTTCATATATGTGGTTACATTTATTCCAAGATATTCGGGGGGATGGGATTTTAAATAGTATTGCTTTCAACGTCCATTTTAGGGTATCTCATGATGAATGGGTAGAAATGCAAGAGAATAACTTACATTAATCGTGTACCCTGCTCCTTTGCTGAAATTATTTATTGTTCATATTAGTCTGTCTGGAGCCCTTAGGACTCTATGTAGATTGTTATGTCATCAGTACTGGTGACAATTTTACCTCTTTTTTTCATTTTGCATTTATTTTATTTCTTTTTATTTCCTTTTCCTTTCTTCTTTTACTATGGAACAGAAGGGCTGAGAGTAGGAATCCTTGTCTTGTTCCTGAATTTATCCAGAATCCTTTCAGCTTTTCCCCTAAGTATTATAAACTGTTATAAATGTCCTTTAGTATGTTGAGAGATGTTCCGATTTTACTCACTTTCATGAGAGTTCTGATCATGAATATATGTTGAATTTTGTCTAATGCTTTCTCTGTGTCTATTGACACGGTCCTGTGAATTATGTCCTTCCTTTATTAAATATGCGTCATGCTGATTGCTATGTGTATGTTATACCATCCCTGTGACTCTGGAAGGAATCCAGCTGATCATCGTGTATAACCCTTTCTATGTATTGCTGGATTAATTTGTTGATTTTTTTTGAGGATTTTTGAATGTACATTCATCAAGGATATTGTGTTTACATTTTCTTTTCTTTTTTTTTTTTTGGTAGTGTCTTTGGCTGGTTTTTTTAACATGGTATTCATGGCCTCATAGAATAACTTTGGGAATTTTACTTCCTCCTACATTTTTTGAAATAGTTGAGAGGAAACAAGTTTTAGTGAATTCATCCAGGCATTTTGTTCAAGGGATGTTTTTAAAATTATAGATTTTATTTAACTTATACTGATTGCTTTTTTCAAGTTTTCAGTTTTCTCTTTATTCACTTTTGGCAGACTGTACGTTTCAAGAAATATGTCCATTTCTTTAAGGTTGTCCAAATGGTTGTCATGTAATTGCTCAGAGTGCTTTCATAATCTTTGTTTGCATTTCTGTACTATCAGACATAATTTCTACTGTTTCATTTCTTTTTTTGTTTGGGTCCACTCTTTATTTGTTGATAAGCCTTGCTAAATGTTTATCAATTTGTTAATATTTTTAAGAAAAAATGCTGTTGATTTTATGATTTTTAATTTATTTTTTAACTTTTATTTTATTTATTTTCTACTGAAACATTAAAGATTTCTCATTCTACCACCTTTGGGTTTTGTTTGTTCTTATTTCTGGTTATTTTGTTTGGTAAGATTGGTCCTTTGTGTGAGGTTTTCCTTTTCCTTGAAGAAGGCCTGAATTGTTCTAAACTTCCCTCTTATGATTGCTTTTGCTGCATCCCATACATTTTATGAAGCTGTGTTTTCACTGTAATTTGTTTCCAGGTATGATTTTATTATCTCTTTGATTTCATCATTGACCTTTTTTTATTTAATTTTTTAAAAGGATATGGTTTAATCTCATGTATGTGCCTTTCCTGTTCTTCTTTCTATAGTTGATGCATAGTTTCATACTTTTGTGTATTGAAAAATTCTTGCTGTAAACTATATTTGTTTAAATTTCCTGAGGCTCTTTTCATGACATAGTATGTGGTTAATTCCTTAGAAAACATCCTGTACACACTTGAGAAGCTTATGTGTTCTCCATTTCTGATGCAGTGTCCAATAACTCATTTAGGTTCAAATGATCCAATATGTCATTAAGACCTCTGTTTCCTTACAGCTATTCTTTCTGGATGATATGTCCATCAGAATAGCGAGGTGTTAAACTCATAAACTATTATTTTTTATAATGAATTAATTACTTCATGTCTACTAATATTTCTACTTATAATTAGGATCTACAGTATTGGGTCCATATATAATTTAATGAGTGTAATACTCTATTTTTACATTGATCTCTTTTTCTTTATTTAATCTCATATTAATCTTTCATTGTGAACCTTATTTTAAAATGTATTTTGTATGATTTGAGCATTGCAAGGTGCACTTTCTTGTCATTTCCATCAAATAACTTTTACTTTTATTTCCTGGCTGTGTTTATCTTCCACCATAAAGTGACAATTTTTTGTGGGGGAAGACAAGATGTTGCAGGAGAAGGATACTCATAGCTAACCCTTTCCCTCAAATGCACCAAATCTCATCCACAGACCCACTCAGCTATCCAGAGAATCTGCAGATCTCTGATATAACATTGTCCCCTTCAAAAGATAAAGATGCAATAAATCTGGCAGGAGAAAAGGAAGAAAGAAAGAAGAAAATGCAAAACAGATTGGGACAAGCTCCACAGGGAGGGAGCAGCTAAGAAGGACAGGCATTCATTCACTGTGTCTCCCCTCTCCAACTGAGAGTTTGGCAGGATGGAGGGGGAGCTTCCAAGCCTTAAATCTGTACAGAGTATAAGTTGACTGACAGAACTAAGTAAACAGGCACAGACACCCAGCCAAAATGCAGCCAAGAAGCTGGGGGCAGGGCCATGCAGCATGAGCTGGTTGGAAGTTGGGGATGGCTGCACTGAGGCAGTCCTGGGGAATGCATGTTGCTGTGTGCCATTGCTGTGGCTGTACAGAGCAAGACAACCTGGGCCCTCCATGAAGCAACAGGGCAGATGTGCCCTGTAGGGGGAAGGGTACTTAGCCATCTCTGAAAATCTGCAAACGTTTCTAGGTGAAGAGAGTTGGGGTTCAGACACAATACCTTCTGGTGCTTTGCACCCAGGCAGCAGTGGGTGCAAAATCTGCATCCATGTCTAAGGATTTAGAAGCCTTAAGAGCCAGATGGAGACTTCTCTACATCCTGAGGCAGATAGGATTCTTCTAACCTGGTTTCTCAGAGAACTTGCATCACCAAGGCAAACAAGCAGCTGGCTTTTGGGCCAGATCAGGGACAGGGCTGTTCCTCAGGCTTCCCTGAGCCCACTTCCGGTGTGCAAACCCAAGGCAGATCGTACAGTGGCTCACAGCAGCGGAGCAACTGGCACCCTGATGGGGTGTGTGGCCCCCCAAAATTTGGGCTGGAATTCAGCCCCTGACCATGGTGCTAGGAGAGGGCATGATGCACACTCCTGCCTGGTCAGTCTGCAACATCTGACTGCAGCATCGGACAAGGCAGTGACAAGCAGCCCACAGTAAAGAGAGCTGCTCCAGATGCAGTGTTGGGTGTAGGAGTGATCGGCTTGCAGACAGGCACTGGGAGCAGCACAAATGGGGGCTCAAATGGAAAGCCTCTGAAAACAGGAAGATGAACTTCCATAGCAGGATGAATAAAGAAAGACTTCACATTAAATGTACCCAGTATCCAGGAGGACACAGACCACACCCTTGTTTTAATCTGTTATTACCTCTTCCATTTTCTATTACCCTCTTAATTTTTACTACTTATTCAATTATATATACACCCATTTTAATCCCTTTGACATTTTTAAAAAATATTTTTATTACAATTATTTTTCAAAACTCTGCTTCAACTTCCTCTTATATTATGCATTATACATTGTCTTCAAACATTTATTTCCCCTTCTTTAAAATTCTTTATCTCTCTCTCTCTTTTTTCTATTTTCTAAGTTTTATTACTACATAGGCATTAGGTAGATAAACTCCTTTAGGACCACATTAGATAACTGATACTCCATAAGCCACAGTGCCAGAGAGGTAGGAGCAAGATGAAAAAGCAGTCAAACCATTCCCAAATAAAAGAACAAGAGAAACCCGCTGAAAGAACGATCAGTGTAATAGACATCAATAGCCTACTAAATCAAGATTTCAAAAAAGGGGTGATCAAATTACTGAAGGAAATAAAAGATAGTGGTCAGAGATATAAAATATGTCAAAAATGAAATGGAAGCTATAAAGAAGAGCCAAGTAGAATAGGTAAACCCGTAAACTGAGATGAGTAATGATCTAAAAGTATCTCAAAGCTGACTAGATAATGCAGAGGAATGAATTAGTGACTAAGAAGACAGGATAATAGAAAGCACAGAATCAGAACAGCTACAAGAGAAACAATGAGAAACAAATGAAAAAAGCATAAGGGACCTATGAGAGAATAGAAAGCATGCCAATCTTGGCATGATAAAAGTCCCAGAGGGGAGGTAAGATCAAAGGGGATTGCAAAAGTGTTTGAAGAAATCATGACTGAGAACTTCCCAAACTTAAAGAAGGTATCAGATATCCAAATACAGGAAGCTCAGAGTGTCCCAAACAGGAAGAACCCAAATACACTCACACAAAGACATATAATTAAGATGGCCAGAGTCAAGGATAAAGAAATGATCCTAAAGGCAGCAAGAGAATAGCAAAGAGTGAGTTACAAGGGAATCACTATATGACTCACAGCTGATTTCACTACACAAATACTAAAGGCCAGAATGGAGTGGCAAGATTTATTCATAGTACTGAATGAAAAAAAGGTATACCCTAGAATACTTTAAATAGCAAGGTTTTCATTTATGGTAGAAGGAGACAAAAAGGATTTCACAGACAAGAAAAAGCTACAACAGTTTTGCAACACTAGACCCATGCTAAAAGAAATACTGAAAGTTCTACTCTAAAAAGAAAAGCAGCAGGATGCTACAGAAATATGAATCTCACAGCTGGAAATGTGATAACTCATTAATTATAAATAAAATAAACACTAAATTTTAAAACAAGATATACAAATAATTGAGAGTTTGAGAGGGAGGCAGGATAATGGAGAATTTACTTTTTTGGTCTTTCTTTTACAAAATTTTGCTCTTGGTAGGATGGGTTTGAGATCATGTTACTATCCGTTTAAAAAAAGCAGTTATAGAAATGGTCTAAAAGACTTATATAAAAGGGTAACAACAAGACAAAAACTTATCAGAGTGTCACTAAAACTAAATAAACTTCATGATAATGCAAAGTAAAATGACCAAACCATAATAGGACGATGAAAAGAACAAAGAGGAAATAACAAATCTACTGAAAAGATAAGGTCAAAATGGCAATAAACACAAACATATCATCGATTATTGTAAATGTTAATGGGCTAAATGCTCCAGTCAAATGTCATAGAGTGGCAGGCTTGATAATAAAGCAAGAACCGTGAATATGCTGCATACAAGAGACCTACTTCAGGGAGAAGGACACATATAGTTTGAGAGTAAAAGGATGGAAAAGGGTATTCCATACGAATGGAAAAGCCAAAAAAGTAGGTGTTGTAGTATTGATTTCAGACAAAATAGTCTTTAAACAAAGGCCATAAAGAAAGATAAAGTAGGACATTTTATAATGATTGAAGGAGTTATACAAAATGAGGATAGCACACTCATTAATACATATGCACCAAATTGAGGAGTACCTTAGTACATAAAATAATTACTAACAGATACAAAGAGGGATAGTGATGGGAATCTAATCATTGTTGTAGATTTCAACACTGCATTAACTTCACTAGAGAGATCATCGAGACAGAAAATAAATTAGGCAACAGAGAAGTTAAATAATACAATAGAAATATTACTTGGTGGATATTTTCAGAGCATTACACACCCCACATAATATTATATACATTCTTTTCAAGTTCACATGGGACATATTCCAGGATTCATGATGTATTGGGCACAAAAGAATCCTCAGCAATTTTAAGAAGATAGAAATTACCTCAAGCATCTTTTCTGAACACAATGACATGAAGCTAGAAATCAACAACAGAGAAACAAATGAGAACAAACGGAAAACATGGGGAGTTAACAATATGTTACTAAAAAATGAATGAGTCAAAGAAGAAATCAAAGCTGAAATGAAAAATTACCTTGAGACAAAGAAAATGAAAGCAAAACCACACAAAATTTATGGGACACAGCAAAAGCAGTGCTCAGAGGGGAGTTTATAGTGATACAGGCCTACCTCAAAAAAGAACAAACAGAAATAAACAATTAAACCCAATAGCAGATTGAACTAGAAAAACAAGAAGAAAAAAACCCAAATGGCAGCGGAAGGAAAGAAATCATAAATATTGCAGAGGAAATAAATAGAGATTGAAAAAACCATAAGAAAATAATCATCCATTCCAAATTGTGGTTATTTGAAAAAGTAAGTAAAATCGACAAACCTCTGGCAAAACTCAATAAGAAGAAAAGAGAGAGAGCACAAATTAGCAAAATAAGATAGGAGAATGGAGAAATTACAACAAATAAATTAGAAATACAGAATATCATATGAGAATATTATGAATAGTTTATGGAAACAAACTGGATAACCTAGAGGAGGTGGACAAGTTTTTGGAAACATACTGTCCACCATGACTGAATCAAGAAGAAACTGACCCTTTGAACGAGCAGAGCACTAGAAATGAAATCAAAATAGCAATAAAAAATGTCCCTACAAATAAAAGTCCAGGACTGAATGGCTTCACAGTGGAATTCTACCAAACATACAAAGAAGAACTCATACCAGGATTTCTCACACTCCTCCAGAAGATTGAAAAGGAAGGAATACTCCCAAAGTCATTCTATGAAGCCACAATCACCCTGACACCACAACCAGGAAAAGACAATACCAAAAAAAATAATTATTGTCCAAAATCACTGATGAACACAGACGCCAAAATCCTCACCAAAATAGTAGCAAGCAGAATCCAACAACACAGAAAAAAGATTATACATCATGACCAAATGGGGATAATACCAGGGACACTGGGGTGTTTCAACATATGCAAATCAATCAATGTAATACAGCACATCAACAAGAGAAAGGACCAAAACCACATGATCATCTCAATAGATGCAGGAAAAGCATTTGATAAAATTTAACACCTATGTATGGTAAAAACTCTCACTAAAGTGGGCATAGAGGGAACATATCTCAGCATCATGAAAGCTATAGATAACAAACCTACAGCTAGCATAGTACTCAATGGTGAAAAAGTTAAAATCTTCCCACTAAAATCTGGGAAAAGACAACGATGCACACTATCACCACTCCAACTCAATATAAACTTGGAAGTCCTAGCATCAGCAATCAAACAAGAGAGAGAATTAAAAGGGATGCAATTTGGAAACGAAGAGGTAAAATTCTCAGTATATGCAGATAACATGTTACTATATATAGAAAACCCTTAAAGAACCAAACAAAAACTACTATATCTGATCAAAGAATTCAGCAAGGTAGCAGGTTACAAGATTAAGGTTCAAAAATCAGTGGTAATTCTTTATGCTAATGATTCAGATAATACTATCGAGCTACAGTCAACATGACAGCACTGTATATGTAGGAAAACAGACATATAGGCCAATGGAACAGAATAGAGAGCCCAGAAATGAACCCACAAACTTTTGGTCAATTAATCTTTGACAAAGGAGGCAAGAAAATACAATGGAATAGAGACAGACACTTCAGCAAATGGTGTTAGGAAAACTGGAGAGCAGCATGTAAATCAATGAAGCTAGAACACTCCCAATGGAGCTAGAACACCACACACAAAAATAAACTCAGACTGAATCAAAGACTTAAACATAAGACAAGATAAAATAAACCTCCTTGAGGAAAATATAGGCAAAACACTATCTGAAATAAGTCTCAAAATTTTTCTCATAGAAGAAATAAAAGTAAGAATAAACAAATGAGACCTAATGAAACTTACAAGCTTCTGCACAGTAAAGAAACATGAAGTAAAACAAAAAGACCACCTACGGAATGGGAAAAATAGTTTGCATATGAAACAGACAAAGGCTTGAACTTCAGAGCATATAAGCAGTTCATCCAACTGAATAAGAAAAAATAAACAAGCCAATGCAAAAATGGGCAGAAAACCTAAACAAGCGATTCTCCAAGGAAGACATACAAATGGTCAAAAGGCACATCAGAAAATGCTCAATATCACTGATTATCAGAGAAATGCAAATCAAAACTACAGTGAGATATCACCTCACACCAGTCAGAATGGCCTTCATTCCAAAATCAACAAATGACAAATGCTGGAGAGGCTGTGGAGAAAAGGGAATAGTCCTTCACTGTTGGTTGCAATGCAGTTCAGTGCAGCCAATGTGGAAAGCAGGAGATTCCTCAAAATCCTAGGAATAGAATACCATATGACCCAGGAATCCTTAAATCCAGAAGGAAATCTATTTCAGGATGACACCTGCAGCCCAATTTTCATAGCCAGCACTATTTACAATAGCCAAGACATGGAAACTGCCTAAATGTCCATCGACAGTTGACTGCATAAAAAAGAGGTGGTATATTAATACAGTGGAATACTAGTCAGCCATATAAACCATCAACATAATGCCATTTTTAGCAACAAGGATGCTCCTGGAGAAAATCAGTCTAAGTAAATTAAGACAGAAAGAGAAATAAAAATGCCATATGAGATGGCTCTAAAAAAAAAACCAAAACAAAACAAAAAAAGCACAAATAAAAAAAGGAATAGACAGCAGACATACAATACAAAGTTTTGTTTGCCATGGAGTGTGGGGTGTGAAGAGATAGACTGGGATAGCAAAATTGTAGAATAGATAAACAGTATTGCACTGTATAGCACAGGGAAAAGTACAAAAGTTCATACAGCAGTTCAAAGACGATAAATTGGGACAACAAATGCACATATGTTCATTTTAAATGAAAAATTGTGCTCTACTCTGGAACTGGAGACAACTTCGTAAAATGACTGTAAATCAATAAAAAAGGTAAAAATGAAAAAAAATTATCCTAAATATTACAGGGGTAAATATAAATTATAGAGAAAAAAAATCTATTCAAAAGAGTAATAGAACCAAGATTTTGTTTTATGTTTTCTTTTGAGATAAGCAAATTAATAAACCTCTAGCCAGGTGCATCATGAAGAAAAGGTAGATGATCCAAAGAAATAAATTAAGAAATAAAAGAAGAGAAATAACAATTGTTACCTCAGGTATACAAAAAAGGGATCATTTTGTCAAAAATTACACGCATAAAAACTGAACAACTTAGAAGAAATAGACAAATGTCTAGAAGGAGACAGAGATTAGGAGAAACAAATAATTTGAACATTCTGTGTGCTACAAGAAAGATAGAATCTGCATTTAAAAAAAATCAATGAATAGAAGTGCAGATTTAAACAACTCCCGTGGAGAACTGTACAAAAATACAAATCAAAACTTATACTCTTCAAACTATTCAAACTTAGTAAAGATGTGGGAAACTCCCAAATTAATTCTATGAAGCTTTCATCACCCTGATATCAAAACCAACATAAAAATAATGGGCAAATGCAATTTCAAGCCATTATATTTGATAGAATTACATGCAAAAATTCTACAAAATATTATTAGCAAACTAAATCCAGCAATACATACACCATGATGTACTTGGATTCATTGCAGGGTCAGAAGAGATGTTCAACATTTACAAATCAATCAGTTTGATACACCAAATTAACAAAAGAAAAAGAGAAAAAGAAATGGTCATCCCAATAAATCCATAAAAAGCATTTCATAAAATTCGACTTTTATTCATTAAGACAGCAAATACAGTAACAACAACAACAGCAACATCAGCAACAATGACAGAAACCTCTTAGCAATGTAGGATTCAGGAAATATATCTCAACATAACTAAAGTCATTAATTACAGACCCACAGACAACATAATATGCAAAAGTGAAAAACTGAAAGCCAAATTAAGGAATAAGACAAGGATGTCCACTCTTACAATTTCTATTAAACACAGTATGGGAAGTTCTAGCAACGGCAATTGGACAAGACAAAAAGCTATTCAAGTTGGATTGAATGAAGTAAAACTTTTATTATTTTAGATGACATAATAATTTATATAGTGATCCCTAAAGATTCTCCAAACTAAAAGAACTAAAACTAATAAACACATTTAGCAAAGCAGCATGATTCATGATTAATATACAAAAACTGTCACATTTCTTTACACTAAAAATTAAATATTCCATAATTTTATAAGATCCATATGAAATCAGAACAAAAAATGAAAAACCTATAAAAAAATAATAAAATGAAGATAAAGAAATTTGAAGTGGATGCAAAGAAATGGAAAGAAATCTCAAGGTCTTAGTTAAGAGGAATAAATATTGTTTAAATATACATACTACAAAAGTTGTCTACAGATATAAAGTGATTCAGATCGAGCTGCATGTTATTTTCCACAGAACTAAAAACAGTCCTATGATTTGTATGGAAATGCAAAAGAACAAGAACTGCAAAAGTAACAATGAGGTAAAAGAACAAAGTTAGAGGCATAACCCATAACTCTCCCAGATCTAAGACTATATTAAAAAATACAGTAATCAAAACAGCACAATGCTGGAAAACAAATAAACATCTATATCACTAGAATGGAACACAGAGGCAGAAATAAGACATCACACCTATGGTCAACTAAACTATGACAAAGGAAACAAATATATACAATGCCTTTAAGACATTCTTCAGTAAGTGCTGTTGAGAAAGCTAGACAGCTACATGTTAATCAATGAAATTAGAACATTCCCTCACACTGTACAAAAATAAACTCAAAATTATTTATATATCTGAATCTAATGCATGACAAAATAAAATTCCTGGAAACTAACATAAGCAAAACAAGACATATACTGAAGTAAAATTTTCTTATGTCACTCTCCCAAGCTGAAAACTTTAAAAACAAAATAAACAAATAGGACCTAATTAAATTTAAAAGCTTCTAAGTAGCAAAATATATAAAATGAAAAGATGAACTTCCAAATGGGAGAAAACATTAGGAAACAATGCAATCAACAAGAGGCTAATTTCTGAAATACACACATCTTTCATACAACTCCATTTCAAAACTCTACAAACAACTCAGACAGAAAATGAGCAGAAGACATTTCTGTAAAGAAGACACACAGATGACAAACAGGAAAAGTAAAACATGCTCACATTGCTAATCACTATACAAAGCGAAGACAAAAATAACATAATATTTTACCTCACACTATAGAGAAGGCCTGTCATCAAAATGTCTTCAAATAATAAAGAATGGGGTGGTTGTGGAGAAAAAGGGACTCTCCATCGCTGTTGGTGGGAATGAAAATTGGTGCAACCACTTTGGGAACAGTATGGGAATTCCTTTACATAATAAAAATAGACCTATCATGTGACACAGCAATCACACTCCTGGGCATATAAAACATAAAACCTGAAAACAAAGAATACTAGGGTAAAATATAAGAATTACACTGTGACATTGGATTTAAAATGATTCTTCATATGTCTCCTCTGGCAAGGGAAGCAGAAACAAAACTAACAAAATACGATTGTATCACTCTAAACAGATTTACACTACAGAAGAAATGATCAATAAAATGAGAACTCAACAAACACAATGGGAGAATATATATGCAATTAATAATTTCCAATCTAGTGTTAATATCCAAAATTTATGGCAAACCCTTACCCCACAGCAACAACAAAAATACCAAATGAACCAACTAAAAAAAGTCCATAGGAACTGAAGAGATAGATCTGAATCAATTTTCTGTAGAAAACATACAGTTGGCGAAATGACACATGAAATTATGTTCAGAGATATAAATTATTAGGAAAGTCATATACCAAAAGTGAGACAAGACCACACACTTGCCAGAAGGCTCTCATCAAAAAGAAAATAGATGATAGTGAGATTGTGGAAAAAAGATACCCCATGGACACTGTTGATAGGAATGCAAAATATTGATTCCATTGCATATATACATCAAATTTTCTCCATATATTTTTTCTGTCAAGGGATGTTGGGTTAGTAGGCCCCTGTCTGAAGGCTCTAAAAAATAAGCCCTTGGGCTGAACTGTTAAAAAAGCTGTGAGGAATGTCACATATCCAGGCTGGATAATAAATTGCCTAATCAATGCATCCAGTATGGATGGCTATATAGCCTATGCTGTGTAAGTTCCTCATAGAAGGACAACCTAAGACAGGCACAGCCGGCTGGATAAGAGATGGCCTACTTAATGAAGTTCCATGATGAACTTTAAAACAATCCTTGATCATTTAACATCCTGTGCTTACTGAAGGAGCATGGGGACATAAATAGCTTAAGATTATTAACATTGTTATAACTAAGATGATATGTGAGGCATTGCGCATGTCCTATATAAACCCTTCTTCTAAGAATCAATAAACAGTGAATTGCTCCACTTTTGTCCACACAGTGTTTGTGTGTATATGATATCGTGCCACTGACAGGGTTAATTTAATTTGTTGGAAGTAACTGAAAAGAATGTTGCATTATATACAATGTTTTTTCTGCACTTATTGAGATGATTATTGAGTTTTATTTCTCATTCTATAAGTGTGGCATATCACCTTTATTGATTTGAATATTTTCCAGTATCCTTAAACCCAGGGATAAATCCCTTTACTCATGTATGTGTATTATACATTAAATGTGTTGTTGAATTCATTTTGTTTTTGTTTTGTTGAGAATTTTGTCACATATGTTCATCAGGGATAATATCCTATATTTTGCATATAATGTCCTTTCTAGCATTGTTATGCAAATAATACTGGCTTCATAAATCATGTTTCGATTCTTTCACACCCTTCAAATTCTTGGAAGAATTGTGGAAGAATTGGTGAAAAATTGTTTTCAAATGTATCGCAGAATTCACCAGTAAAGTCATCTTGTAAATATTTTCTTGTTTGGGGAGTTTGGATTATTGATTTACTCATGCACACTTTTGCTCTATTTATCTTTCTTAATTCTTCTTGATTCAGTATTGGAAGACATATGTTACTGGAAATTTGTCTTTTGTTCAAAGTCATTCAAATCTTTGGCTTGTGGTAATTTCTTATGATGCTTTGCATCTCTACAAAATCAGTGTTTATATCTTCTCTTTTATTTCTGATTTTATTTGAGTCTTATTTTCTAAGTCAACCTAAACGTTTGTCCACTTTATGTTTACAGACTTAGGTTTTTTTTTATCTTTTCAATTATTTCTCTTATTTGCCTTACTCTGATTCATTCAATTTTATTCTTTATTCTTTCTGTTTTCTCCTAGATTCTTGAGGTGTAAAGATAAGTAGTGTGAATTATTGTATTTCATTTATTATTAAATATTTTCTATTTAGATACTATTTATTTATTTATTTATTTACATATTTATTCATTTATTTATCATTCAATTATTGCCATTTACAATGTGTCAATCTGTGGGGTATAGCACAGTTTTCCCGTGCATGCAAACATTTGTGTGCATATTAAAGGTTTCTTCACGTTATTTAAGTTACTACCCTGTGTCATACGAAAGAAATTTTGAAAAAAATCTATTTTTATATATAGTGGATAACATGTATAAATATACAGCTCCCAAATATATCCTCTCACTGCCCCTTTCTGCAGTAATCATAAAATTGTTCAGTAGATCTGCATGTGTGCTTCAGTTTTGTAGGTGAAATCACTGTGTTCTCATCCAAAATTTTTTTAAGTTTCCACATATGTCATGTAATGTATTATTTTCCTTTCTTTTTCTGGCTTACTTCAATTAGAATGACACTTATTGGGGACATACATTTTGCTGCAAATGCCATTGTTTTTTCATTTTTTATTGCAGAATAGTATTCCATTGTGTAAATATGGCATAACTTCTGATTACTGTCATCTGTTGTTGGACAATTAGGTTGCTTCCATGTCATGGCTGTTGTATATAGCACTGCTGAGAACATTGGGGTGCAGGTGTCTTTTTGAATTAGAGTTCTCTTTGATATATACCCAGAAGTGGGACTGCTGGATTGTATGTTAAGTCTATTTTTATTCTTTTGAGGAATCCCCATTCTGGATTCCACAATGACTGCACGAATCTACATTCCTTCCATCAGTGTAGGAGGGTTCAAATTCTCCACACCTTCCCAAGCATTTATTGTTTGTGAACTTTTGAATAATGTCCATTGTGATTATTGTGAGGTGATACTTCATTATAGTTTTGAATTGCCCTTCTCTGATAATGATAGTGAGCAATTTTTTTTTTCATGTATCTGTGTGGCATTTGTATGTCTCTATTGGAGAATTGCTTGTTTAGGGCTTCTGCCCATTTTCAGATTGGGTTTCTTGCTTTTTTTATTATTATTATTAGGTGGTATGAAGTCTTTATATTTTGGAAATTTAGCCTTTGTCAGTTGCATCACTTCTAAATATTTTCTTTAATCGTGTAGGTTGTCATTTTGCTTTGTTTATGGTTCCCTTTGCTGTGCAAAAGCTTATAAGTTTAATTAGGTCCCATTTATTAATTTTGCTCTTACATCCATTACCTGGGTAGGCTGTTCTAGGAGATCATTGCTGAGATTTATGTCAGAGTGTTTTGCCTATGTTTTCTTCTAGGAGATTTACTGTGTCTTGACTTACATTTAAGTCTACAAGCCATTTTGAGTTTATTCTTGTGTATGGAGTGAAGGAGTGTTCTAACTCCATTGCTCTGCATGCTGCTATCCAGATTTCCCAACACCAGTTGGTGAAGATATCGCCTTTTCTCTGTCATATTCCTGGATACTCTGTTAAAGATTAATAAAACATAGGCCTGTAGATTTATTCCTAGTCCCTGTATTCTGTTCCATTTGTCCACATGCCTGTGTCTGTACCAATATAATATAGTTTTGATTATTGTATCTCTGCAATAGTTTGTGGAGACCTGGTGGTTTATTTCTCCAGCCTCTTTTTTTTTCTTGAATATTGCTTTGGAAATTATGGATCTTTTATGACCCTGTGTAAATCTTTGGATCATTTGTTTCAGGCCTAAAAAGAAATGTTCTGCATAATTTGATAGGAAATCACATTAAGTCTGTAGATTGCCTTTGGCAGTATGGCCATTTTAACAATGTTGTTTCTTCCATTACAAGTCCATTGGGTAACTTTTCAATTCTTCAAATCTTTTTTGATTTCCACAATCAATGTTTTCTAGTTGTCCATGAATAAGTTATTTACCTCCTTGGTCAGATATATTCTTAAGCATTTAATAGTTTTGGGTGCACTTATAAAAGTGTTTGTTTCTATACTTTGTTTCCCTGTTGATTTTTTGGTAGTGTAAAGAAATGCAATTTGTTTTTGTACATTACTCTGAGTACCTTGCCCAGTTCCTTTTTTAGCCTAAGTAATTTTTTGTGAAGCTTTAACAGTTTTCTCTATATAGGGTCATGTCTGCATATCGTGGCAATTTTACCTCTTCATTTCCAGTCTGAATACTTTTATTTCTGTTTCTTGCCTGATCATTGTGGCTAGGTCTTCCAAGACTATATTGAGTTGAAATTGTGAGAATGGGCAACCTTGTCTTGTCTCAGGTTTTTATGGGAAGGGTTTCAGTTTTTCACTATTGAGTATTTTGCTGGCTATATATTTGTCATAAATAGCTTTCATAATGTTGAGATATGGTCCCTCTGTGCCCACTGTGATAAGAGCTTTTATTGCAAAAAGGTGTTAAATATTATTAAATGCTTTTTCTGTATCTACTGAGATGTTCATGTGGTTTTTTGTCCTCTCTTTTGTTGATATGGTGTATCACAATTGATTGATTGATTTGCATATGTTGAACCATCCTTGTGTTCCTGATATGCACCTAACTTGTCCATGGAGTATAATCTTTTTTTGCATGCTGTTCGATTCTCTTTGTCAATAATTTCTTAAAGACTTTTACATCTATGTTTATCAAGGATATTGGCCTATAGTTTTCTTTTGAGGTATTGTCTTTGTCTGGTTTTGGTATCAGTTTCATGTTGGCCTTATGGTGTGAGATAGGGAGTACTCTCTCCATATCAATCTTTTGGAAGAGCTTGAGGAGGACTGGTATGGATTTTTCCTTGAATGTTGGGTCAAATTCCCCAGTGAAGCTATTTGTGTCTGAATGTTTGCTTGCAGAGATTTTTTATTTTATTGATAATTCTATTCCATTTCTTGTGATCTTTCTGTTCAAATGGTCAATTTCTTCTTGATGCAAAAATGTTGGGCTAATATTTCCAGAAACTTCTCAATGTCTTCTTGGTTATCCAGTTTGTTTCCATACAGTTGCTCATGGTATTCTCTTATGATATTATGCAAATTTGTTGTGCTCTTTGTAATTTCTCCAATTTCATTTCTTATGTTATTTGTGTTCCCCCTTTTATCTTGTTGGTGAGCCTGTCCAGAGATTTGTCAATTATGTTTACTATTTCAAAAAATTGTTGATTGATTTTTTTCTATTTTTAATCTCTATTTCAATTCTTTCTTCCTTGATCTTTATTATTTCCCTCTTTCTGCTTACTTTTGGTTTTGTTCTACTTTTCATGATAGTTTACAAAGAACGTTAGATTATTTTTTTGGAAATTGCTCTTCTTATATAAGGAGGGCCTTGTCACTATGAAATTCCCTCTTAAACCTGTTTTAACGGTATTCAATTGACTTTGTGTAGTGTTTTGCCATATTTCACAAGATATTTTTTAATTTATTCTTTTAAATCTTCACCTCCCTCCCTTGTTTTAGTAGCATGTTTTTTAATCTACATACTGTCATTTTTTCTCCCTGTTTTTCTTTCATTGATTTCTAGTTTCATGTTTGTATACTGAGAAAGATGCTTGAAATAATTTTTATCTTCTTAAATTTGTTGAGGCTTCTTCTGTGCCTGATTACATAATCTATCCTAGAAAATGTCCCATGTGCACTGGAAAAGAATATATAATCTGTTTTGGGGCCAAGTACTGTTTTGAAAATATCAACCAACTCCAATTATTTTATTGCATCTTTCAGTGTCTTTGTTCCCTTATTAATTTTCTGTCTGAAAGACCAATCTAGTGATGGTAATGGGGAGTTATAATCTCCTACTGTGATTGTGCTCCCATCGATTTCTTCCTTTTCATCTATTAGTGTTTGCTTTATGTATTTAGGTGCTCTAATATTGAGTGCATATATATTAATGAGTATAATATCCTAATTGTGTGTTGCTCCTTTAATCATTATATCATGTCCTTGTTTATCTTTCTCTATGGCCTTTCTTGTAAAGTCTATTTTGAGTGAAGTCAGTACTGCTAGCCCTGCATTCTTGTCATGTCCATTTGCATGGTATATATTTTTCCATCTTCTGACATTCAAATGATATTTGTTCCTCTTACTAAAGTGGGTCTCTTGTATGCTTCATAATGTAGGGTCTTGTTATATTATCCCATATGACAATATATAACTTTTGATTGAAGCACTAAGTCCATTAACATTTGTTATAATTATTGATAGACTGCTGTTTATTTAAATTTTGAACTTCATTTTCCAGTTGACTTGGTATATCTTTTTTGTTCATTTCTCTTTCTTTTTGTGGCTTGATATGTTTTCTTTTTTATTATCTTGGTTTCTTTTTTGCTTTGTGAATTAATTGTAAACTTTTGACTTACGGTTACCCTGTTTTGTATGTATATTGACCCGTTATTATATCAGTTTGTTTTAACTGATAAGAATCCAAATTCTAACCCATCATACAGAGAACAGAAACAAGAAGAAAATATTCTGTATTGCCTGTTTCACTCTCTGATATTTAAAAATTTTGATGTCCTGTTTTACATCATGTTTATCCTATTGTAAGTCATTGTAGCTATTGCCTAAGTATGCCTTTCTCCTTTCTATAGAAACCTGCTTTTTTTTTTTAGAGTAGATCTTTCATTATTTCTTTCTCTGTTGCTAAATTATTTTAGAATTTGCTTGTGTGGAATTTATTTATCTCTCCTTCTATTCTAAAGGATAGCCTTGCTTGATAAATTATCTTAGATTACAGCTTTCTTTCATTCAGGACTTGAATATGTTTTGCCACTGCCTTCTGTCTGTTGTATTTGTGTAGGACACATGTTTACAAATATAATATATATAATAATATATATATGTAAAGAATACCTAGTAATGAAGTTAACAAATTAGGAGAAAATCTATTAGTTAAAAAACAGAAAACATGGATGGAGGAAATTAAAAATGATCCAAAAAAGTGAAAAGATCTCTTATGTTAATGATGTGAAACAATGTGGTTGAAACAACCATACTACTCAAAGGAATCTACATTTAGTGTGATTCATGTCAAAATACCCATTAGATATTTCCATTTAATACAAAAGATAATTTCATAATTTATATGTAACAACTAAGATCATGAGTTGCATAAATAATCTTGAAAAAGTTTATTAAATCTAATGGTGTAAATTTCTCTGATGTTTAACAGTCGTACAAAGCTTTAGTAATTTTAACAGCATGATACTGGCTCAAAAACAGACACCAATCAATAGAAGAGGATAGAGCAACCAGATATAATCCCTCACACCTTTGATCAATTAACCCATGAAAATGGAAGCAAGAGTATAAAATGTAGAAAAGACATACTCCTCATTAAGTAGTGCTGGAGAGATTGAACATGTAAAAGACAGAATAGAATAATTCCTCAAATTGTATACAATCCATAAGCACAAAATATCTTTCTATTTATTTTGTTTACTTATATTTCTTTCACGTGTAATTTATACATCTATGATTTGATCTTTTATTTCATTATCAAATGTATTCCTATTTTATTCTTTTTGTTATAAATATACACACAATTGTTTTCCTAAATTCTCTTTCTGATAATGTGTTGTTACTTTTTAAAAAGGCAACGGATATTTGTACATTGATTTTGAATTCTGCAAGTTTACTAAGTTTGTTCATTATTTCTAATGGTCAATGGAGGAGTATATGGAGTTTTCCATCTATGTATAATTATGTCATCTGTAAAAATTTTACTGCTGTTTTACAAGTTGGATGCCTTTTTGTTTTTTCTTAAGTAGTTGTTCTGGCTAGGACTTCTAGTAGTTTAATTTAGGACTTGTGAGAATGAGCTACTTTCTCTTATTACTGGACCAGAGGAAAACCTTCCTGTATGTTAACATTGAACTTGATGTTAATCATGGGTTTGTCATGTATGGCTTTTATTATGTTTAGTTACATTTTATCTGAAGAGAATTTGTTAAGAATATTTTTATAAAAAGGATATGATGAGATCTGTCAATAATTTTCCTACATTTATTGAGATTTTTAAATTTGAATTCTCTGATTT
This sequence comes from Vicugna pacos, assembly GCF_048564905.1. Taxonomy (NCBI): domain Eukaryota; kingdom Metazoa; phylum Chordata; class Mammalia; order Artiodactyla; family Camelidae; genus Vicugna; species Vicugna pacos. The sequence goes on along the minus strand of NW_027328741.1, from coordinate 92,063,242 downwards.
TTAAGGGATGGCATCACATATATTGATTTGCATACTTTATATAATATTTATGAATCAGGACTAAATCAAACAACTATTGTTTACAATACTTAAAATATGCAATGAATTCAGGTTGCTAAAATTTGTTTAGAATGGAATTTACAGATATTGAAGGAAAAATTTACATTTGTAGCTTGAGTGTACATTTATTTAAGTAAAATTTTATCAATCATTTTGAATTTGGCTTATGTTTAATGGAATTTATTTCTAAATATAGAATAAGAGTTTTGGTAGAACTTGTGTTACTACAGTTTACTGATACACAACATAGCTTTTATTTACAATTAGTGAACAAAACTCTTGCCTTAAAATACCGCATTTTACTAACAATGGCAACTGTTTCAGGACTGAAAAACGTAATGCTTCCTAAAATGCATTACCTAGACTTTTCCACCCCAACCGGCATATACTGATTTTTTTGTTTTTTGATTGTTTATTTGCCCCTTAATTGAGTCACTGCTTATTAAACCCAGGATCTTGTGCATAAGTTTATTTACCAACATCATTTTGGAACACTTAACAGAAGCCACAAGAGAATGGATTATAAAGATGAAAAGAAAATTTATTCCTTCTCTAGGGACTGATAAACCTCTGAGTGAAAGAATAGCAAAAATAAACTTTTGTAAGTATACTATAAGATTTTCTCTTTTGTAATTTTAAAGAAGAATATTAAATTTCATTTCTTTTATTATAGCACTCAAATACGATTTAAAAAAAATTGCCACATTTGGGATTTCTTAAATTTGATCCATTATTTCAATCTAATTTTATATCATAAATATTTACCATTTATTTATAAACATACCAGATAAACTGATATTTATTCTGCTGATGTTTTGAAGATAGAGCTACTGATTTTAAAGTACACAGAAAAATACCTACTTCCATTTCCAAATCAAATTAAGTTTCGCATTAATTACAAATGATAATGAAATTGTTATATATTATCTTTACATGTTTTACACAAATTTCACATTAAATTCAAAAACTTTAAAATTATTTAATATATTTTGTGTATTATATATACTCTGTTCACCCATCTGTCATAAATTTGTGTAAAAAAGGATGGAGATTGGTTTTATTTCATAGACCTCAAAATTAAATTATTAAAAAGATTTTGTGGGGATAATATTTGCAGATCACACTATAAAAATTAACATCTTATGTTTCATTTTAACTGGATTAATGAGAAGTAAGCATTGGCTGATTGTTACACTTGAGTTGCTAGGAGACCAGGCGTTTTGTGATGTCACAGCTACTCAGGTTGAGAACCATTTTGATGGCCTAGCAGTTTATCTGTGCAGGCCTGCCAAAGCAGCATTGGAAACTGCAGTGCTCAAAATCATGCAGATTTGAAAGTAGCTGTAGAAAAAGTTATATGAGATGACACATGTTTCTCAGAATTTGAAGATGTGTCTAATAAAGTTGGACGAACTGGTTCAGGAATCTGCGGCAGATCTCTATTGTGTAACAAAACATTCTCTGGGGACTTGGACTTGAGGTCTATGATTGAAGAAAATGCTTTTTAGAATTTGTTTGAAGAATCCTTGATAAAAAGACCATGTTACAAACATTGTGTCTGAAAAAGATGAAAATAATAATTTTCGTTGTCTGACATTTCCAAGTAAACTCTGAAAAATGGCTGGGAGTGACCAACTTAAATCCATCTGGTGGGACGATAATGGAACTTCCATAGTGATTGATGAAGATGTCTTTAAGAAGGAAGTTTTGGAAAGAAAGGCCCCTTTCAGTATATTTGAAACTTGAAGTATGAAAAGCTTAGTTACACAGCTTAACCATTATGGTTTTAGTAAATTACGGCAAAATTTTCAAATGTCTGCTTGTCTAGCAGACTTCCTGGCAGAAGAAAAAATGTCTCTGTTTTAAGCAAGTTATTTAGAAATTTTAGTTACTACTTGGTAACTTACATATAAAATTTTATTTTGTACATCAATCTATGGAAATATAAATGTAAAGATAGATTTTGAATATTGTATAAAAGTACTAATGTTAAAATATTTTTTCTAAAAAAAGGACAGTGACTTAAGTATTCAAGATTATGAGAAACATTTCTTGCAACTATGAATCTTATCAGAAATCAAAATAAATGTATTAAAGCTGCTTTTGAGAAGTGTCATTCACCATTACTGCAAATGCTAACATCTTAAATCTGATGACGATACTGTTTAAATGTTTGTTTTCCAAATAAGGAACTTCAAAGTATCGTTAGTAATGTTCATATTTTCATGATATTATCTTTGCGTGGTAAACGTGAAATCTGAGGGTTTTATTATGCTTATTGTAGTGTTGTATTTTGTTTTAAAATATTACTAAAACCTTTCTCTTTGGTTGTAGCTGCAGTTCTATCATAATACAAATTCTAAACGAGGCTTACCCCAGGTTTTAGTGAGAATAATAAGAAAAGTTGGGATTAAATATGCCTCTCTGGTATCTTCATTGGCTGAACATTTCAACAAGAAGCAATTTAAAGCAGAGGGTAATGTGGATAATCATATTTCTTGTTTTGTGGCTGACAGAAGTGGAGAAAGTGCATTTTTACCTTCTGCAAATTTAAACATTCCTCTAATAAGAAAGCCCTCTACTAGCCACATAATTGTTGATAAAACTATCCCGATCAGAGGTGATTTTTCTCCTACATCATCAATGTCAGTTAGACCACCAGAACAAATTGCAGTGGAACAACGTGCTATTTTAAATGAGTTGACCACAGTCCACAGGCACTACCAAAGTAGCTACACTGAAGCAAATGGCCGTGTTGTGAATCTCATTACAACTACAACTTCTACTTCTCAGTACAGCATCTTGTCTTCCATAAAGAGCAATTATTTTGGACTGATGGTGGAGCCTTCTACTTTTCCAAATAGATTTCACAACATATCTGTCAATGAAGGTATTTTTCTAAACTTCAACCAGGTAGAAACCCACGGTTCCAGTGCCAGTGATAGCTGATACATCAGCTACCTCTCTTCCAAGGCCAAATCATCAGCCTCTTCAGTTTATGAACGTCATCCTATTACAACTGATCTACTAGAGGACTACCCGATTATGCAGGATAACAAAGATTAAAATTGATGTTGGCAAATGTCGACAAATATATGCAATTTTCTTATTTGAACAATAAACATAGATGTGTAACTGTAATTTCCTTATATTTTTTAAATAGAATTAAGAGTTAAACAGGAGACTAAGTTAACATTTAAAGAAAAAAAAGATATTGGATTGATATGATCATTTGATGGAACAATATGGGAGTAAATTTAAATAATTTCTTGTAAGGAAGAAGGCAAAATGGAAGAATTTGGAAAAAGACTAAAACATGGATAGAGGGAAAAGTACTAAGAGGTTTTTGGTTCATCATGGAAAGTATAAAAAGCGTTAAGTTAGAATAGATTGGAACAGGAGATAAATGCAGAAACCGGCCCAGGGATCATGGTCTCTATTATGTCATCCCTGGAATCATAAAAGTCACATGATATAGACTCAGATGGCACATTCAGCATGTGGTAGAATTTAAGATGTAATTTTATCTATGGTCTTCTTTGTGCTGTTATCAAAGCATTCCAATTGGTGCTTTCATTTCCTACCCTTAAGTGTCTACACTATATTTTGTAGTCAACACATTATGTTGCTTTTATGTCCCAGCCAAAGACAAGCTTACGTCCTCAGGGAGGCACTTAATGCCTTTCCAACTCTAAGAGCACAAACTCAACTTAGTTTAGTCATTTCTTTATAAATCTGGCATCTGACTACCTTGGAATATCTTTATGTTTCACTGTATCTGGAGATACATCCAGGCAAATGCTTGTCAACAGTGTTAGCCCCAACCTCACCACTTTTACTCCAGCTCATCCTTGGACTTTGGGTGTCCTCCTTTTACCTACTTAGATTTTCCCAGTCTCAGAACAGATACCACCTCCTCCAGATATTTTCTGTCTATCCCCCTTTACTTGTCTAACTTGGATACCAGCACAGTATCACAGCACATGCCACAGGATGCATTTTAGTATTTAGTGAAAAAAATACATGTTGACTTTAAGCAAAATCTACTTTCCTGAAACAACAAAACTCTCATGGTTTTCAAACTATTTCGTTATGCTCTTTACTATTCACCACATACTAGCTCTTTTCATAGCCCAAGGACTAGTCACACAAGACAGTAAGTGGAGGCAGGTACAGGAGACAAAGTATTATTTTTTTCTTTATTCATGCCTCCAGAGGCCTAAAGCATTCCATTCTCATTTGCTGGAATTTTTCCTGTCTCTTCATCACCCTCTCACCCCAAAATAGCTGATTCTCTTCCCCATACGAATAACTATACTGCCTTCTAATTAATTTACTTCTTAGAATCAAAATTTTGTCCAGAAGAGACTGCCAGTGCAAACATTTAATGTAGGTTTATACAACCCACATAACTTTTGCCCATTCTAACTTTCACAGAGGAAATAATTAAGGGGTACTAGCCCATTGGTTGGGGTGGTAATATTCAGTAACCAAATTGCAATCTAAAATATGTGGACTACAAGGAGGAGAGGGCTGTAGAATTAAAAATTTGTCCAACTGCAAGAATACCAAATTTCTGCAGATATTAGGAAACAAGAAATATTCATGGAAGTCTTTGAAAATTTCCCATTAATTTAAAATAAAAGGTGAATCATTTTCAGAATGTGAAATGCCCTGAAATGCTGGAAAAATTGTAGGCAATTTCAGGTAGCCAGAGGATTCTGCTCACAATCATGCAGTCAGTGTCAGCTGACAAGACTGGAATGACAATATTTAGTCCTGAAAATGTGTCACCAGTTGTGAAGAAAGCCTTTGATAATCGGGAGAATGGGCAAATGGGCCAGGGTATATTCTTGCAACATCCCACCAATATGACCTTTACCAAGAGAAGAGAAGAGCCCACTTGCAGTAGGAGAACTGTGTCTGGACAGCAGTGGTTTTCCTACAACAGAAACATCAAGGTTTTAATTTTTTCAGCTCAATTCTAATGGTGGCTATATTTTTGCTTATATTGGCAGTCTGGGTGTTAAGATGGGCTGGTTCAGCAGCTAGTTTCCAGCTCTCTTATCAGACTGTGGGTCTTACCGTGATCATCTTAACAAGGTTGTATGCTAATAAGTCAAAAGCAACAGTTTATTTTCAAAATATGAAATCCTAAAGAAGAATATTGTTTGTTTATCCATCTGTAGTTTTCAACCTGAGAAAAGCTAGACTATTGGCAAAAGTACAAAAGTTGTCTGGTGCTTTGAAAACTATTCTCTGAGCTCTGCCTAGTGAATTCTTCCCACTAAATACTACAAATCTGTCTACCACTGTGTGTGTGTGTCAAGATGGACTGTTAAGCAGTCACTAAGTTTGTCTTAGTTGAGTCATCAGTGAATTTTTCCTCTGTATCTGGCAGAATCTCTGTGAATTAAGAATTTCAATGAGCCCCAGATTTTCTTCCGATCAGGGAGAGGTAGATTATATTTCTCCCAGTATATTAATTGTTAACTGTTCATTGAATCCCGAGCTGATGTTAGGGTAAAACGACTGAAACCTTTAATTGGACTGAGGCATTTACATTCTTCAGTCCCCAGAGCCCAGCACAGGCCTATGTCATCATTTTAATTTAAGCTTATGTCCAAGTTTTTTTTTTTCTCATTGTTAACACAACTTATTTTGGCTTTGAACACCCGTTGACTAATTTATAGAGACTGAACCACTGACTTACTCACGTTCACCTAGAAATTGCAATAAACTTTCTTTCCTTGGACTACCTGGAATAGGGTGAGCATAATCATAATTTTGAAAGCAGCCATCAGTCCTAATAATGCAGAACCTTTACACATCTTTGCCCAGCACTTGAGCAAGAATGTTTGTTTTGGATCTCAGTGATTTTCCTCACATCCACTAATTCAACCATGAGTAAACACCACAATTGTTATCCAAAATCAAGTCTTTATCAGTATTGCATTCCCACTGCAAAAGAGTTCGGAACTGTAGGAGTTCTGAGATTTTACCATGCTGGTTTTTTAGCAACCTAGCATGTTGTTTTCTTACAGATGCTGTCGGGAGATGAGACCATCTGTCAGAGACAGTGAACTTTATCAATCACAGCAAGAGCAGCCAGTTTTAAATTTGTATCCATTCCCTAATCTCAGATGAATACACAGAGTGAAATTTTGATGCCAACAGAAGCAGTGGGCTGTGAAAATGAAGAAAGATTAAGGCATGTTAAAACACTAATTTTATAATTATCTTTATGTATACTTAATTTAAATCACTTATTTATTAGTATCTTTACCTAGGATAAGTATATCATCACTCAGGTTTACTTGCTGCAAAAACAGTCATGAGAAATGACATGGGAAAAAATAACCATTGACTTACCATTTTTCCTTCCGCTTTTTTGAGATATAACTGGCATAAAACATTTTGCAAGTTTAGGTGCACAGTATAGTGATTTGATTTACAAGTATTATGAAATAAATGTCATAGCAACTTTAGGGAGAATTCATTATTTCATATAAATACAATTTTAAAGAAATACAATTTGTCTTTTGATTGTGATGAGAAAACTTATGGTCTACTATCTTAACAACATTCATATTGAACATAAAGCAGTATTAATTGTAATTTTCATGTTAGTACGGGGCATACCTAGAACACGTTCATTTTTCGGATGGAGGTTTGATTATTTTGAGTGCATTAATCAAATTCTTCTTTCCCAACCCCTGCCTCTGTTAACTACAAATCTAATTTTTTTTCTTTAAGTATGTTTGTTTGTTTTTGAAGTGTAATTTAATCTATAACACTATGTTTATTTCTCTTACACAAATAAATGTTTGCTATTTTTAATACATTTCAAACTGATCACAAGAAAAAATCTAGTTTTGATATGTTGCTATGTAAATATATTTCATAGTTATTGACTATTCCCCATACAGTACATTTCTTGCCCCTGACTGATTTAATTTGCAACTGGAAAATTTTCTCTCCTAATTTTCCTCAACTTTTTCTTTTCCTCACCTCATTACCCTCCTTCTTGCTAACAACCTGTATCTTTGTATATCTATATCTCCTTTTCTGTTTTGTTATGTTCATTTGTTTTAAATTCCAAATATGAGTAAAATCATACAGCATTTGTCATTCTCTTTCTGATTATTTCACTTAGCATATTACCCTATTGGTCTACCCATTTGCTGCAAATGAAAAGAACTTATTCTTTTCAGAGCTGAGTAATAACCCATTGTATTTTTATGTGTGTGTGTGCATATATATATATATATATAGTTCTTATATATATATATTTAGTGTGTGTGTGTATATATAAATATAGATAAATCTGTAGTTATTAGATGGGTAGATATATATACTATAAACACACATCTTCATTATCCATCATCTATTGATGAGCAATTAGTTTGCTTCTATATCCTGTCTATTGTGAATAATGCTGCAGTGAATATAGGGTTGAGTTTATCTTTTCTAATTAGTGTTACAATTTTCTTGGAATAAGTATCCAGATATGGAAATGTTGGATTATATTTCATTTTTAATTTTTATATAAAGCTCCATGTTGTTTTCCACAGTGGAAGCACAAATTTACATTCACTGCAGCAGTGCATCAGGGTAGTTTCTCTTACATCCTCACCAACACTTATATTTGTTATCTTTTTGATAATAGTCATTCTGATAGGAGTGACATAAAATCTCATTGTATTTTGGACTTGCATTTTTCTGATGTTTAGTGATGTTGATCGGTTTCATGTGCCTCTTGGTTACCTTTCCCCAACTGTATATTCATTTTTTGTAATGGGCAAAATGACCATAACTGATTTCACTTTCAGGCATTCTTTGAGTTCCATTATTCTGTTTGTTCTGTGCCACAACCATATTGTATTTATTACTATAGCTTTTTATTATAATTTAAAATCAGTGACAGTGACACATCCTCTTTGTTCTTTGTCAAAGTTGTTTGTGTTTTTAGTTTGTTTTCTTTTCTTTCTTTTTCTTTTTGTGATTTCAACTCTTTTGTGTTTTCATGTATATTTTAGAATTATTTATTCCAAGTATCTGAAAATGCCGTTGGGATTTTGATAGTCACTGCAATTTTTCTGTGTATTTTCTTGGCTAATACCGTCATTTAAGCAATATTTTTTTCCTCATCTACGAACACAGTATATACTTTATCTGTTTCCATTATCTTCAATTTCTGTTATAAATATTTAATAGATTCCTTAATACAGGTGTTTTACCTCCTTGTTTGGATACATTTCTTTTTTTTTTTTTTTTGTAATGCAACTGCAAATGAGACAGTTCCCTCACTTTCTCTATCGGTTAGCTTGTTGTTAGTGTGTAGAAATGCAAGATTTCTGTATGTTAATTTTACATTCTGAAATTTTAGCAAATGCATTGATAAGCCCTAGTGGTTTTATGGTACCGTTATTAGGATTTTTGTTTTAAGTATGTCATCTGCAAGCAGATTCTTTTACTCCTTTTCTGAAAAAGCTATATTTTATCTACTTTTATTTTGGATAGCTATGGCTTGAGTTTCCAATACGATACTGAATATAATTGGTAAGAGTGAGCATACTTGTCTTCTTCCTGTTCTTATTGGAGATGCTTTCAGCTTTTAAACAGTGAGTGTCATGTTAGCTGAGTTCATGTCATATATGACCTTAACTGTGTTGAAGTATGTTTCCTCATGCCCACTTTGAGGAGAAATATATTCATAAATAGATACTGAATTTGTCAAAACATTTTATGACACTATTGAGGCGACCATATAATTATTATTCTTCAATTTGTTAGTGTGGTATATCATACTGATTAATTTGTGGATACTGAATCACTTTTGCATCCCTGGATTAAAATGGACTTAATCATAATGTATAATCCTCCTAAAGTTTTGTTTTATTTGCTAACAATTTAGTGGTGATATTTGCATTTATGCTTAACAGTATTATTTCACCTGTTATTTTTTTTCCTGTTTTAGTATTAGTGTGAAACAGAAATGTGGGTTAGGGAGCCTTCCTTCCTCTGCAAATGTTTGGAATTCTCTGAGAAATATAGGTGATAGCTCTTCTCTTAATGTTTGACTGAATTCACCTGTGAAGCTATCTAGGCCTGAAATTTTGTTTCTTGGGTGATTTTGTTTTATAACTTATTCAATTTCATTAGTGATAATCTGTTCATATTTTCTCTTTCTCATTCCATCCTGGAGAATATGTCTTCTAAGAAATTGTCCATTTCTTCTAGGGTTTCCATTTTAATTGTCATAAAATTTGTTGTATTTTCTTATGATGCTTTGTGTTACTTTGATATAAGCTGTAACTTCTCATTTATTATAGAGCTTATTATTCTGTACTCTCTATTATGCTCATGAGTCTGGTTAAATATTATCAATTATATTTTTCTTACAAAAGCCATTATTTAATTTGATTAGATGTTTCTATCTTTAATCTTTATTTTATTTATTTATGTTCTGACCTTTCAGCTGTCTTTCCTTCTGCTAACAAGTTTGTTTATTGTTTTGCTACATCTTTTGTTTGTAAGATTATGTTTTAAGAGAGAGGTATTTCTTATTTGTATAAGTGGGATTATTTTGCTATAAGCATCCCTATTAATACTGCTTTTGCTATACCCCATGGACTGTGTTTCTATAGTCATATTTCTTTATATATATTTCCTTTGATTTATATGGCAATCCATCTGTTGTTTAATATTGTATGATTTATCCTCCACACTTTTCTATTTTTCCCAGGTTTTTTCTATACATAAATTTTTATTCTCACAGAATCAATGTTTCATCACAAAACAAGGAAAAAATAATAAAATTTATACAAAAATATGAAAGACACAAATTTTCTAAAATTATCGTTGAAAAATAAACATAGTTGTGGGTATTATCCTCCCTGACTTTAGAACATACTGCAAAGCTACAGTGATCAAAACATCAAAATATTCCAAAAAGAGACACATAGATTAATGGAACAAAATAAAGAGTCCTAAAATAAACCAACACACATATGGTCTATTAGTCTACAATGAAGGAGGCAAGAGTATAAAATGGAAAAAATGCAGTCTCTTCAACAAGTAGTTCCTGGAAAACTGGACAGTACATGTGAAAGGAAAATGGAAGAGCACTTCCTTCCATAGTATAGCAAATAAGGTAAAAATGGATTAAGTTTCTAAATGTAAAACTTGATACTAAAGAATTTCTGACCAAAAACAGGAGCAGAACAGCCTTTGAGATAAATGATAGCAACATTTATATTTGATGTATCTCCTAAGTAAAAAAAAGAGGAAAATTAACAATAACAGATTTTAATTTTACTGAGGAGAAAATAGAAGTACTATGTGATACAGGGATTCCACTTCTTGTATAAGTGTGAAGTGTAAAACCTTTTGCAGAGCAAAAGAAACCTTCAGCAAGACATATGACAACACACAGAATAGAAGGAATAATTTCAGACAATGGAACCAACATTTTGTTAATATCTGTAATATATATGTAGCATATTAGACAAATTATTTAGAAATCAAAGACCCCAACTTAAAAACAGTTTAAGGATCTTCTTGGAAACTTTTCAAAACAGACCTGTGGAAGATTTTCATGTGCATAAAAAGAAACATATCATTGCTATTCATTAGGAAAATGTAAATCAAAACCAGAATGAAATATAATCTCACAGCAACAAAATGGCTTTTAAAAAAACTCTTGAAATGACAAAAATTAAAAAGAATGTTGATAAAAGGGAACCCAAGTACACTGTTGGTGGAAATATAAATTGATGCATCCACTATTATAAAAGTGTGAACAGTGCCCATAAAACTAGATATAGAAGCATCGTGTGTTGCAGCAATTCCAGTTTTTGGTATTAATCTGAAAAAAAATGAAAGCATTAAATTTAAAGAATATATTACCCCCAATGTTCTTAACATCATCATTTATACTAGCGAAGCATTGATGCACCACTCAACTTCCCATCAACAGATGATTGGCTGGAGGTGTTGAGAGATATAGATAACATAATAAATACTTAGCCAATGTCATATAAAAATAAAATTCTGCATTTGGAGCAATTGGACTGGACCCAGAGTGTGTTGCATATAGGAAAATAAGTCATACAGAGAAAAACACTATACATTATCACTTACATGAGGAAACTAAAGATATAAGAGAAATAATCATAAAAAACAGAAACAGAATCATATATATATGCGTAGTGTACCAAGTAGTTGTTTGCTGTGGGGACAGGAAGAAGGATGGAGAAGACAGAAATGTGCAAACTACTAGTTATAATTTAGAGAAACAACTCAGCTATATTGTCAACAGAAAAATATTTTAATAATTTAAATGATTTTAAAGAAATTATAGGCATATATTATAGTAAAATGTGCATGTATGTGGGAAAAACATTGAAGAAAAGAACCCAGGAAATACAAAATAGTTTCTGGTACTCTGATATTAAGGTAGGTGATTTGTTCAATTTCTTTAATCTTCTTATAATGTCCTTAGTAGAATTTAAGCTTTTAAATGAAAAAGTATATTCTTTTTAAAAAGTGACACAAGTTTAAATTATTTCTGTCTCTCCCCTTAAATCTACAGTCAGTGAAACGATCTCATCTGAACAAAAATATCTACAACACAAAACATTACTGCAGAACGCATGTGTACAGCTGAACTTTGGTGGGCTAAAACACATAAAGAATACTGAACTGAGGGAAGAGCAGATTTGGTGTCTGCATCCAAGGCCCCCTGACTAGGATATCTGAGTCCACAAGTTCAGAGAACCCAGTAGAAACAGGTTCTCAGTGGTTCACACAGCTTTGGCCTCAAACTTCACCAGTACTCATGGTCACATTTAACTAGGAGGGAGCCACAATGGAGACAGAAATTCCATCCTTCAGACACTCAGACATTTATGACACTGTCCCTAATCCCCATTCACAGTGGTGGAGACAAGATACCTTGCAACACTGGACATGGCAAAGGCTCCTGTGTGATTCCAAATACCCACCTGTCTTTACACCATTCCTCAGTGTGTACACTGAGTCTCAAATGATATAAGATAAAAGGAAGGATTCACCAGCCCAGTGACAACAGTGGCATTAACTACCAGAGATGTCTAAGAAGCGACAATGTAAGCAATCTTTTATCCAGCCAGTAGAAACTGGAAATTGCCATTTTGAATTATTATCAGAGGTAGCTTAGGTAAGTAAAACCAAATATTGTGCAATATTGCAATCTACCAGAAAACAAAAACAAGAACTCCAACTCCCTAGCTGTTATTTAGTGTCATCAGAGCAATAATTCCCCAAGAGCATGACCAATTTCAGTAGCAGTATATGGCACACACACACACTGATACACACACACAGGCACCGACACAGATGCAGACACACACGCACATGCTCACGCACCCACACACGCACACATACACACACACAATGTCAACCCTGCAGCAAACAAACTTAAAGTCATATAATATTGCCATATAACTGATAGGAATCCAGAGAGATGTCATACACAAACTCAATATAAAAAACAGAACTCAGAAAGCAGTTTAGTGAACTCAGTATTAAAATAAATGATGATAAGGAATACATTACTGAAGAGACTGAAACTATAAAATAACCCAACATTATTGGAGGACCAGATGAACTTAGTAAATGAGATGAAGAATGCAACAGAAAGAATTGGAAGAAGACTGTCTTTGTGGAAGAGAGATTAGCAAACTCACCAATACAAAACTAGAAATGAAAGAAGATGACAGAGATACAAGATATTAAAAAGTGAGGAAATTCTACAGTAGCCATCAGACTTCTTCAGGAAGTGCACATTAGAGTGAAATCCTGGAGGGAGAAGAAAGTTAGAAGGCTGTTGATGGTTTATTTAAAGAAGTAATAGTTGATAACTTCCTGAACATGTGTAAGGAACTTATATACAAGTCTGTGTGTCAACAAAACACCAATAACTTTAAGACAATGAGACCTGATTTAAGATATGTCATATGCAAATTGGCAAGTCAATGACAGAATAAAATTTTAAAAGCAGCCAATAAGTTATGATAATCTACAAAGGAATCCCCATTAGGCTATCAGCAGATTTCTGAGCAGAAAACATATGCCAAGGTAAATAAAATGACATTTTCAAACTACTGAATTAAGAAATTTCTCACCTAAGAATACTATACCTAGCACAGTAATCCCTTACATATAAAGTTAAAGCCTTTACCAGACAAACCAAACCTGAATGAGATAAAAAAAAAAAACCGAGACACCTTAAAAGAGGTACAGAAAAATGCTATTCTAAGAAAAGTAAAATGGCAAAAATAAGCAAAACTTTGAACAAAATACTAAGCAGAGACCACGAGAAAGTTGCAACTGTTTCTTTGGGTATGTTTTTAAATGCTACTTTACTATATGGATTGAACAGTGAAAAATAGGAAATCATTTGCAATAAATATAGATACATCAATCTGGTAAGGTGTTCACAACAGTAAAAGAAATAATTTTAGTCAGTATTCTTGAAACATAAAGAATAGAATTAAAACAATATTAAAGGAAGATGCTATCAGCAGAAAAAACACTAAATTATACATGAGATGTTTTATTTTTATTTGAAGTACAGTAGATATACAGTTTTGTGTAGTTTCAGATGTACAGGATAGTGATAGAAACCACTTTGTATATTATATTGCATTATAAATTTTTACAATAATTGCAACATTATTTATTATATGTTATTGTGTATAATTCCCTGATCCATACAGATTATCCTTGTTGCATCTCTCCTTTATGTATACTACTTTGTATCTGTCAACGTCTTACCATTAAATTGTCTTTCACTTCCAATTTGCTAAACATAAATTTTTCCCCATATCTTTCAGTCTGCTTCAGGCTTTTCTATCTAATCTCTCTATCTCCCTACCATGTCTCTATCTATCTATCTATCTATCTATCTATCTATCTATCTATCTATCTATCTATCATGTATCTATGTATCTATCCTTCTATCTAACTATTTATCTGTCATCTATCAATTGATAGCTATAGATAAATGTACACAGATATGTGTTATTCTTTATATTCCACATATAAATTTTATTATATACTTTTGCCTTTGTCTAAGTTACTTCTCTAAGCAGAATATTTACTAGGTCCTTTCATGATGCTGAAATAGCAATGTGTTGTACTTTTTCATGGCTGAGTTATATTCCATTATATATTTATAGAAACATCATATCTTCTTAAGTCCATAGTCTACTGTGGACCCTTGGATAGATTACCTGTCTTGCATAATATAAACAGTGCTGTTGTGAACATTGGTTCTTCTCAATTTAGTGTTTTTCCCCAGATTTTTCCTAGGAGAGGTATTACTGGGTCATATGGTAGTATTACTGGGTCATATGGTAGTACTCTTTTTACTTTTTAAATAATCTGAATACTGTTTTACATAGCAGTTGTACCAATTTACATTCCTACAAAAGTATAAAAGAGATTTGTTTCCTCCATATACTCTCCAACACTTTCTATTTGTACTTTTTGATAACAGCCATTTGACCAGTGTGAAGTGATACCTCATTGTGGTTTTGATATGCAATTACAAATAATTATTAATGTTGAACATTTTTAACACTTGCCTGTTACTCATCTTTAAGTTTTCTTTGGAAAAATATTAACTCAGGCACTCTGCTCCATTTTTTTATTGGGCTTTTGTTTTTCACTTTGAGTTGGGTAACCTAAATCCATGTTACATCTATTAACCTACATCTTTTAACCCCTGGTCACTTGCATTGTTGGCAATTGTATTCTCCAATTACACAGACAATGTTTTCATTTCATTGATAGTGTCCTTAGCTGTGCAGAAGTTTTCAAGTTTGTTTAGGTCCCATTCACATATTTTTGCTTTTATTTCTTTTGCCTTAGGAGGCAGATATAAGAAATTATTCCTATGATATATATCCAATATGGTATCACCTATATCCCCTACTAGAAGTTTTTTAGTATCAGGTTTTACATTTAGGCCCTTAATAAACTTGGAGTTTATTTTTGTATATGATGTCAGGGGATGCTCTCATTTCACTGTTTTACATGTAGATGTCCAGCTTTCCCAACACAATCCATTGACGGGACTGTCTTTTCTCCATTGTGTACTCTTGCCTCTTCTATAATTGATTCATTACTCATAGGTGTGTGGAATTATTTCTAGGCTCTCTATCTGTTTTTATTGATTATATATCTCTGTCAATGCCATGCTGTTTTTATTACTGCAGGGTTGTAGTATAATAAGCTATTGGGGAGTTTTATACCTCCAGATTTCTTGTTTTTTCTCAAGATCATTTTGGCAATTTTTAAAGGTTTCATGTAAAGCTTAGAGTTATTTATTTTCTGGTTCTGTGGGAAATACTACAGCTTCGTAACAGGAATTGCACTAAATCTATAGGTTACTTTGTGTAGTACGGCCATGTTAACAATATTAACTACTTCAATCCAAGAGCACAAGACATCTTTCCATTTCTTTGATTCATTTTTAATTTCTTTGTCAACGTTTTTTAATTTTCAGTGTTTAGATCTTTCATATATATGGTTACATTTATTCCAAGATATTCGGGGTGATGTGATTTTAAATAGTATTGCTTTCAACGTCCATTTTAGGGTATCTCATGATTAATATGTAGAAATTCAAGAGAATTCTTTAAATTAATCTTGTATCCGGCTCCCTTGATGAAATTTTTATTGTTCATAATACTCAGTGTGAAGACCTTAAGACTCTATGTAGATTTTTATGTCATCAGTACTGGTGACAATTTTGCCTCTTTCCATTTTGCATTTCTTTTACTTCTTCTTCTTTCCTTTTCCTTTCTTCTTTTACTATGGAACAGAAGTGCTGAGAGTAGAAATCAATATGTTGTTCCCTAATTTACCAAGAATGCTTTCAGCCTTTCCCCTAAGTATTATAAATTGTTATAAATGGCCTTTATTATGTTGAGAGATGTTCCCATTGTAGTCCCTATTATGAGAGTTGTGATCATGAATGATTGTTGAAATTTGTCTAATGATTTTTCTGTGTGTATTGACATGGTCCTGTGAATTTTGCCCTTATTTTATTAAATATGTGTCATGCTGATTGACTTGTGTATGTTGAACCATCCTTGTGACTCTGGAAGGAATCCAACTGATCATCGTGTATTATCCTTTCTATGTACTGCTGGATTAGTTTGTTGATGTTTTTCGTGGATTTTTGAATCTATATTCATCAAGAATATTGGCTTTACATTTTATTTTTATTTTTTGTTAGTGTCTTTGACTGGTTTTGTTATCATGGTATTGGTGGCATCATAGAATAACTTTGGGAATTTTCTTTCCTCCTTCATTTTTTGAAATAGTTGGGAGGAAAGTGGTTTTAGAGAAGGCATTTAGGTATTGTGTTCAAAGGGTATTTTTAATATCATAGATTTTATTTAACTTATACTGATTGCTCGTTTCAAGTTTTCAGTTTTATCTTTATTAAGTGTTGGCAGGAAGTACGTTTCAAGAAATTTTTCCATTTCTTTAAGGTCGTCTAGTTGGTTGTCATGTAACTGCTCAGAGTGCTTTCATAATCTTTTTTTGTATTTCTGTAATATCAGATTTTATTTCTACTCTTTCATTTATTATTTTGTTTGGGTCAGCACTCTGCATTTCTTGATAAACCTGACTTTATGCTTGTCAATTTGTTAATGTTTTTAAGAAAAAAAAGTTGTTGATTTAATGATTTTTAATTTATTTTTTAATTTTTTATTTATTTTCAACCTAATCATTAAAGATTTCTCTTTCCACTGCTTTTGGGTTTGTTTGTCCTTATTTCTAGTTATTTTGGGTAGAAAGCATGGTCCTTTGTGTGAGGTATTTTTTTTCCTTGTAGAAGGTCTGAATTGTTCTAAACTTCCCACTTAGATTTCCTTTTACTGCATCCCATACTTTGTATGAAGCTATTTTCATTGTAATTTGTTTGCAGGTATGATTTTATTACCTCTTTGATTTCATCATTGACCTTGTTTTATTTTAATTTTTTAAAGGATGTGGTTTAATCTCATGTTTGTGGTTTTCCTGTTCTTGTTTCTAGAATTGATGCATAGTTTCATAATTTTGTGTATGGAAAAATATTTGCTGTAAACTATATTTGCTTAAAGATCCTAAGGCTCTTTTCATGACATAATAAGTGGCTAATTCCTTAAAAAACATCCTGTGCACACTTGAGAAGCTTTTGTGTTCTCCTTTTCTGATGCAGTGTCCAATAGTTCTTTTTGGTTCAAATTATCTAATATGTCATTAAGACCTCTGTTTCCTTACAGATATTCTTTCTGGATGATATGGCCATCAGAATAGTGAGGTGTCACATTCATCTGCTATTATTGTTTTGTAATAAATTAATTACTTCATGTCTACCAATATTTCTTTTTATACTTAGGATCTACATTGTTGGGTTCATATATAATTCAATGAGTGTAAAGCTCTATTTTTATATTGATCTCTTCTTCTGTATATAATCTCATATTTATATTTCATTGTGGCCCTTATTTTAAAATGTATTTTCTATGAGTTGAGCATTGCAAACTGCACTTTATTGTCATTTCCATGAAATATCTTTTCCATCTATTTCCTGGCTGTGTTTATCTTCCACCATAAAGTGAGATTTTTTGGGGGGAAGGCCAATATGTTGGAGGGGAAGGATGCTTGTAGCTCACCCTTTCTCACAAATGCACCAAGACTCATCCACAGACCCACTCAGCTAAACAGAGGACCTGATGAACTCTGATGGAACATTGTCCTCTTCAAAAGATAAAAATGCAAAAAATTTGGAAGAAGAAAAGGAGGAAAGAAAGAAGAAAAGGCAACACAGATAGGGACAGTTCCCACGGTGAGGGAGCATCTTTGAACCACAGGTGCTCACTCACAGTGTCTCCCCTCTTCAACTGAGAGTTCTGCAGGATGAAAGGGGAGCCTCCAACGATTGGATCTCTACAGAGAATAAGTTGACTGACAGATCTAAGTTAAAAAGGAACAGGGGATCCCTGTGTCACCAACCCCAAGATGAATCCTGGCAGCTGAGTGCAGGGCCATGCTGCACGAGCTTGATGGCAGATGGAGATGGCTGCACCGAGGTAGCTTGGGGAAATGGAGGGGGCTGTGTGTCATTGCTGAGGGTGCACAGGGCAGAACAATCTGGGCCCTCCATAAAACAACAGGACAGACGTGCCCTGGGAGGGGAAAGGTGAATTCCCCATCTTTGATAATCCACAAAAGTTTCTAGGTGAAGTGAGCTGGGGTGCAGACACAGCCACCATACCCTCTGGTGCTTTGCATGCAGGTGGCAGTGGGAGCAAGACCTGCATCCATTCCTAAGGACTTAGCAGTGTCAAGTGACAGATGGGGCTTGTCTACAGTCTGAGGCAGATAGGATACTTCTGCCCTATTTCCTCAGAGAACTTGCTCTGCCAAGACAAACAAGGAGCTGTGTTTTGGCCTAAACAGGGACAGGTCTGTTCCTCAGTCTACCCTGAGCCCAATTCAGGTGTGCAAACCCGAGGCAGAGCATACAGTGGCACAGAGCAGTGGAGAGACCAGCACCATGAGGGGGCTGGTGGCCTCCCACCTTTTGAGCTGGAACGCAGCCCCTGACCATGTGGCTGCGAGTGAGCATGATGTCCAATCCTGCCTGGTCAGTCTGAAACATCTGACTGCAGCTTCGGGCAGGGCAGTGACAAGCCAGCCCACAGTAAAGAGAGCTGCTCTGGAACCAGTGTTTGGAATAGGAGCAATCTGCTTGCTAACAGGCCCTGGGAGCAGCACATATTAGAACTCCAATGGAGGGCCTCTGGAAAAAGTAAGCTGAGCTTCCAAAACAGGATCAAGACAGAAAGACTTCACATTAAAAGTACACAGTCACCAGGAGGACACTAATCACCCCCTTGTTTTAATCTGTTTTTACCTGTTTCATTTTCTATTACCCTCTTAATTTTTACATCTCAGGCAATTATATATACCCCCATTTTAATCCCTTTGAAATTTTTTAAAATATATTTATTATTATTTTTCAAAACTCTGCTTTAACTTGCTTTTCTATTATTCATTTACAATGTCTTCAAACCTTTATTTCTCCCTCCTTTAATATTCTTTATCTCTCTCTCTCTCTTTTCTCTTTTCTAAGTTGCATTCTACATAGCATTAGTTAGATAAAAACCTTTAGGACCACAGAAGATAAATAATAATCCATAAACCACAGTGCCAGAAAGGTAAGACCAAGATGAAAAAGCAAAGAAACAAGTCCCAATTAAAAGAAAAAGAGAAATTCCTTAAAGAACAATCAGTGAATTAGACATCAATAACCTACTAGATCAAGATTTCAAAAAAAGAGTGATCAAATTATTGAATGAAATAAAAGATAGTGTTAAGCGATATAAAATATGTTAAAAATGAAATGAAAGCTATAAAGAAGAACTGAAAAGAATATGTAAAACCGTTGACTGAGCTGAGGAATGATCAAAAGGTGTTGCAAATCTGAGTAGAGAACTCAGGGGAACAAATTAGTGACTTAGAAGATAGGACAATAGAAAGCACACAATCAGAATATCTACAACAGAAACAATGAGAAACAATTGAAAAAGGCATAAGAGACTTATGGGATAATAGAAAACATGCCAATCTTGCCATGATAGAAGTCCCAGAAGGGGAGGAAAGATCAAATGGGATTACAAAGGTGTTTGAAGAAATCATGACTGAGAACTTCCCTAACATATGGAAGGAATCAGATATCCAAGTAAAAGAAGCTCAGAGTGTCCCAAACAGGAAGAACAAAAATACACACAAACCAAGACATATAAGTAAGATCGCCAGAGTAAGGATAAAGAAATAATCCTAAAGGCAGCAAGAGAATAACAAAGAGTGAGTTACAAGGGAATCCTCATAAGGCTCCCAGCTGATTTCACTACACAAATACTACAGGCCTGTAGGGAGTGGAAAGATATATTTAAAGTTCTGAATGAAAAAAAGATATACCCTAGGATATTTTAACCAGTAAGCCAATAATTTATGCTAGAAGGAGACATAAAGAATTTCACAGACAAGAAAGAGCTACAAGAGTTTAGCAAAACTAGACCCATGCTAGAAGAAATATTGAAAGGTCTACACTAAATATAAAAGCAGCAAGATGCTTCAGAAATTTAAAAGTCACAGCTGGAAAGGTGATAACTCATGAATTACAAATAAAATACACAAAAAATTTTAAAAGAAGACATACAAATCATTGAGATAGGGAGAGGGAGGAAGGAAAATAGAGAATTTTTTTTTTTTGGTCTTTCCTTTTAAAGTTATTTGTTCTCGATAGGATGGGTTTGAGATCATATTACTAGCAGTTAATAAAAGCAGTTACAATAATGGTCAAAACACTTATAAAAGTGGTAACAACAAGACAAAAACTTATCAGGGAGTCACTAAAACTAAATAAAATACATGACACTACATAGGAAAATGACCAAACCATAAAAGAAAGATGAAAGGAACAAAGAGGAAATACCTAATCAACTGAAAAGATAAGGTCATAATGGCAATAAACACAAACCTATCATCGATTATTTTAAATGTAAATGTACTAAATGCTCCAGTCGAATGTCATAGAGTGGCATGCTAGATAATAAATCAAGAATCTTCAATATGCTGCATACAAGAGACCCAATTAAGAGAGAATGACACATATAGATCAAGAGTGAAAGGATAGAAAAGTTATTCCATTCAAATGGAAAAGCCCAAAAAGCAGGTGTTACAGTACTAATTTCAGACAAAATAGTCTTTAAAACAAAGGCCATAAAGAAAGATAAAGAAGGACATTTTATAATGATTGAAGGAGTGATACAAGATGAGGATATCACACTCGTTAATACATATGCACCAAATTGAGGAGCACCTAAATATATAAAATAATTACTAACAGATATAGAGGGGGATAGTGATGGGAATCTAATAATAGTTGGAGATTTCAACACTGCATTAACATCACTGGACAGATCATCACGACAGAAAATAAATTAGGCAACAGAGAAGTTAAATAGTACAATAGAAATATTAAACTTGTTGGATTTTTCAGAGCATTGCAGCCCCCACAAAATAGGATATACATTCTTTTCAAGTGCACATGGGACATTTTCCAGGATTCATGATATTTTTGGGCACAAAAGAAACCTCAGCAATTTTAAGAAGGAAGAAATTACCTCAAGCATCTTTACTAACCACAATGCCATGAAGCTAGAAATCAACAACAGAGAAATAAAGGAGAACAAAAGAAATCATGGAGATTAAACAATATGTTATTAAAAACGAATGAGTCAATGAAGAAATCAAAGCTAAATTGAAAAAGTACCTTGAGACAAAAGAAAATGAAAGCAAAACCAAACAAAATTTATGGGACACAGCAAAAGCAGTGCTGAGAGGGGAGTTTATAGCAATACAGGCCTTCCTGTATAAAGAAGAACAATCACAAATAAACAATTTAAACCACCAGCAGAATGCACTAGAAAAAGAAGAACAAAAAACCCCAAATGGCAGCAGAAGGAAAGAAATCATAAATATTGGGGAGAAAATAAAATAGTAATTAAAAAGAATATAGGAAAAAATCAACCAAAACAAAAGCTTGTTTTTTGAAAAAGTAATTAAAATCAACAATCCTCTGTCCAAACTAAAAAAGAAGGAAAGACAGAGAGCACAAATTAGCAAAATAAGAAAAGAGAACGGAGAAATTACAACAACTAAAAATGAAATACAGGATGTCATATGAAAATATTATTAAATCTATATGGAAACAAACTGGATAACCTAGAGGAGATGGACAATTTTCTGGAAACATACTGTCCACCAAGACTGAATCAAGAAGAAACTGACCCCTTGAACAAGCAGAGCACTAGAAATGAATTCAAAATAGCAATATAAAACATTCCTACAAATAAAAGTCCAGGACTGGAAGGTATCACTGAAGAATTCTACTAAACATACAAAGAAGAACTCATACCAGTACTTCTCAAAATCTTCCAGAAGATTGAAAAGGAAGGCATACTCCCAAATTCATTCTATGAAGCCACAATCACCCTGATACCACAACCAGGCAAAGACACTACCAAAAAAGAGGATTATAGGCCAATATCACTGATGAACACAGACGCCAAAATCCTCATCAAAATAGTAACAAATAGAATCCAACACAGATAAAACATTATACATCATGACCAAGGGGGATCATGCCAGGGACAAAGGGGTGAATCAACATATGCAAATCAATCAGTGTAATACAGCATATCAACAAGAGAAAGGACCAAAACAAAATGATCTTCTCAATAGATGCAGGAAAAGCATTTGTTGAAATTCAACACCCACATATGATAAAAACTCTCACCAAAGTGGGCATAGAGGGAACATATTTCAGCATCATGAAAGCTATAGATAACAAACCTACAGCCAGCCCAGTACTCAATGGTGAGAAAGTTAAAATTTTCCCACTAAAATCGAGACAAGTCAAGGATGCACTCTATCACTACTCCAATTCAATATAAACATGGAAGTCCTAGTCACAGCAATCAAATGAGAGAGAAGTAAAAGGGATGCAAATTGGAAAGGAAGAGGAAAAAGTCTCACTATATGCAGATAGTATGTCACTAAATATAGAAAACCTTGCGAGGTCCAGACAAAAAATTCTACAGCTGATAGAAGAATTCAACAAGGTAGCAGGTTACAAGACTAAGGTTCAAAAATCAGTGGCATTATTTATGCTAATGATTCAGATAATACTATAGAGCTACAGTCAACATGACAGCAATGTATTGGAAGGAAAACAGACATATAGGCCAATGGAACACTCCCAATGAAGCTAGAGCACCATACACAAAAATAAAATGAGAATGTATCAAAGACTTAAACATAAGACAAGATACAATATATCTCCATGAGAAAAATATAGGCAAAATATTATCTGACATAAGATTCGAAAATTTTCTCAAAGAAATAAAAGCAAGAATAAACAAAAGAGACCTAATGAATCTTACACGCTTCTGCATAGTAAAGAGACCGGAAGTGAAGCAAAAAGACAACGTACGGAATGGGAAAATAAATGTGCATATGAAAGCTACAAAGGCTTGATCTCCAGAGTATATAAGCAGTTCATCCAACTGAATAAGAAAAAATAAACAATGCAACCCAAAAATGGGCTGAAAAACTAAACAAGCAATTCTCCAAGGAAGACATACAAATGATCAAAAGACACGTCAGACAATGCTCAATATCACTGATTATCAGAGAAATGCAAATCAAAACTACAGTGAGTTAACACCTCACAATAGTCAGAATGGCCATCATTCAAAAATCCACAAATGACAAATGCTGGAGAGGCTGTGGATAAAAGGGTACCGTCCTTCACTGCTGGTGGCAATGCAGTTTGGTTCAGCCAGTGTTTAAAACAGGATGGAGATCCTTCAAAAGCCTAGGAATAGACTTACAATATGATCGAGGAATCCCGCTCCTGGACATAAATCCAGAAGGAACCCTATTTCAGGATGACACCTGCACCCCAATGTTCATAGCCAGCACTATTTACAATAGCCAAGACATGGAAACAGACTAAATGTCCATCGACAGTTGGATGGATAAAGAAGAGGTAGTATATTTATACAATGGAAGATCAGTCAGCCATATAAAACAACAACGTAATGCAATTTTCAGAAACAAGGATGCTCCTGGAGATAATCAGTCTAAGTGAAGTAAGCCAGAAAGAGAAAGAAAAATACCATATGAGATGGCTCATCAGTGGAATCTAAAAATAAAAACAACAAAACAAAAAAAGCACAAAATTAAAAGAGAAATAGACTCACAGACATAGAATACAGTGTTTTGGTTGCCAAGGGTGTAGGGGTCGGGGAAAGATAGACTGGGAGGTCAAAATTGTAGAATAGATAAACAGGATTGTACTTTATAGCACAGGGAAATATATAAAAGTTCTTACGGCAGCTCAGAGAGGAAAAAATGGGACAAAAATGTATATATGTTCATTGTAACTGAAAAAGTGTGTTCTACGCTGGAATTGGAGAGAACTTTGTGAAATGAATGTAAACCAATAGAAAAAAGTTAAAAAAAGAAAAAAGCATGATCCTAAATATTACAGGTGTAAATATAAATTTGAGAGAAAAAAACTATGCAAAAAAGTAGTAAAACCAAAAATTCTGTTTAATGTTTTCTTTTTAAGATAAGCAAAATCAAAAAACCTCTAGCCTGGTGTGTCATGAAGAAAAGAGAGATACTCCAAAGAAATAAAATATGAAATAAAAGAAGAGAAATAACAATTGTTAACTCAAATATACAAATAAGGGTTCATTCTGTCAACAATTACATGCCAAAAAACTGGACAAATTAGAAAAAATAGAGAAATGTCTAGAAAGAGACCAGGATAAGGAGAAACAAATAATTTGAAAAAACTGATTACTAGAAGAAAGATAGAATCTGCATTAAAAATTATCTTTAAATATCAGTGCAGATTTAAACAGCTCCCATTGAAAACTGTACAAAAATACAAAGCAGGACTCATACCCTTCAAACTATTCAAAAATAGTGAAGATGTGGGAAACTCCCAAATTAATTATATGAAGATTTCATCACCCTGAGAGCAAAGCCAACAAACAAAGTACGGGCAAAGGGAAATTCAAGCAAATATATTTGATTGAATTAGATGCAAAAATTCAACAAAATATTATTAGCAAACTAAATCCAGCAATACCTAAAATGAATCATACACCATGATCTACTTGGATTCAATGCAGGGTCACAAGAGAGGTTCAACATACAAAAATCAATTAGTTTGAAACACCACATTAACAAAATGAAAAGGGAAAACGATGTGGTCATAAATCCATCAAAAGTATTTCACAAAATTCAACATTTATACATAAAACATCAACAACTGCAACAACAACAACAACAAAAACAACAACAGCAACAACAACAACAGAAACCTCTTATCAAAGTAGGATTCAGGAAATATATCTCAACATAACTAAAGTCATTAATTACAGACATACAGACAAAATAATATGCAAAAGTGAAAAACTGAAAGCCAAATAAAGGAATAAGACAAGGATGTCCACTCTTACCATTTCTATTAAACACAGTATGGGATGTCCTAGCAACAGCAATCGGACTAGAAAATAATTTACTCTTGTTGGACTGAATGAAGTAAAACTGTTGTTATTTTAGATGACATGATAATCTATATAGAGATCCCTGAAGAATCTCCACATCAGAACAACTAAAAAAATTAAAGACATTTAGCAAAGTTCATGATTAATATACAAAAAATGTCACATTTCTTTACCCTAACAGTGAAATATTCCAAAATTTTAAAAAATTCATATGAAATCAGATCAAAAAATGAAAAACCTGTGAAAAAACCAAGATAATAAAATCAATAATACACTTATAAATAAATTTGAAGATGATGTAAAGAAATGGAAAGAAATCTCAATGTCTTAATTTAGAGGAATTATTATTGTTAAAATATACATACTACAAATAATGTCTACAGATATAAAGTGATTCAGATCGAACTACATGATATTTTCCACAGAAATAAAAACAGTCCTAAGATTTGTAAGGAACTGCAAAAGACCCAGAACTGCAAAAGGAACAATGAGGAAAAAGAACAAGTTGTTGGCATAACCCATAATCCTCCCAGGTCCCAGAATATATTACAAAAATACAGTAATCAAAACAACACAATACCAGAAAGCATACAAACATCTATATTACTGGAAAAGAACACAGAGGCAGAAATTAAACATCACACCTTTGGTCAACTAAACTATGACAAAGGAAACAAAAATATACAATGCCTAAAAGACAGAGATTGTGGAGAAAAAGGAACATTGTGGACACTGTTGATAGGAATGCAAAGTATTGATTACATTGCATATATACTACAAATTTTCTTCATCCATATTTCTGTCAAGGAATGTTGGGTATGTAGGTCCCTATCTGAAGGCTCTAGAGAATAAGCCCATGGGCTGAACTGATAAACAAGCTGTGAGGAATGTCACATATCCAGGCTGGATAAGAAATGGCCTAAACAATGTATCCAGTATGGATGGCTGGATAGCCTATGCTGGATAAGTTTCTCAGAGGAGGACAACCTAAGACAGGCACAGCTGCCTGGATAAGAGATGGCCTACTTAATGAAGTTCCATGATGAACTTTAAAACAATCCTTGATAATTTAACATTCTGTGCTTACTGCAAGAGCATGGTGACATAAATTGCTTAAGATTATTAACATTGTTATAAATTAGATGATACGTGAGGCATTGTGCATGTCCTATATAAACCCTTTTTCTAAGAATCAATAAACAGAGAACTGCTCTGCTTCTCTCCACACAGTGTGTGTATATGATATCGTGCCACTGACAGGGTTAATTTAATTTGATGGGAGTATCTTAAAAGGATGTTGCATTATATAGAATGCTGTTTCTGCACATATTGAGATGATAATGTGAGTTTTATTTCTCATTCTATTGGTGTGGCATGTCACCTTTATTGATTTGAATATTTTGAAGTATCCTTAAACCCAGGGATAAATCCCTTTACTCATGAATGTGTATCATACATTAAATGTGTTGTTGAATTCATTTTGCATGTGTTTTGTTGAGAATTTTGGCACATATATTCATCAGGGATAATATTGTATATTTTGCATATAATGTCCTTTCTAGCACTGTTATACAAATAAAGCTGGCATCATAAAATAAGTTTAGAATCTTTCAACCCCTTCAAATTCTTGGACGATATGGGGAAGAATTGGTGAAAAATTGTCTTCAAATGTATGACAGAATTCACCAGTAAAGCCGTCTTGTAAATTTTTTCTGGTTTCAGACGTTTGGATTATTGATTTACTCATACACCCTTTTGCTCTATTTAAATTTCTAATTCCTTCTTCATTAAGTATTAGAAGACATATGTTTCTGGGAAATTGTCTTTTCTAGGTAATTCAAATCGTTGACTAGTGGTAATATCTTATGATGCTTTGCATCTCTACAACTTCAGTTGTAAAATCTTCTCTTTCATTTCTTATTTTATTTGAGTCTTTATTTTCTTAGACAATCTAAAGGTTTGTCCAGTTTATGTTTAAAAGAAACAGACTTTGGTATTTTTTTTTTATCTTTTCAATTGTTTCTCTTGTTATTTGCCTTATTCTCATTCATTGAATTTTCTTCTATATTCTTTCTGTTTTCTCCTGGATTCGTGAGGTGTAAAGATAGTGTGAATATTTGTATTTCATTTATAATTAAATATTTTTTATTTCTTTATTATTTATTGATTAATTAATTAATTTATTCATTTATTTATCTTTGAATTACTGCAATTTACAATGTCTGAATCTGTGGGTTTATCACAGTGTTCCCATACATGCATATATTTGTGTGCCTAGTAAATATTACTTCAAGATATTTAACTTACTGCCCTGTGTCATAAAAAATAATTTTGAAAAAATATATCTTTATATATATTGGATAACATTTATAAATCTACTGATCCCAGATTTATCCTCTCGCAGCCCATTTCCGCAGTAATTATAAATTTGTTTAGTAGATCTGCGACTGTGTTTCAGTTTTGTAGATGAAGCCATAGTGTTCTCAACCAAATTTTTTTTTAAGGTTCCACATATGGCATGTCATGTATTATTTTTCTTTCTCTTTCTGGCTTACTTCAATTAGAATGACACTTTTTGGGGACATCCATTTTTCTGTAAATGTCATTGTTTTATTTTTTATTGCAGAATATTATTCCATTGTGTAAATATGGCATAACTTCTGAATACTGTCATCTGTTGTTGGACAATTAGGTTGCTTCCATGTCTTGGCTGTTGTATATAGCCCTGCTAAGAACATTTTGCTGCAGATGTCTTTTTGAATTTGAGTTCCCTTTGATATATACCCAAAAGTGGGATAGTTGGGTTGTATGTTGTCTATTTATATTATTTAGAGGAATCCCCATCCTGGTTTCAACAATGAGTGAACCAAACTACATTCCTTCCAACAGTGTAGGAGGGTTCTCTTTCTCCACAGCTTCCCCAGCATTTATTGTTTGTGGAGTTTTGAATGATGGCCATTGTGACTATTGTGAGCTGATACTCCATTATTCTTTTGAATTGCCCTTCTCTGATAATGATGGTGAGCAACTATTTTTTCATATAGCTATGTGTCATTTGTATGTCTTTATTTGAGAATTGCTTCTTTAGTGCTTCTGCCCATTTTCAGATTGGGTTTCTTGTGGTTTTTTTATTATTATTAGGTGGTATGAAGTCTTTATATTTTGAAAATTTAGCCTTTGTCAGTTGCATCACTTCGAAATATTTTCTTTAATCCTGTAGGTTGTCATTTTGCTTTGTTTATGGTTAAATTTGCTGTGCAAAACTTATAAGTTTAATTAGGTCCCATTTATTAATTTTGCTCTTACATCCATTACCTGGGTAGGCTGTTTTAGGACATCATTGCTGAGAATTATCTCAGAGTGTTTTGCATATATTTTCTTCTACTCTGTCTTGCCTTACATTTAAGTCTCCAAGCCATTTTGAGTTTATTCTTGTGTATGGAGTGAAGGAGTGTTCTATCTCCATTGCTCTGCATGCTGTTATCCACTTTTCCCAATACCAGTTGGTGAAGAGATGGTCTTTTCTCTGTCATATTCTTGGCTACTCTGTCAAATATTAATTGAACATAGGCCTGTAGATTTCTTCCTAGGCCCTCTATTCTGTTCCATTGGTCCATATGCCTGTTTCTGTACCAATATCATGTCATTTTGATTATTGTAGCTCTGCAATAGTGTATGGAGACCTGGTTGTTTATTCCTCCAGCCTGTTTCTTTTTCTTGAATATTGCTTTGGAAATTATGGATCTATTATTACTCTGTTAAATCTTAGGATCATTTGTTTCAGTCACAAAAAGAAATGTTTTGCAAAATTTGATAGGAAATCATATTAAGTTTGTGGATTGCCTTGGACAGTATTGCCATTTTAACAATATTGTTTCTTCTATTTCAAATCCATCGGGTATCTTTTCAATTCTTCTAATCTTTTTTGATTTCCTCAATCAATGTTTTCTAATCCTCTATGTATAAGCCATTCACCTCCTTGGTCAGATTTATTCTTAAGCATTTTATAGATTTGGGTGCAGTTATAAAAGCGGTTGTTTCTATACTTTGTTTTCCTGTTGATTAAATGTTAGTGTAAAGAAATGAAATTGTTTTTTTACATTAATCTGGGTAGCTTGACCAGTTCCTTTTTTAGCCTAAGTATTTTTTGTGAAGCTTTTACAGTTTTCTATATATAGTGTCATGTCTGCATATCGTGGCAATTTTACCTCTTCTTTTCCAGTCTGAATACTTTTATTTCTTTTTCTTGCCTGATCATTGTGGCTAGGACTTCCAATACTATATTGAATTGAAATTGTGAGAATTGGCAACCTTGTCTTGTCTCAGCTTTTTGTGGGAAGGGTTTCAGGTTTTCACCATTGAGTAATTTGCTGGTATATGTTTGTCATAAATAGCTGTCATTATGTTGAGTTATGGTCCCTCTATGCACACTGTGATAAGAACTTTTATTGCAAATAGGTGTTAAATTCTATCAAATGCTTTTTCTTTACCTACTGAGATGATCATGTGTTTTTTTGTCCTCTCTGTTGTTGATATGGTGTATCACAATGGATTGATTGATTTGTATATGTTCAACCATCTTTGCGTTCCTGGGTTGAACCTAAATTGACCATGGTGTATAATCTTTTTTTTCATGTTGTTGGATTCTGTTTGTTAATACTTCCTTAAAGACTTTTACATCTATGTTTATCAATGATATTGGCCTATAGTTTTCTTTTGGAATAGTGTCTTTGTCTGGTTTTGGTATCAGGTTGATGTTGGCTTTATGATGTGAGTTTGGGTGTACTCTCTTCATATCAATCTTTTGGAAAAGCTTGAGGAAGTGTGGTATGGCTTTTTCTTTCTATTTTTGGTCAAATTCCCCAGTGAAGATATTTGGGTCTGAATTTTTGTTTGCAGAGATTTTTTATTTTATTGATAATTTTATTCAATTTCTGGTGATCTCTCTGTTCAAATGGTCAATTTCTTCTTAATGCAAAAATGGTTGGCTGAATGTTTCCAGAAACTTCTGCATTTCTTCCTGGTTATCCAGTAAGTTTCCATAGAGTTGCTCATGGTATTCCTTTATGATATTTTGCAAATTTGTTGTACTCTTTGTAGTTTCTCCAATGTCATTTCTTATGTTATTTGTGTTTTCTCTCTATTCTTGTTGATGAGTCTGTCCAGAGTTTTGTCAATTTTGTTTACTATTTTAGAAAAGAGTTTGATTTTTTCTATTTATTAATATCTACTTCAATTCTTCCTTCCTTTATCTTTATTATTTCCCTCTTTCTGCTGACTTTTGGTTTTGTTTGCTCTTCTTTTCATGATTAGTTTACATAGAACATTAGATTATTTATTTGAAAATGCTCTTCTTCTTTGAAGAGGGCCTTGTCACAATGATCTTCCCTCTTAAGCCTGCTTTAATTGTATTCCATAAACTTTGCATAGTGTTTTGTCATATTTCTCAAGATATATTTTAATTTCTTATTTTACTTCATCAACTCCCCTCTTGTTTTAGTACCATGTTGTTTAATCTTCTTGCTGTAATTTTTTCTCTCTGTTTTTCTGTGATTGATTACTACTTTCATGGTATTATACTCAGAAAAGATGCTTGAAATAATTATTAGCTTCTTAAATTTTTTGAGGATTCTTCTGTGCCTGAGTACATAATCTTTCCAAGAAAATGTTTCATGTGCACTGGGAAAGAATGCATATTCTGCTTTAGGGAGAAGTATTGTTTTGAAAATATCAGCCAACTCCAATTATTTTATCTTATCTTTTAGTGTCTTTGTTCCCTTATTAATTTCCTGTCTGAAAGACCAGTCTAGTGATGGTAATGGGGAGTTATAATCTCCTACTGTGATTGTGTTCCCATCCATTTCTCCCTTTTTATCTATTAGTATTTGCTTTCTGTATTTAGGTGCTCCTATATTGAGGATGTATAACTTAATGAGCATAACACCCTCAGTTTTTATTGCTTCTTTAATCATTATATCATGTCCTTATTTATCTTTCTCTATGGCCTTTGTTGTAAAGTCTATTTTGTGTGAAGTCAGTACTGCTAGTCCTGCTTACTTTTCATGTCCATTTGCATGGAATACATTTTTCAATCCTCTGACTTCATTTATGTGTGTTCCTCTTACTAATGGGGTCTCTTGTATCTTCATTATGTAGGGTCTTGTTATGTTATCCCATCTGACAATATTTATCTTTTTAATCAGGCACTTTGTCTATTAAAAATTGTGATAATTATTGATAGACTGGTGTTTATATCCATTTTGAACTTCATTTCCCTTTTGATTTTGTATTTCCTTTTTGTTCATTTCTTTCTCTTTTGTGGCTTGATAATTTTTTTTATTATCCTGGTTTCTTTCTGGATTTGTGAATTCATTGTAAGCTTTTGAATTATGGTTGACCTGTTTTTTATGTATACTGACCCATTACTATATCTATTTATTTTAACTGATAGGAATACAAATTCTAACCCATCCTAAAGAGAAGAGAATCCAGAAGAAAAGTCTCTGTATTAACTGTTTCACATTCTGACACTTAAAAATTTTGATGTCCTGTTTTACAACATCATGTTTATGCAATTGTAAGTCATTGTAATTATTGCCTTTCTAATTATGCCTTTCTCTTTTCTATAATATCCTGCTTCTTTTTGTTTAACAGTAGATCTTTCATTATTTCTTTTTCTGTTGCTAAATTCTTCTATATTTGTTTTTTTCAGAAGTTATTTATCTCTCCTTCTATTCTAAAGGATATCCTTGCTTGATAAATTATCTTAGATTACAGCTTTCTTTCATTCAGGGCTTTGAATATGTCTTGCCACTGCCTTCTGTCTGTTGTAATTGTGTAGGAACATGTTTAAAAATATAATGTATATAATTTTATGTATATGTAAAGAATACTTAGAAATGAAGTTAACAATTGAGATGAAAACCTATACATTAATATATAGAAAACATTGATGAAGGAAATTAAAACAGATCCAAAGAAATGAAAAGATCTCTTATGTTAATGTTGTGAAACTATTTGGTTGAAACAACCATACTACACAAAGCAATCTAAATTTAGTGTGATTCATGTCAATATAACCATGAGATTTTTCCATTACATAGAACAAATAAATTCAAAATTTATATGTATCCACAAAAATCATGAGTTGCTGAAATAATCTTGAAAATATGTATTAAATCTAATAGTGTAAAGTTCTCTGATGTTAAACAGTCCTACAAAGATTTAGTAATTTAAATAACATGATACTGACTCAAAAACAGACACCAAACAATAGAAGAGAATAGAGCAACCAGATGTAATCCCTCACACTTATGATCAATTAACCCATGAAAAATGAAGCAAGAGTATAATATGAAGGAAAGACATTCTCCTAAATATGTAGTGCTGGAAAGATTGAACATGAGAAATATAAATTAGAGTATTTCCTCACATTGTATACAATCCATGTGCACAGAATATCTTTTATTTATTTTGTTTACTTTTATTTCTTACACCTGTAATTTATTGATCTATGTTTTGATCTTTTATTTCACTTATCAAATTTATTCCTTTTTTTTTCTTTTTGGTATAAACTTACACACAATTGTTTTCCCAATTTCTCTTTCTGATAATGAGTTCTTACTATATAAAAATGCAATGGATATTTGTATATTCATTTTGTATTCTGCAAGTTTACTAAGTATGTTCAGTATTTCTAACAGTCACTGGAGGAGTCTATGGAGTTTTCCATCTATGTATAATTATGTCATCTGTAAAAATTTTACTGCTTCTTTACAAGTTGTATGCATTTTAGATTTTTCTTGACTAGTTGTTCTGGCTCAGACTTCTGGAAGTGTAATTTAGGACTTGTGACAATGAGCTACTTTTTTTATTACAGGACCTGAGATAAACCTTTCTGTATGTTTACATTGAACTTGATTTTATTCATGCGTATTACATTTATGCCTTTTATTATGTTTAGTTACATTCTATCTAAAGTGAATTTGTTAAGAATACTTTTATAGAAAACTTAAGATTAGATCTGTCAATAAATTTCCTACAGTTTTTGAGACTGTTATTTCTGAATTCTCTGTTTTTAAAGGTATGGTATACCATATATTACTTTGCGTATGTTAAATAATATTTATGAATCAGGACTAAATCCCTCTTAACTATAGTTTATAATACTTATAATATGCAATAAATTCAGGTTGCTAACGTTTATTTAGAATGGAATATACACATACTGAATGAGAAATTTACATTGTAGCTTGAGTGTAGATTTATTTATTCAAAAATTTTGTCTCTCATTTTGAATTTGGTTTATGTTTAATGAATTTTATTTCTTATTTAAGAATATAAATTTTGGTTGAACTTGGTTTACTACAGTTTACTGATAAAGAACATAGCTATTATTTACAATTAGTGAACAAAACACTTGCCTTAAAGTGCCGTATTTTACTAACAATGACAACTGTTTTAGGACTGAGAAACATATTGCTTCCTAAAATGCATTGCCTGGTCTTTTCCACCCCAACCCACGTATTCTCTAATTTCTTTGTATTTTGATTGTTTGTTTGCCCCTAAATGGAGGTAATGCTTATTTGTCGGAGCCAGCCGACAATCGATCAGGTCCAGAAATCTGTGCTGCAGGACTGAGAAAAGGAAAGACGTAACAAAGAGACAGCAAGACAAGAAAAGTTGGGGTTGAGAGGGTCTCACTCTAGCCCGCAAGACGCTAGGTCAAGAGTGGACGACGAGTTTATTTCAGGTGGTTCTTTTATATGATTTTAACCCATTAGCTCATACATTCCTGCACGTAGGCAATAAAGCCTAACCTCGTGACTCGTATACATTCAACTCAGGTGATACATTCAACTCAGGTGATTGTTCTCTAAAAGGATCACTGATTTATGTGCCAATTGTATCTCTCCCTCCGAAGGTCTTTTGTAACTTAATAGCTCAAAGATGTTTCCTCAGGCATTAGCGCACCTGGTGCATTCTTTAGTAAAAGAGGTGGCGGGACAGAGATTGTTCTTACTCAATTGACCTTTGAGCCGGGCGCCCCGCACTGTGGGAGTTTAGGCCCAACCTTTGTGCTCGGCAGCCTCAATCTCAGAGCCTGGCGCCCTGCACTTTGGGGTTTTACGCCCAAGTTTTGTGCTCGGCAGCCCTCCGTCACGATCGGCTCCCCGCAACTCCCCCTTTTATTTTTATTAAATAAAGACCTAGGTGCTATATGGCGGAGGACGATGAATAAGCAAGAGAGTATACAAGGGGCCATGCAAATCAGGATCAAAATTATTATGACAATCACCAAAGCATGTTTCCACCAGCCACTCTTAAACAAAGCTAGTCAAAGCATTAACTTTTGTCATAATATCCACAGTTCCTAAAGAAGGGACAAAGATAGCAGCTAGATAGTCATACCATTTAAATGCTGATCGAGTCCATCGAGCATGTAAATTAGGCATATTAGCAGGAACCCCCTGTACAGATTTTACAATTCTACCAGGGGCTATAACAAATCCTAGCGTCCTACCCAACCACAAGGTAACCAAGGCCAAATATTAGTTCCACAAAGCCATTTTGTTCCGTTAGGTGCAGCTATTCGATGTCCAGATTTATAGTCCCAATCAGATCCCGGCCACTGAAACAGTTTTTTACAAAATGAATGTAACATCAATAGTCCAATTACACAATTTTTGAGATAGATATCCAAGATATTTCCAATCTTTTTTTGAGTGCATGTTGGGATGCTGTTGTGATCATCTTCTGAGGTGGTGTTCACAAAGCCGGAAGATGTTCTTCTAGGAATCAAGCTTCAGCAGCCACCCAAGCTTCATTTCTTTTCTTCTTTAAAGTTCAGTTTAAAAATCTCTTCCATTCGTCCAAGTCAGCCGAGGGGGGCTGAAGAGGGATTCGAGGTGAGCTGCCCAACAGGAAAAATGTGCGAGAAGCCGCCCTACTGCGAAGCAGACTGCGCGAGGGGCCGACAAGGAGCCAAACAGCACTTTATTCTAGTTCAACAAGATGGCGCGTTCCCCACACAAGAGCTGGATCCAGTTCCGAATCAAAAGGACCATCGGTTGCATCCACTGCAGCAACATTCTCCATTTTCACAGTACCAAACCTCTCTCCCTCAGTGGCTGGGCCGAACCGCCACAAAGGGAGAACAGCAGCCGGCATCCCATCCGGACCACCAGCAGTACAATAGTCTCTCAAACGAACTCCAACAACCCTCCAAGCCTCCAAATCAACAGCACCTTGTTCCGGAAACCAAGGACAAATCCCCTCCACAAAAACAAGAAATCGCTCCAAACGCTGTCCCGTAACCTGAATTCCTCTTTCTTTTAACATTACTCTAAGCATCTGTACAAATACTATTATTTTGCCCCATACTCTCAAATACACTCCCCGCGGAAACCCACTTTCACTTTAAATCTGAGAGCTCTCCGTTCTCTTCCGCGGCGGTCACTGCAGCAAACTCCTTCCAGATTTCAGGTCCCTGTTCGGGCGCCACTTGTCGGAGCCAGCCGACAATCGATCAGGTCCAGAAATCTGTGCTGCAGGACTGAGAAAAGGAAAGACGTAACAAAGAGACAGCAAGACAAGAAAAGTTGGGGTTGAGAGGGTCTCACTCTAGCCCGCAAGACGCTAGGTCAAGAGTGGACGACGAGTTTATTTCAGGTGGTTCTTTTATATGATTTTAACCCATTAGCTCATACATTCCTGCACGTAGGCAATAAAGCCTAACCTCGTGACTCGTATACATTCAACTCAGGTGATACATTCAACTCAGGTGATTGTTCTCTAAAAGGATCACTGATTTATGTGCCAATTGTATCTCTCCCTCCGAAGGTCTTTTGTAACTTAATAGCTCAAAGATGTTTCCTCAGGCATTAGCGCACCTGGTGCATTCTTTAGTAAAAGAGGTGGCGGGACAGAGATTGTTCTTACTCAATTGACCTTTGAGCCGGGCGCCCCGCACTGTGGGAGTTTAGGCCCAACCTTTGTGCTCGGCAGCCTCAATCTCAGAGCCTGGCGCCCTGCACTTTGGGGTTTTACGCCCAAGTTTTGTGCTCGGCAGCCCTCCGTCACGATCGGCTCCCCGCACTTATTGAACCCAGGATCTTGTGCCTAAGTGTATTTATCAACATCATTTTAGAACACTTAACAGAAGCCACAAGAGTAAGTATTATAAAGATGACAAGAAAATTTATTCCTTCTAGGGACTGAAAACCTCTGAGTGAAAGAATGGCAAAAATAAACATTTGTAAGAATACTGTAAGATTTTCTCTTGTGTAAATTTAAAGTAGTATATAAAACTACATTTATTTTACTTATAGCACTGAATTACAAGTTAAAACAAAAATTCTCCCCTTTAGAATTTCTTAAATTTGATTGAATATTTTTATTTAATTTTATTTCATAAATATTTACCATTCATATATAAACATAACAAATAAACTAATATTTATTCTGTTCATGTGTTGAATATAGAGCTACTTATTTTAAAGTACACAGATAAAAAACTACTTCCACTTCCAAATCAAATTATGTTTCACTTTAATTACAAATGATAATGAAATAGTTATAAATTTTCATAAATGTTTTACACAAATTTCACTTTAAAATCCAAGACTTTAAAATTATTTTATATATTTTGTGATTATTTATTCTCTGTTCACATATCTGGTATAAATTTGTGTACAAAAGGATGGAGATTGGTTTTATTTCTTAGACACCAAAATTAAATTATTTAAATAGATTTTGTGGGGATAATATTTGCAGATCACCGTATAAAATTAAGCATCATATATGCTTCATTTTAACTGGATGAATGAGAAGTAAACACTGGCTGAATCTTACACTTGAGTTGCTAGGAGACCAGTCAAATGTGATGTCACAGCTTCTCAAATTGAGAACCATTGTGATGGCCTCACAGTTTATCTGTGCTGGCCCGCCAAAACAGCATTTGAAGCTGCAGTGCACAAAATTATGCAGATTAGAAATGTAGTTGTAGAAAATGTTATTTGAGATGGCACATGTTTCTACAGAAATTCAAGTTGTGTCTCCTAAATATGGACCAACTTCTTCAGGAATGTACAGTAGATCTCTATTGTGTGATCAAACATTCTCTGGGGACTTGGACTTGAGGTCTATGATTGAGGAAAATGATTTTAAGGCTTTGTCTGAAGAATCCCTGATAAAAAGGCCATGTTACAAACATTGTGTCTCTGAACCAGATGAAGATAATGATTTTCGTTCTCTGACATATCCAAGAAAACTCTGGAAAATGGTTGGGAATGACCAATTTAAATCCATCTGTTGGGATGATAATGGAACTTCCATAGTGATGGATGAAGATGTCTTTATGAAGGAAAATTTGGAAAGAAAGTCTCCTTTCAGAATATTTGAACCTGGAAGTATGAAAAGTTTAGTTAGACAGCTAAACCTTTATGGATTTAGTAAAGTGCAGCAGAATTTTCGAAGATCTGTTTCTCTAGCTGACTTTCAGGCAGAAGAAAAAGAAGTCTCTGTTTTAAGCAAGGTATTAAGAAATTTTAGTTACCACTTAGTAGCTTATATATAAAATTTTATTTTGTACATCAATCTATGGTAATATATATGTAAAACTAGATTTTGAAAACTGTACAAAACTATTAAAACTAAAATACTTTATTTTTCAAAAAAATGAGGACAGTGTCTTATGTAGTCAAGATTATGGGAAATTTGCTTACAACTATGAATCTTACCACAAATTTAAATAAAGTTAATAAAACTGCTTTTAAAAAATGGCATTCACCATTACTGCAAATGCTAACTTCATAAATTTGATGACTATACTATTTAAATGGTATTTTCCAAATAAGAAACTTCAAAATATTGTCAGCAATGTTCATATTTTGATGATAATATCTTTGCATAGTAAACGTGAATTCTGAGGTTTTATAGGTTAGGCTTATTGTAACCTTGTATTTCGGTTTAAAATATTACTAAAATCTTTCTCCTTTGGTTGTAGCAGCAGTTCTATCATAATCCAAATTTTAAACTAGGCTGTCCCCTGATTTCAGTGAGAATAAAAGGAATAGTTGGGATTAAAAATGCCTCTCTGGTGGCTTCATTGGCTGAAGATTTCAAAAAGAAGCACTTAAAGCATGGGGACACTCATAGTTCAGATTTTGTGGCTGACAATAGAGGATAAAGTGCATTTTTACCTTCTGCAAATTTAAACATGCTTCTAATAAGAAAGCCCTCTACTAGCCACATAAATGGTGATACGAATACCCTGATCAGAGGTGATTTTTCTCCTCTATGATCAATGTCATTTAGACATCCAGAACAAATTGTAATGGATCAACGTGCTATTTTAAATCAGTTGACCATTATCCATGGGCACTCTCAAAGCAGCTACAATGAAGCAAATGGCCGTGTTGTGAACTTCATTACAACTAAAATTTCTACTTCTCAGTACAGCATCTTATCTCCCATACAGTGCAATTATTTTGGACTGATGGAGGAACCTCCTACTTTTCCAAATGGATATCACAAAATATCTGCCAGTGAAGGTCGTTTTTCTAAACTTCAACCAGGTAGAAACCCACGGATTCCAGTGCCAGAGCTAGCCAATACATCAGCTACTTCTCTTTCAAGGCCAAATCATCAGCCATCTTCAGCTTATGAACGTCATCCTAATTACAACTGATCTACCAGAGGACTACCAGATTATGCAGGATAACAAAGATTAAAATTGATGTTGTTAAATGTCGACAAATAGCTGCAATATTCTTATTTGAACAATAAACATAGATGTGCACCTGTATTTTCCTTATATTTTTTAAGTAGACTTAAGTGTTAAATGGGAGATTAAGTTACCATTTAAAGAAAAAAAGAGATATTTGATTGATATGATCATTTGATGGAAGAATATGGGAGTAAATTTAAATAATTTCTTGTAAGGAAGAAGAGAAAAATGGAAGAATTTGGGAAAAGACTAAAACATGGAGAGAGGGAAAAGTACTAAGTGGTTTCTGGTTCATCCTGGAAAGTATCAAAAGTGATAAGTTAGGATATGTTGGAACAGGAGATCAATGCCGGAAACGGCCCAGGGATCCTGGTCTTGATTATGTCAACCCTGGAATCATAAAGGTCACATGATATAGTCCCAGATGGCACATTCATCATGTGGTAGAATTTAAGAAGCAATTTTATCTATGGTGTTCTTTGTGCTGTTCTCAAAGCATTCCAATTGGTGCTTTCATTTCCTGCCCTCAAGTATCTACACTATATCTTCTAGTCAATACTTTATGTTACTTTTATGTTCCAGCCAAATACAAGCTAAAGTCCTCAGGGTGGCACTATATGCCTTTCTAAATCTAACCCCAGAAACTCAACTTAGTTTTGTTATTTCTTTAAAAATCTGGCATCTGACTACCTTGGCATATCTTAATGTTTCACTGTATCTGGAGATATATCCAGGCAAATGCTTGTCAACTATGTTAGCTGCAACCTCACCACTTTTGCTTCAGCTCATCATTGGGCTTAGGGTGTTCTCATTTTACCTAGTTAGACTTTCCCAGTCTCAGCACAGAAGCCACCTCCTCCAGATATTTTCTGTCTATCCCCCCTTCCTTGTCTAACTTGGATACTGGCACAGAAAGCACAGCACATGCCACAGAATGCATTTAATTTTTTAGTGAATGAAAAATACATGTTGACTTTAAGCAAAATCTACTTTCCTGAAACAACAAAACTCTCATGGTTTTCAAACTATTTCGTTATGGTCTTTACTCTTCACCACAAACTAGCTCTTTTCATAGCCCAAGGACTAGTCTCTCAAGACAGTAAGTGGATGTAGGTACAGGAGACAAAGTATTATTTTCTTCTTAATTCATACCTCCAGTAGCCAAAAGCACTAAATTCCCATTTGCTGCATTTTTTCCTGTCTCTTCATCACCCACCCACCCCAAAATTGCTGATTCTCTTCTCCATATGAATAACTATACTGACTTCTAATAAATTTACTTCTTAGAATCAGAGCTTTGTCCAGAAGAGACAGTGCCATTGCAAACATTTAATGTAGGTTTATACACCCCACATAAATTGTGCCCCTTCTAACCTTCAGACAGTAAGTATCTAAGTGGTACTTGACGGTTGGTTGGGGTGGTCATATTCAGCTACCAAATTGCAATCTAAAATGTGTGGACTCAAAGGAGGTGAGAGTGGTGGAATTAAAAATTTGTCCAACTGCAAGAATACCAAATTTCTGCAGATATTAAGTAATATAAAATATTCACGGAAGACTTTGTCTATTTCCCATTAAATTAAAATAAAAGTGAAGCATTTTCAGATTGTGAAATGCTGGAAAACTTTTAGGCAAGGTCAGGGAGCCTAAGGCTTCTGCTCACAATCATGCAGAAAGTGTCATCTGATAAGACTGAAATGGCAAGTTTGAGTCCTGAAAATGTGTCACCAGTTGTGAAGAAAGCCTTTGATAACCTGGAGAAAGGGCAAATGAGCCAGGGTATGTTCTAGCAACATGCAACCATTATGACCTTTACCAAGAGAATAAAAAGGCCCACTTGCAGCAGGAGAACTGTGTCTGCACAGCACCTGTTGTTCCTACAACAGAAACATCAAGCTTTTAAATTTGTCAGCTCAGCTCAGATGGTGGCTATGTTGTTTTTTGCATTAGCAGTCTGGGCTTCAGATGGGCTTGTTCGGCAGCTAGTTTCCAGCTCTCTTATCAGAAAGTGGGTCTTAGCGTGATCACCATAACAAGGATCTATACTGATAAGTCAAAACCTACAGTTTCCTTTCAAAATTAGAAATTCTAAAGAAGAATATTGTTTGTCCATCTGTAGTTTTCTACCTGGGAAAATCTAGACTATTGGCAAATGTACAAAATTTGGGTGGTGCTGTGAAAACTATTCTCTGCGCTTTGCCCACTGAATACTTCCCACTAATAACTACAAATCTGTCTACCATTTTGTGTGTGTGTGAAGATGGTTTGTTAAGAAGTAACTAAGTTTTTCTTAGTTGAGTCATCAGTGAATTATTCCTCTGCATCTGGCAGAATCTCTGTGAATTAAGAGTTTCACTGAGCCACCAGGTTTTCTTCCGATCAGGGAGAGGTAGATTATATTTCTCCCAGTATACTAATTGTTAGCTGTTCATTGAATCCAGAGCTGATGCTAAGGTCAAGCCACTGAACCCTTGAATTGGACTGAGACATATATATTCTCCAGTTAACAGAGCCCAGCACAGACTGTCTTCTTTTTAATTTAAGCTTATGTCCAATTTTTTTTAATTCTAATTGTTGACATAATTTATTTTGGTTTTGAACACCCCGTGACATATTTATAGAGACTGAACTACTGACTTATTCCAGTTCACTTAGAAATAGCAATAACCTTTCTTTCGTTGGACTACCTGGATTAGAGTGACCGTAGTCATCATTTTGAAAGCAGTACTCAGTGCTAATAATGCAGAACCATTACACTTCTTTGCCCAGCAATTAAGCTAGAATGTTTGTTGTGGATCTCAGGGATTATCCTCACATCCCCTAATGCAACCATGAGAAAACACCACATTGTTATCCAAAATCAAGTTTTTGTCAGTATTGCATTCCTATTGCATAAAAGTTAAGAATTGTAGGAGTTCTGAGATTTTATCATACTGAGATTTTTAGCAACCTAGCATGTTCATTTTTTACCTATGCTGTCGGGGAGATGAGACCATAGGTCACAGACAGTGAAATTTATCACTCACAGCAAGAGCAGCCAGTTTTAAATTTATAACTATTCCCTAATCTCAGATGAATACACAGAGTGAAATTTTGTCGCCTACAGAAGCAGTAGGCTGTTAACATGCAGAAAGATAAAGGTATGGTAAAACACTAATTTTATAAGTATCTTTATGTAAAATATTTTAGAATCACTTATTTATTACTATCTTTACCTAGGATAAGTATATCATGACTCAAGATTACTTGCTGCAAAAATAATCATGAGAAATTTCATGGGAAAAATTACCATTGATTTTCCATTTTTCTTCCGCTTTTATTGAGATATAATTGTCATAAAACATTGTGTAAGTTTAGGTGCACAGGATATTGATTTGATTTACAAGTATCTTGAAATTAATATCAAGGCAACTTTAGGGAGAATTCATTATATCATTTAGATACAATATAAAAGAAATACTATTTGTCTTTTGGTCGTGATGAGAAACCTTATGGTCTACTCTCTAGCAACATTCATATAGAACATAAAGCAGTATTTATTGTAATTTTCATGTTACTACGGGGCATCCCTAAAACACGTTTATTTTACGGCAGTAGATTTGTAGCTCTTGAGTGCATTAATCAATTCTCTTTCCCAAACCCTGCCTCTGTTAACTACAAATCTAATTTTTTTCTTTAAGTATGTTTGTTTTTGAAATGTACTTTAATCTATAACACTGTGTTAGTTTCTCTTACACAACATATCCTTTTCTACTTTTAATATATTTCAAACTGATCACCAGAATATATCTAGTTATGATATTTTGCTATTTAAAGATATTTCATAGTCATTGACTATTCCCCATACAGTACATTTCTTGCCCCTGATTCATTTAATTTGCAACTGGAAAGTTTTCTCTCTTCATTTTCCTCAGCTTTATCTTTTCCTCACCCCATTTCCCTCCTTCTTGTGAACAACCTGTTTCTTTCTATATCTATAACTCCTTTTCTGTGTTGTTATATTCATTTGTTTAAAATTACAAATATGAGTAAAATCATTCAGCATTTGTCATTTATTTTCTAAGATATTTCACTTAGCATATTACCCTCTTTGTCTACCCATTTGTTGCAAATGACAAGAACTTATTCTTTTTATACCTGAGTAATAACCCATTGTAATTTTATGTGTGTTTGTGCATATATATATATATATATATATATATATATATATATATATGTATATACACACACACAGGGCATATATATACAGTGTGTGTATATATTTATAAATATAGACAAATCTGTAGTTAATATTTGTAGATATATATACTATAAACACACATCTTCTTTATCCATCATCTATTGATGAGCAATTAATTTGCTTCTATATCCTTTCTATTGTGAATTTTGCTGCAGTGAGTATAGGGTTGAAATTATATTTACTAATTAGTGTTTTTATTTTCTTGAAATAAGTATCCAGGTATAGAAATGTTGGATTATATTTCATTTTTAATTTTTACATAAAACTCCATGTGGTTTTCCACAGTGGCAGCACACATTTACATTCACTCCAGCAGTGCATCAGGGTTGTTTGTCATACATCCTCACCAACACTTATGTTTGTTATCTTTTTGATAATAGTCATCTGACAGGAGTGATATAAACTCTCATTGTGTTTTGGTCGTGCATTTTTCTGATGGTTAGTGATTTTGATCAGTTTCATGTGCCTGTTGGTAACATTTCCCCCACTATATATTCATTTTTTCGTAAAGGGCCAAGTGACAATAACTGTCTGATTTCATTTTCAGGCATTCTTTGTGTTCCATTATTCTGTTTGTTCTGTGCCACTACCATATTTTCTTTCTTACTGTAGATTTGTATTATAGTTCAAAATCAGGGACAGTGATAATTTCTATTTGTTCTTTCTCACAGTTGTTTGTGTTTTTAGTTTGTTTGTATTCTTTTCTTCCTTTTTTTAGTGATTTCAACTCATTTGTGTTTACATGTAAATTTTAGAATTATTTTTTGCAAGTGTCTGAAAATGCCCTTGGTATTTCGATAGGCACTGAATTTAATTTGTGTATATTCTTGGCTAGTACTGTCATTTAAACAATATTTTTTCCTCATCTATGAACACAGAATATCCTTTCATGTGTTTGCATTATCTTCAATTTCTGTTATAAATATTTTATAAGTGTTCTGAGTACAGGTCTTTTACCTCCTTGGCTGGAAAAATTTTTGATTTTTCTTTGGTATTGCAAGTGTAAATGAGGCAGTTCCCTCACTTTCTCTATCTGTTAGCTTGTTCTTAGTGTGTAGAATTGCAAGATTTCTGTATGTTAATTTTACATTCTGAAATTTTACCAAATGCATTGATAAGCCCTAGTAGTTTTGTGGCATCATTTTTAGGATTTCTGTTTAATGTATGTCATCTGCAAACAGATTCTTTTACTCATTTTCTGAAATAGCTATATTTTATTTACTTTTATTTTGGAAAGCTATGGCTAGAATTTCCAATACTATACTGAATGAAAGAAGTAAGAATGAGCATTCTTGTCTTCTTCCAGCTCTTATTGGAGAGGATTTCAGCTTTTAATCAGTGAGTGTCATGTTAGCTGAGTTTTTGTCATTTATGACCATAACTGTGTTGAGGTATGTTTCCTCATGCCCACTTTGAGGAGAAATATATTCATAAATAGATACTGAATTTCTCAAAATATTTTATGACTCTATTGAGGTGTCTATATAATTTTTATTCTTCAATTTGTTAGTGTGGTGTGTCTGATTAATTTGTGGATATTGAATCACTTTTGTATCCATGGAATAAAATGGACTTAACCAAAATGTATAACCCTCTTACTGTACTGTTTGATTTGCTAATATTTTAGTGATGATTTTCACATCTATGCTTATCATTACTATTTAACCTGTAATTTTTTGACGTATTTGTTCCAGTTTTAGTTGTAGTGTGATACAGAAATGTGGGGTAGGAAGCCTCCCTTC
The DNA here is from genome assembly GCF_048564905.1 of Vicugna pacos. Taxonomy (NCBI): domain Eukaryota; kingdom Metazoa; phylum Chordata; class Mammalia; order Artiodactyla; family Camelidae; genus Vicugna; species Vicugna pacos. Next base: position 92,018,269 of record NW_027328741.1, on the reverse strand, counting down.
CTCTCAAAATTTTTGTAATTCTCTGAGAAGTATAGGTGATAATTCTTCTCTAAATGTTTGCAGAAATCACCTGTGAAGCTGTCAAGGCCTGGAGTTTTGTTTCTTGGGAGATTTTGTTTAATTACATATTCAATTTCATAAGTGATAATCTGTTCATATTTTCTTACTCGTGCCATTCTGGAGATTAGTTCTTTCTAAGAAATTGTCCATTTCTCCTACGGTTTTCATTTTATTGGCATATAATTTGTTGTATCTTCTTATGATGCTCTGTATTTCTATGATATAAGTTGTAACTTCTCATTTATTTCTCAGTTTATTAATCTGTACTCTCTTTTTGCTCATGTGTCTGGTTAAAATCTAACAACTTTATTTATCTTTCAAAAGCCATTATTTAATTTGATTAAATGTTTCTATATTTAATCTTTATTTTATTTAATTATGTCCTGTCCTTTCACCTGTCTTCCCTTTACTAACAAGTTTGTTTTAAATTTTGGTACAACTTTTGTTTGTAAGAATATTTTATAAGATTGAGATGTTTTTTATTTGTATAAGAGGGATTATTTTGCTATAAACATCCCTATTAATACTGTTTTTGTTATACACCATGGATTTTGTTTCTGTTGTCATTTGTCTTTATATATTTTTTCTTTGATTTATACAGCAATCCATTTTTTGCTAATATTTTATGATATATCTTCCATACTTTAGTTTTTTTCTCAGGTTTTTCCCTTTAGTAAATTTCTATTCTCACAGAATCCATAAGTTTCTTCACAAAACAAAGAGAAAATAATAAAATTTATACATACATCTGAAACACCCAAATTTTCTAAAATTATTTATAAAATGAACAAAGATGTGGTTATTACCCTCCCTGATTTTATAACATACTACAAAGCTACAGTAATCAATACATTAAAATATGGCACTTAAAGAAACACATAGATCAATGGAACAAAATAAAGAGTCCAAAAATTAACCCACAAACATATGGTCAATTAGTCTACAATGAAGGATGCAAGTGTACAAAATGGAAAAAAAGCAGTCTCTTCAACAAGTAGTTCTGAGAAATCTTGACAGTATATGAAAAAGAAGATGGAAGAGCACTTCCTTCCATAGTATACAAAATGAGATAATAATGGATTAATTTCCTAAATGTAAAGCCCAAAACTATAGAATTTCTGACCAAGAACAGGAGCAGAACTGACTTTGAGATAAATCATAGCAATGTGTATTTTTGTTCTGTCTCCAAATTAAAAAAAAATTAAAACTAACAATTACAATTTTTAGTTTACTGAGGAAAAAATAGATGAACTATGTTATTTAGGGAATTTACTTCTTGTATAAATGTGAAGTGCAAAACCTTTTGCAGTGCAAAGGAAACTTTCAGCAAGACATATGATAAAAGACAGAATAGAAGGAAAAATTTCAGATAATGAGAACAACAAGATGTCAATATCCATAATATATGTATAGCATATTAGTCTCACTATTTAACAAAGACCCCAACTTGAAAACAGTTGAAGAATCTTCAAGGAAACTTTTCAAAAATAGACATGTGGATGATTTTCATGCACATAAAATTATACATAACGTTGCTATTCATCAGGAAAACATAAATCAAAACCAGTATGAAATATAATCTCACAGCAACCAAAATGTCTATTAACAAATAGTCTACCAATGACAAAAATTAATAAGAATTTGATAAGAGGGAAACCAGGTACACTGTTGGTGGAAATATAAATTGATGTATCCACTAGTATAAAAGTGTGGACAGTGCTCAGAAAACTAGAAATAGAATCATTATATGTTGCAGCAATTCCTGTTTTTGGTATAAATCTGAAAAAAATGAAAACATTAACTTAAAGGATATATTACCCCCAAAGTTCTTAACATCATCATTTATAGTAGCCAAGGAGAGAAGCACAAATCAACTGCACATCAACAGATGATTGGCTGAAGTAAATGTTAGATATAGATAACATAATATATACTTAGTCATTGTAAATTAAAAAATAAAATTCCGCCATTTGGAACAATGTGAATGGACCCAGAGAGTGTTGCACATAGGAAAATAAGTCATACAGAGAAAAACAATCTACGTTGTCACTTAAATGAGGAAAATAAATATATAAGAGAAATAATCATAAAAAACAGAAACAGAACCACATATATATGTGTAGTGTACCAAGTAGTGGTTTCCTGTGTAGAAAGGGAAAAAAGATGGAGAAGACAGAAACGTGCAAGCTACTAGTAATAAATTAGAGAAACAACAAGGCTATATTTAGAGCACAGAGAAATATTTCAATAATTTCATTGATTTTAAAGGGATTATATGGATATATTTTAGTAAAATGTGCATGAGGTGGGAAAAATATTGAAGAAAATAACCCAGGAAAATCAAATTATTTTACAGTACTATGACATTAAGGGAGGTGATTTGTTCACTTTCTTTTGTGTTCTTATAATGTCCTTAGTAGAATTTAAGCTTTTAATTGAAAAAGTATATACTTTTAAAAATGACATGTTTAAACTATTTTTGTCTTTCCCCTTACATCTACAGTCATTAAAACATTCAAATCTCAATAAAAAAATACAACACAAAACAATACTACAGAACGCATGTGAAAAGGTGAAGTTTGGTGTAATAAAACACTCAAAGAGGCTGAACTGAGGGAAGAGCAGATTTGGTGTCTGCAACCAAGGCCCCATGACTAAGATATCTGAGTCCACAAGTTCAGAGAACCCAGTAGAAACAGGGTCTCAGTGGTTCACACAGCTTCAGCCTCCAACTGCACCAGTACTCATGGTCAAAGGTAACTAGGAGGGAGCCACAATGGAGACAGAAATTCCATCTTTCAGACCCTCAGACATTCATGACACTGTCCCTACTCCCCATTCACAGTGGTGGAGACAAGTTACATTGCAAAACTGGACATGGCAAAGACACTTGCCCGATTCCAAATACCAACCTGTCTTTACACCTTTCCTCATTGTGCTCACTGATTCTCAAGGGATATCAAATGAAAGGAAGGTTTCGCCTCCCAGTGACAACAGTGGCATTAACTACCAGAGAAGTGTAAGAAGTGACAATGAAAGTACATCTTTTATCTAGACAGTAGTGACTGGAAAGTGCCATTTTGAAATATTGTCAGAGGTAGTTCAGGTAAGTAAAACCAAAAATTGTGCCATAATGCAAACTACCAAAAAACAAAAACACGGACTCCAACTCCAAATCTGTTATTTAGTGTCATCAGAGCAATAATTTATCAAGATCATGACCAAGCACAGTTACATTTTAAGGCACACACACTCACTGAAAGACACACACATACAACGACACAGACACAGACAAACACGCAGATGCACCTGAACACACACACACACACACACAATGTCAACCCTGCAGCAAACAAACTTAAAGTCATCGTATATTGCCACGTAACTAACACTCAATCTAAATAGATGTCATACAGAAACTCAATACACAAAACAAAACTCAGAAAGCAGTTTAGCGAGCTCAGGAATAAATGAAATGATGATAAGGTATACATTACCAAAGAGACTGAAACTATAAAATAAACAACCATTATTGGAGGACCAGGAGAACTTAATAAATGAGATGAGGAACGCAACAGAAAGCAATAGAAGTAGACTGTCTTTGTGGAAGAGAGATTAGCAAACTCAGGAATACAAAACTAGAAATTATAGGAGAGGGCAGAGATACAAGATATTAAAAAGTGAGGAAATTCTACAATAGCCTTCAGACTTCCTCAAGAAGTGCACATTAGAGTGGAATCCTGGAGGGATAAGACATTTAGAAGGCAGCTGATAGTTTATTAAAAGAAGTGATAGTTGATAACTACCCGAACCTGTGTAAGGAACTGATATACAAGTCCGTGAGCCAACAAAACACCAATAACTTTAAGACAAAGGGACCTCCTTCAAGATACGTCATATGAAAATTGGCAAGTCAATGACAGAGAAAAAATTTTAAAGGCAGCCAAAAAAATTATGATAATTTACAAAGGAACCCCCATTAGGATATCAGCACATTTCTGAGCTGAAAACAAAGGCCAAGATTAAATAAAATGACATTTTCAAACTAATGAAATAAGAAATCACTCACCCAATAATACTTACACAGTTATCATTTAGATATAAAGTGAAAATAAAGACTTTATTAGAGAATCAAAACCTGAATGTGTTTAAAAAAAACAAAACGGATACACCTTATAAGAGGGGTACAAAAGAAGTCTACTAAGAAATATAAAATAGCAAAAATATGCAAAACATTTACCAAAATGCTAAGGAGAGACCATGAGAAACTTGCAACTGTTTCTTTGGTTATGTTTTTAAATGCTACTATACTATATGGATTAAAGAGAGAAAAATACGAAATCAGTTGAAATAAATATTGATATTTCAAACTGGTAACATGTTTACAACAGTAAAAGAAATAATTTGAAACAGTAATCATAAATGATAAAGAGTAACAATAAAACAATATTAAAGGAAAATGCTATCAGCAGATATATGACTAAATTATACATGAGATGTTTTATATTTAATTGAAGTATAGTAGATGTAATATATTGTGTAGTTTCAGATGTACAGCATAGTGATTCCAACTTCTTTGATTATATTGCATTATGAATTATTACAATAATTGTAACATAAAATTATTTAAAGTATTGTGTATAATTTCATGACCTATACAGATTACCCTTGTTGCTTCTCTCCTTTATGTATACTACTTTGTATCTCTCAATGTTCTACTATTAAATTCTCTTTCCCTTCCCCTTTGGTAAACATAAAGTTTTCCGCATATCTTTGAGTCTGCTTAAGTTTTGTCTACCTAATCTCTTTATCTCTCCATCATGTCTCTGTCTGTCTGTCTATCTATCTATCTATCTATCTATCTATCTATCATTTATGTATATATCTAATCTTTTATCTATTTATCTGTCATCTATCAATAGATAGCTATAGATAGCTGTACACAGATATTTGTTATTCTTTAAATTCCATATATAAATTATATTATATACTTTTGACTTTATCTAAGTTACTTCACTAAGCACAATATTTTCTAGGTCCATTCATGATACTGAAATAGTAATGTGTTATGCTTTTTCATAGCTGTGTAATATTCCATTGGATATTTAAAGAAACATCATATATTCTTAAGTCCATAGTCTACTTTGGACACTTGGATTACTTCCCTGTCTTTCATAAAATAAACAGTGCTGTTGTGAATTTTGGTTCTTCTAAATTTAGGGTTTTTTCCACAGATTTTTCCAAGGAGAGGTAATACTGGGTCATATGGTAGTTAACTTGTTAGTTTTTAAACAAATCTCAATACTGTTTTCCATAGAAGATATACCAATTTACATTCAACCAAGAGTATACAAGAGATTTGTTACCTCCACATCGTGTCCAACACTTACTATTTGTAGACTTTTTGATAATAGCCATTTGACTAGTGTGAAGTGATACCTCATTGTGGTTTTGTTTTGTAATTACCTATTAAATAGAAATGTTGAGCAATTTTATCACTTGCCTGTTACTCATCTGTATGTTTTCATTGGAAAATTAGTAAGTCAGGTACTCTGCTCTTGTTTTCGATCGGGTTTTTGTTTTTCACCTTGAGTTGTGTAACATAAATCCATGTTACATCTACTAACCTACATCTATTAATCCCTGCTCACTTGCATTGTTTGCAAACATGTTCTCCAAATACACAGGCAGCGTTTTCATTTCATTGATAGTGTCCTTAGCTGTGCAGAAATTTTCAAGTTTGTTTAAGTCCCACTTGCTTATTTTTTCTTTTATTTCTTTTGTCTTAGGAGACTGATATAAGAAAATATTCCTATGAAATATATCCAATAGGGTATCACCTATATTCTCTTCTGGCAGTTTTATAGTATCAGGTCTTTCATTTAGCTCCTTGATACACTTGGAGTTTATTTTTGTATATGATGTCAGGGAATGCTCTAATTTCACTTTTACATGTAGATGTCCAGCTTTCCCAACACCATCCATTGATGAGACTTTCTTTTCTTCATTGTGTATTCTTGCCTATTTTAGCATAGATTCATTGCTCATAGGTGTGTGGAAATATTTCTAGGCTCTCTATCTAATTTTATTGATTATATCTCTGTGCCAATGAAATACTGTTTTTATTACTGTAGGTTTTAAGAATAGTAAGGTATCCAGGAGGATTATACCTCCAGATTTGTTGTTTTCCGGTTCTGTGGAAAATACTGCAGCTTCGTAACAGGTATTGCACTAAATCCTTTGGTTTCTTTGTGTAGTACGGCCATGTTAATAATATTAACTCTTTGAATCCAAGACCACAAGACATCTTTCCATTTCTTGAATCATTTTTGATTTCTTTGTCAATATTTTACAATTTTCAGTGTGTAGATTTTTCACATATATGGTTACATTTGTTCCAAGATATTCGGGGGAATGTGGTTTTAAATATTATTGCTTTCAACGTCCATTTTATGGTATCTCATGATTAATATGGAGAAATGCAAGAGACTTCTTTACATTAATCTTGTACCCTGTTCCGTTGATGAAATTATTTATTGTTCATAATAGTCAGTGTGGAGCCCTTAGGTCTTTCTATGTAGATTGTTATGCCATCAATACTGGTGACAATTTTGCCTCTTTCTTTCCATTTTGTGTTTCTTTTTCTTCTTTTTCTTTTCCTTTTCCTTTCTTCTATTACTATTGAACAGAAGTGGTGAGATTAGGAAACCTTGTCTTCTTCCCGAATTTACACAGAAGGCTTTCAGCCATTCCCCTGGGTACTATAAATTGTTATAAATGGCCTTTAGTATGTTTAGAGATGTTCCCATTGTACTCACTTTCATGAGAATTCTGATCATGATGTATGTTGAATTTTTTCTATTACTCTTTTGTGTGTATTGAAATGGTCCTGTGAATTTTGTCTGTCCTTTATTAAGTATGTTTCATACTGATTGACTTGTGTATGTTGAACCATCCTTGTGACTCTGGAAGGAATCCAAATGATCAACATTTGTAATCCTTTCTATGTATTGCTGGATTAATTTGTTGAAGTGTTTTGAGTATTTTTGAATCTATATTCATCAATAATATTGGATTTTCATTGTCATTTTTTTTTTTGGTTGTGTCTTTGACTGGTTTTGTTATAAGGGTAATGGTGGCCTCATAGAATAACTTTGGGAATTTTCTTTCCTCCTTCATTTTTTGAAATAGTTGTGACAAAAGAGGTTTTAGTGAAGGCATCCAGGCATTTTGTTCAAGGGGTATTTTTAAAATTATAGATTTTATTTAACTTATACTGATTGCTCTTTTCAAGTTTTCAGATTTCTCTTTATTCAGTGTTGGCAGGCTGAACGTTTCAAGTAATTTGTCCATTTCTTTAATGTCGTCCAGTTGGTTGACACGTAACTGCTCAGAATGCTTTCATAAACTTTGTTTGTATTTCTGTAATATCAGATATTATTTCTACTGTTTAATTTATTATTTTTTGGGGTCCACACTCTGTTTTTCTTGATAAACCTGGCTAAATGCTTATCAATTTGTTAATATTTTTAAGAAAAAAAAGCTGTTGATTTTATGATTTTTAATTTATTTTTAAATTTTTATTATATTTATTTTCAAACTAATCATTAAAGATTTCACGTTCTACTGCCTTTGGGTTTTGTTTGTTCTTATTTCTCGTTATTTTGGGTGGTAAGCTTGGTCCTTTGTGTGAGGTTTTTCTTTTTCTTTATAGAAGGCCTTAATTTTTCTAAACTCCCTCTTAGATTTCCCTTTGCTGTATTCCATACATTTTATGAAGCTGTGTTTTCATTGTAATTTGTTTCCAGGTATGAATTTATTGCCTCTTTGATTTCATCATTGACCTTGTTTTATTTTATTTTTTTAAAGGATGTGGTTTAATCTCATGTTTGTGCTTTTACTGTTCTTCTTTCTATAGTTGATGCAAATTTTCATAGTTTTGTGTATGGAAAAATACTTGCTGTAAACTATATTTGCTTAAAGTTCCTGAGGCTCTTTTCATGACATAATATGTGGTTAGTTCCTTAGAATACATTCTGTGCACACTTGAGAAACTTATGTGTTCTCCTTTACTGATGCGGTTTCCAAAATCTCATTTAGGTTCAAATGACCTAAAATGTCATTAAGACCTCTGTTTCCTTACAGATATTCTTTCTGGGTGATATGGTCATCAGAATAGTGAGGTGTTAAACCCATCTACTATTATTATTTATAATGAATTAAATACTTCATGTCTATTAATGTTTTTCTTATAATTATGATCTACAGAGTTTTGTCCATATATAATTTTATCAGTGTAATACTCTATTTTTACATTGATCTCTTTTTCTTTATTTAATCTCATATTTATCTTTCATTGTGAAACTTATTTTAAAACATATTTTGAATGATTTGAACATTGCAATCTGCACTTTCTTGTCATTTCCATGAAATATCTCTTCCATTTAAAGATGTAATAAATCTGGTAGCAGAAAAGGAAGAAAGAAAGAAGAAAAGGCAAAACAGTTTGGGACAGATTCCACAGGGAGGGAGCTACAAAGAAGGACTGGCACTCATTCACTGGGTCTCCCCTCTCCAACTGAGAGGTTGGCAGGAAGGAGGGGTAGCCTCCAAGCCTTGAATCTGTACAGACAATAAGTTGAGTGACAGAACTAAGTAAACAGGCACAGACACCCAGCACAAGATGCAGCCCAGAGGCTGGGGCAGGGCCATGCTGCACGAGTTGGGTCGAAGTTGGGGATGGCAGCACTGATGTAGTCTGGGGGAATAGATGCGGCTGTTTACCATGGCTGTGGGTGCACAGGGCAAAACAACCTGGGCCCCCCATAAAACAACAGGGCAGATGTGCCCTTTGGGGGTAAGGGTGCATAACTTTCACTGAAAATCCACAAAAGTTTCAACGTGAAGTTACCTGGGGCTCAGACACAGCCACCATACCTTCTGGTGCTTTGCACCAAGGCAGCAGAGGGGAGAAAGTCTGCATCCACGTCTAAGGATTTAGAAGTCTTAAGGGCCAGAAGGAGACTTCTCAGCAGCCTGAGGCACATAGGATCTTTCTGTCCTCGTTCCTCAGAGAACTTGCTTCACCAAGACAAACAAGGAGCTGGGTTTTGGACCAGACCAGAGACAGGGTGGTTCCTCAATCTTCCCTGAGCCCACTTCCAGTGTGCAAACCTCAGGCAGAGCGTACAGTGTCACAGAGCAATGGAGCGACTGGCACCCTGATGGGGCGTGTGGCCCCCCACATTTTGGGCTGGAACGCAGCCCCTGACCATGGTGCTGGGAGAGGGCATGATGCACACTCCTGCCTTGTCAGTCTGCAACAACTGACTGCAGCATCAGGCAGGGCATTGACAAGCAGGCCTCAATAAAGAGAGCTGCTCCAGTTGCAGTGTTGGGTGTTGGAGCGATCTGCTTGCTGACAGGCACTGGGAGAAGCACAAATGAGGGCTCCAATGGAGGGCCTCTGAAAACAGGAAAATGAGCTTCCAAAACAGGATGAATACAGAAAGACTTCACATTAAATGTACAGTCTCCTGGAGGACAAAGACACCCCCTTGTTTTAATCTGTTTTTACCTGTTCCATTTTCTATTACACTCTTAATTTTTACTTCTTATTTAATTATATATAACCCCATTTTAATCCCTTTGAAATTTCTAAAAATATTTTTATTATTATTTTTCAAAACTCTGCTTCAACTTGCTTTCTAATATTCATTATACAATGTCTTCAAAGCTTTATTTCTCCCTTTTTTAAAATTTTTATCTCTCTCTCTCTCTTTTCTCTTTTCCAAGTTGTATTACTACATAGGCATTAGTTATATATACTCCTTTAGGACCAGAGTAGATAACTGATACTCCATAAACTACAGTGCCAGAGAGGTAGTAGAAAGATGAAGAAGCAGAGAAACCATTCCTAATGAATAGAACAAGAGAAATCCCCTGTAAGAATGATCAGTGAAATACACATTCATATCCTAAAAGATCAAGATTTCAAAAATGGAGTGATCAAAGTACTGAATGAAATAAAACAGATAGTGTTTAGAGACACAAAATATGTCAAAAATGAAATGGAAGCTATAAGGAAGAGCCGAGTAGAATAGGTAAACCCGTTGACTGAGATGAAGAAAGTTTTAAAGGTGTAGCAAAGCTGACTATATAACGCAGAATAACGAATTAGTGAGTTAGAATACAGGAAAATAGAAAGCACCCAATCAGAAGAGCTACAAGAGAAACAACAAGAAACAAATGAAAAAAGCATAAGGGACCTACGGGGTAATAGAAAGCATGCCAAACTTGACATGATAGAAGTCCCAGAAGGGGAAGAAAAATCAAAGGGTATTGCAAAGTTTTTTGTAGAAATCACGACTGAGAACTTCCCAAACTTAAAAAGGAATCAGATATCCAATACAGGAAGCTCAGTGTGTCTCAAACAGGAAGAACCAAAATACACACATACCAAGACATATAATTAAGATGGCCAGTGTCAAGGATAATGAAATGATTCTAAAGACAGCAAGAGAAGAGCAAAGAGTGAGTTACAAGGGAAACCCCATAAGGCTCCCAGCTGAGTTTGCTACACAAATACTACAGGCCAGAAGGGAGTGCAAGATATATTCAAAGTCCTGAATGAAAAAAAAATGATAACCCCTAGAATACTTTAACCAGCAACGCTATCTTTATGGTAGAAGGAGACATAAAGAATTTCACAGACAAGAAAATTCTTCAAGAGATCTGCAGCACTAGACCCATGCTAAAAGAATTATTGAAAATTCTCCTCTAAAAATAAAGCAGCAGGATGCTACAGAAATGTGAAACACACAGCTTTAAAGGTGATAACTCATGAATTACAAATAAAATAAACACAAAATTTTAAAACAAGACATACAAATTATTGAGAATTGGAGAGGGAGGCAGGAAATAAATAATTTGTTTTTTGATCTTTCTCTCTAAATTTTTTATTCTCGCTAGGATGGGTTTCATATCATGTTACTATCCATTTAATAAAAGCAGTTATAGTAATGGTCTAATGGACTTATAAAAAAGGGAAACAAGAAGACAAGTACTTATCATGGAGTCAATAAAACTAAATAAAATTCATGATAATACAAAAGGAACTTACCAACCATAAAAGGAAGATGAAAGGACAAAGAAGAATTACCAAATCATCTGCAAATATAATGTCAAATTGGCAATAAACCCAAGGGTATCATCAATTATTGCAAATGTTAATGGCCTAAATGCTCCAGTTGAAAGTCATAGAGTGGCAGGCTGGGTAATAAAGCAAGATCCTTCAAAATGTTGCATACAAGAGACCCACTTCAGAGAGAAGGACACACATAGATTGAGAGTGAAAGGACAGAAAAAGTATTCCATACAATTTGAAAAGCCAAAAAGCAGGTGTTGCAGAACTGATTTCAGACAAAATAGCCTTTAAAACAAAGGCCATAAAGAAAGATAAAGAAGGACATTTTATTATGATTGAAGGAGTGATACATTATGAGGATAGCACACTCATTAATACATATGCAACAAATAGATGAGCACCTAAGTACATAAAATAACTACTAACAGATATAAAGGGGGATTCATATTTGGAGATTTCAACACTGCATTTACATCACTGCACAGATCATCGAGACAGAAAATAAAATAGGCAACAAAGAAGTTAAATAATAGAATATGTGTAATAGTAATATTACACTTGGTGGATATTTTCAGAGCATTGCACCCCCCACAAAATAGGATATACATTATTTTCCAGTGCACTTGGAACATTTTCCAGGATTCATGATGTACTTGGATACAAAAGAAACCTCAGCAAATTTAAGAATATAGAAATAACCCCAAGTATATTTACTGACCACAATGCCATCAAGCTAGAAATCAACAATAGAGAAACAAGTGAGAACATAAGGAAAACATGGAGATTAAACAATATGTTAGTAAAAAACCAATGGGTAAATGAAGAAATCAAAGCTGAAATGAAAAAGTACCTTGAGACAAAATAAAATGAAAGCAAAACCACACAAAATTTAAGGGACACAGCAAAAGCAGTGCTCAGAGGGATGTTTATAGTGATACAGGCCTTCCTTAAAAAAGAACAATGAGAAAGAAACAATTTAACCCAACAGCAGAATGAACTAGAAAAAGAAGAAGGAAAAACCCCAAATGGCAGTGGAAAGAAAGAAATGATAAATATTGTGGAGAAAATAAATTGAATAGAGATTTAAACATTATAGGAAATAAATCAACCATTCCAAAAGATGGTTTTTTGAAAAAGTAAGTAAAATCAACTAACCTCTTTCAAAACTCAAAAGAAAGAAAAGAGAGAGATCACAAATTAGCAAAATAAATTAGGAGAATGGAGAATTTACAACAAATAAAATAGAAATACAGAATATCATACGTGAATATTATAAAAAGTTTATGGAATCAGACTGGATAACCTAGAGGAAATGGACAAGTTTCTGGAAACATACTGTCAACCATGACTGAATCAAGAAGAAGCTGACCCCTTGAACAAGCAGAGCACTAGAAATGAAATCAAAATAGCAATATAAATCCTCCCTAAATTTAACAGTCCAGGACTGGACAGATTCACTGTGAAATTCTACCTAACATACAAAGAAGAACTCATTCCAGTATTTCTCAATGTCTTCCAGAATATTGAAAAGTAAGGAATACTCCCAAAGGGATTCTATGAAGCCACAATCACACTGATACCACAACCAGGCAAAGACACTACCAACAAAGAGAATTATAGTCCAAAATCACTGATGAACACAGATGCCAAAGTCCTCACCAAAATAGTAGGAAATAGAATCCAACAACACAGAAGAAAGATTATACATCATGACCAAGTGGGGATTATGCCAGGGGCAAAGGGGTGTTTCAACATATGCAAATCAATCAATGTAATACAGCACATCAACAAGAGAAAGGATCAAAACCACATGATCATCTCAATAGATGCAGGAAAATCATCTGATAAAATTCAAAACCCACATATGATAAAATATCTCACCAAAGTGGGCATAGTGGGAACATATCTCAGCATCATGAAAGCTATAGAAAACAAACCTACAGCTAGCATAGTACTCAATGGTGAGAAAGTTAAAATCTTCCCACTAAAATTTGGGAAAAGGAAAGGATGCACACTATCACCATTCCAACTCAATATAATCTTGGAAGTCCTAGCCTAAGCAATCAAACAAGAGAGAGAAGTAAAAGGGATGCAAATTGGAAAGGAAGAGGTAAAACTCTCACTATATGCAGAAAGTATGTTACTATATATAGAAAACCCTTCAAGATCCAGGCAAAAATTACTGTAGCTGATCAAACAATTCAGCAAGGTGGCAGGTTACAAGATTAAGGTTCAAAAATCAGTGGAATTTCTTTATGCTAACAATTCAGATAATGCTATAGAGCTACAGTCAACATGACAGTACTGTATTTTTAGGAAAACAGACATATAGACCAATGGAACAGAATAGATAGCCCAGAAATGAACCCACAAATTTTTGGTCAATTAAACTTTGACAAAGGAGGCAAGAAAATACAATAGAATAGAGACAGACTCTTCAGCAAATGTTGGGAAAACTGGACAGCAGCATGTAAATCAATGAAGTTAGAACACTCCCAATGAGGCTAGAACACCACACACAAAAATAAACTCAGAATGGATCAAAGAATTAAACATAAGACAAGATGCAATAAACCTCCTTGAGGAAAATACAGACAAAAGATTATCTGACATAATTCTCGAAAATTTTCTCGTAGAAGAAATAAAAGCAAGAATAAACAAATGAGACATAATGAAATTTACAAGCTACTGCACAGTAACGAAACCGGAAGCAAAACAAAAAGACAACATCCGGAATGGGAAAAAAAATTTGCCTATGAAACCGACAAAGGCTTGATCTTCAGAGTATATAAGCAGTTCATCCAACTGAATAAGAAAAAATAAACAACCCAATTCAAAAATGGACAGAAAACCTAAACAAGCGATTCTTCAAGGAAGACATACAAATGATTAAAGGGCACATCAGAAAATGCTCAATATCACTGATTATCTGAGAAATGCAAATCAAAACTACAGTGATGTATCACCTCACACCAGACAGAATGGCCATCATTCAAAAATCCACAAATGTCAAATGCTTGAGAGACTGTGGACAAAAGGGAAACATCTTTCACTGCTGGTGGCAATGCAGTTTGGTGCAGCCACTGTGGAAAACAGGATGGAGATTCCTCAAAAGCCAAGGAATAGACTTACCATATGACCCAGGAATCCCACTCCTGGGCATAAGTCCAGAAGGAACCCTAATTCAGGATGACACCTGCACCCCAATTTTCATAGCCAGCACTATTTACAATAGCCAAGACATGTAAACAGTCTAAATGTCCATCGATAGTTGACTGGATAAAGAAGAGTTGGTATATTTATACAATGGAATACAAGCCAGCCATATAAACCGACAACATAACGCCTTTTTCAGCAACATGGATGATCCTGGGGAAAATCAGTCTAAGTGAAGTAAGCCAGAAATACAAAGAAAAATACCATATGAAATGGCTCATCAGTGGAATCAAAAAACAAAACAAAACAAAACAAAAAAAGGACAAATAAAAAAAGAAATAGACTTGCAGTCATAGAATATAAAATTTTGGTTTCCATATGGCTGGGGGTGGGAAGAGATAGACTGGGAGGTCAAAACTGTAAAATAGATAAGCAGGATTGTACTGTATAGCACAGGGAAATGTATAAAAGATCTTACGGCATCTCAAAAATGAAAAATGAGACAACAAATGTATATATGTTCTTTGTAACTGAAAAATTGTGCTCTACGCTGGAATTGGAGACAACTTTGTAAAATGTATTTAAATCAATAAAAAAGTTAAAAAAAGATAAAACATTATCCTAAATATTACAGGTGTAAATATAAATTATAGAGAAAAAAAATCTATGCAAAAGAGTAATAAAACCAAATATTTTGTTTTATGTTTTCCTTTTGAGATAAGCAAATCAAAAAACCACTAGCCAGGTGCATCATGAAAAAAAGGTAGATGCTACAAAGAAATAAATTAAGAAATAAAAGAAGAGAAATAACAATTGTTACCCCAGATGTACAAAAAAGTGTTCATTTGGTCAGAAATTACATGCCAAAAAACTGGACAACTTAGAAGAAATAGACATATGTCTAGAAAGAGACAGAGATAAGGAGAAACAAATAATTTGACCAAACTGTTTACTAGAAGATAGACAGAATCTGCATTTTAAAAAATTTTTGAATAGAAGTGTAGATTTCAAAAGCTCCTGTGGAGAACTGTACAAAAATACAAACCAGAACTTATTCAATTCTTAGTATTCAAACATAGTGCAGATGTGGGAAACTCCCAAATTAATTCTATGAAGTTTCATCACCCTGATAGCAAAACCAACAAATAAAGTACGGGCAAAGGGAACTTCAAGCCATTATATTTGATAGATTTAGAAGCAAAAATTCTATAAAATATTATTAGCAAACTAAATCCAGCAATACCTAAAATGAATCATACACCATGATCAACTTGGATTCATTGCAGTGTCACAAGATAGGTTCAACATACACAAATCAATCAGTTTGATACACCACATTAACAAATGAAAAAGAGAAAATGACATGGTCATCCCAATAAATCCATAACAAGCATTTCATAAAATTCAACATTTTTTCATTGAGACAGCAACAACATCAACAACAACAACAACAACAACAACATCAACAATGACAGAAACCTCTTAGCAAATTAGGATGCAGGAAATATATCTCAACATATCTAAAGTCATTAATTACAGACCAACAGACTACATAATATGCAAAAGTGAAAAACTGAAATCCAAATTAAGGAATAAATCAAGGATGCCCACTCTCACCATTTTTATTAAACACAGTATGGGAAGTTCTAGCAACAGCAATTGGACAAGGAAAAAATTATTCAAGTTGGATTGAATGAAGTAAAACTGTTTTAATTTAGATGACATGATAATCTATATAGTGATCCCTAAAGATTCTCCAAACTAAAACAACTAAAAGTAATAAACACATTAAGCAAAGTAGCATGATTCATGATTAATATACAAAAATTGTCACATTTTTTACACTAACAATGAAATATTCCATAATTTAAAAGATCTATATGAATCAGACCAAAAAATGAAAAACCTATGAAAAAACGAACATAATAAAATGATTAGAACACTGATAAAGATATTTGAAGATGATGTAAATAAATGGAAAGAAATCTCAATGTCTTAGTTTAGAGGAATTAATATTGTTAAAATATCCAACTACAAACTATGTCTACAGATATAAATTGATTCTGATCGAACTACATGATATTTTCCACAGAACTAAAAAGAGTCCTATGATTTGTATGGAATTGCAAAAGAACCAGAACTGCAAAAGAAACAATGAGGAAAAAGAGCAAAGTTGAAGGCATAACCAATAACCCTCCCAGATCTCAGACTGTATTACAAAATTACTGTAATCAAAACAGCACAATGCTGGAAAACAACCAAACATCTATATCACTGGAATGGAACACAGAGGCAAAAATAAAATATCACATGTATGGTGAACTAAACTATGACAAAGGAAATAAAAATATACAATGCCTTTAAGACAGTTTTCTGCAAGGGATGGTGAGAAAGCTAGACAGCTACATGTAAATCAATGAAATTAGAACACTCCCTCAAACTGTACAAAAATATACTCAAAATGATTTAAATATCTGAATCTAAAACATGACACAATAAAACTCCTGGAAACTAACATAGAGAAAACAAGACATAAATTGTAGGAAAATTTTCTTATGTCACTCTCCCAAGCTGAAAACAATAAAAACAAAATAAACAAAAAGGTCCTAAATAAATTTGAATGCTTCTATACAGCAAAGTAAATGAAATGAAAAGATGAATTTCCAAATGGGAGAAAACATTAGGAAACAATACAATCAACAAGAGGCTAATTTCAAAAATACACACATCTTTCATACAACTCCATTTCAAATATCTACAAACAACTCAGCCAGAAAATGAGAAGACATTTCTCTAAAGAAGACACACAGATGACAAACAGGAAAAGAAAAACATGCTTACATTGCTAATCATAATACAAAGGCAACACAAAAATAAAATAATGTTCTACCTCCCAATATTGAGAAGGGATGTCATCCAAATGTCTACAAATAATACAGATTGGGGTGGCTGTGGAGAAATAGGGACTCTCCAACGCTGTTGGTGGGAATGAAAATTGGTGAAACCACTTTGGAAACTTTATGGAAGTTCCTTTAAATAATAAAAATAGACCAATCATATGACACAACAATCCCACACCTGGGCATATAAAACATAAATCTGGAAAGCAAAGAATCCTAGAGTAAAATATAAGTACACTCTGACATTGGACTTAATATGATTCTACATATGTCTCCATGGCAAGGGAAGCAGAAGCTAATCTAATAAAATATGATTGTATCACTCTAAACAAATTTGCACTGCAGAAGAAATGATCAATAAAATGAAAAGTCAACAAACAGAATGGGAGAATATATTTTCACGTGATATTTTCCAATCTAGTGTTAATATCCAAAATATATGGCAAACACTGACCCCACAACAATAACAAAAAAGACCCAACAATGCAACTAAAAAAAAGTCCATAGGAACTGAATAGATAGATCTGAATCAATTTTCTGTAGATAACATATTTGGCTAAATGACACATGAAAATATGTTCAGAGTTATAATTTAAATTATAAATATATTCAGAGTCATAAACCAAAAATGGGGCAAGACCTCACACTTGTCAGAAGGCTCTCATCAGAAAGAAAATAAATAGATGTGGGTGAGATTGTGGAGAGAAAGTACACCATGGACACTGTTGATAGGAATGCATAGTATTGATTCCATTGCATATATACATGAAATTTTCTTCATCCATTTTTCGGTCAAGGCATGCTGGGTTTGTAGGCTCCTGTCTTAAGGCTCTAGAGAATAAGCCCATGGGCTGAACTGATAAACAATCTGTGAGGAATGTCACATATCCAGGCTGGGTAATATATGGCCTACTCTATGTATCAATTATGGCTGGATAGAATATGCTGGGTAAGATCCTCAATGGAGGACAACCTAAGAAAGGCACAGCCGGCTGGAGAAGAGATGGCCTACTTAATGAAGTTCCGTGATGAACTTTTGAACAATCCTTGATCATTTAACATCCTGTGTTTACTGCAGGAGCATGGGTACATATACAGCTTAAGATTATTAACATTGTTATAACTTAGATGATATGTGAGGTATTGTGCATGTCCTATATAAACCCTTCTTCTAAGAATCAATAAACAGAGAACTACTTCGCTTCTGTCCACACAGTGTTTGGATGTATATGATATCGTGTCACTGACAGGGTAAATTTAATTTGTTGGGAGTATCTTTAAAGTATGTTGTATTATATCCTCACTTATTGAGATGATTATGTGAGTTTTATTTCTCATTCTATTAGTTTGGCATGTCACCTTTATTGATTTGAACATTTTGAAGAATCTTTAAACCCAGGGATAAATCCCTTTAGTCATGTATGTTTATGATACATTAAATGTGTTGTTGAATTCATTTTGCTTGTGATTTTTGAGAATTTTGGCACATATGTTCATCAGGGATAATATTCTATATTTTGCATATAATGTCCTTTCTACCATTGTTATGCAAATAAAGCTGGCATCATAAAACATGTTTGTAAATTTTCACCCCCTTCAAATTCTCGGAAGATTTGGGGAAGAAATGGTGAAAAATTGTCTTGAAATGTATGACAGAATTCACCAGTAAAATCGTGTTGTAAATTTTTTTGGTTTGGGAAGTTTGGATTATTGATTTACTCATACACACTTTTGCTCTATATAAGTTTCTTATTGCTTCTTGATTCAGTATTGGAAGACATATGTTACTGGATATTTGTCTTTTGTTCTAAGTCATTGAAATCGTTGGCTTGTGGTAACTTCTAATGAAGCTTTGCATCTCTACAACATCAATGTTAAAATATTCTCTTTTATTTATAATTTTATTTGAGTCTTTATTTCCTTAGCCAACCTAAAATTTGTCCACTTTATGTTTAAAAGATATAGACTTAGGTTTTCTTTTTATCTTTTCAAATGTTTCTCTTGTTAATTTCCTTACTCACATTCATTCAATTTTCTTCTTTATTCTTTCTGTTTTCTCCTAGATTCTTCAAGTGAAATTTAAGTAGTGTGAATCTTTGTACTTCATTTGCTACTAAATAGTTTTTATTTAGATATTATTTATTTAGTTAGCTAGTTAGTTAGTTAGTTATTAATAAATTTACATATTTATTCATTTATTTATCATTGAAGTACTGCCATTTACAATGTGTCAATCTGTGATGTATAGAACTGTGTTCCTGTACATGCATACATTTGTGGGCCTAATAAATGATTCTTCAAGATATTTAACTTACTGCCCTGTGTCATACAAAAGAAATTTTGAAAAAAATCTATTTTTATATATAGTGGATATCATTTATATATCTACAGCTCCCAAATATATTCTCTCAAAGCCCCTTTCCACAGTAATCATAAAATTGTTTAGTAGATCTGCGAGTGTGCTTCAGTTTTGTAGATGAAATCATTGTGTTCTCATCCAATTTTTTTAAGGATCCACGTGTTTCATGTCATGTATTATTTTTCTTTCTCTTTCTAGCTTACTTCAATTAGAATGACACTTATTGGGGACATACATTTTGCTGCAAATGTCATTGTTTTATCATTTTTTATTGCAGAATATTTTTCCATTGTGTAAATACGGCATAACTTCTGAATACTGTCATCTGTTGTTGGACAATTAGGTTGCTTCCATGTCGTGGCTGTTGTGTATAGCACTGCTAAGAACATTGGGGTACAGGTGTCTTTTTGAATTAGAGTTCTGTTTGATACATACCCAGAAGTGGGATTGTTGGATCATAATTTAAGTCTATTTTTATTCTTTTGAGGAAGCCCCATCCTGGTTTCCACAATGACTGCACCCAACTGCATTCCTTCCATCAGTGTAGGAGGGTTCACTTTCTCCACAGCTTCCCCAGCATTTATTGCTTGTGGATTTTTGAATGCTGGCCATTGTGACTATTGTGAGGTGATTCTTCATTATAGTTTTAAATTGCCCTTCTGTGATAATGATAGTGAGCAATTTTTTTCATATATCTGTATGGCATTTGTATATCTCTATTGGAGAATAGCTATTTTAGGGCTTCTGCCCATTTTAAGATTGGGTTTCTTGTTTTTTTTTATTATTATTAGGTTGTATGAAGTCTTATATTTTGGAAATTAAGTCTTTGTCAGTTGCATCATTTCTAAAATTATTCTTTAATCCTGTAGGTTTTCATTTTGCTTTGTTTATGGTTCCCTTTGCTGTGCAAAAGCTTATAAGTTTAATTAGGTCCCATTAATTAATTTTGCTCTTACATCCATTACCTGGGTAGGCTGTTCTAGGACATCATTGCTGAGATTTATCTCAGAGTATTTTACCTATGTTTTCTTCTAGGAGATTTTCTGTGTCTTGCCTTACATTTAAGTCTTCAAGCCATTTTGAGTTTATCCTTGTGTATGGAGTGAAGGAGTGTTCTAACTCCATTGCTCTGATGCTGCTATCCAATTTTCCCAACACCAGTTGGTGAAGAGATTGTCTTTTCTCTGTCATATTCTTGGCTACTCTGTCAAAGATTACTTGAACATAGGCCTTTAGGTTTATTCCTAGGCCTTCTATTCTGTTCCATTGGTCCAAATACCTGTTTCTGTACCAATATCTTGTCACTTTGATTACTGTAGCTCTGCAAGAGTGTAAGGAGACCTGGTGGTTTATTCCTCCATCCTCTTTCTTTTTCTTTAATAGTGCTTTGAAAATTATGGATCTTTTATGAGTCTGTGTTAATCTTAGGATCATTTGTTTCAGTCCTTAAAAATTTTTTTTGCATAATTTCATTGGAAATCACATTAAGTCTGTAGATTGCCTTGGGCAATATGGCCATTTTAACAATATTGTTTCTTCCATTTCATGTCCATTGGGTATCTTTTCAATTCTTGATATCTTTTGTGATTTCCTCTATGTTTTCTAATTGTCCATATATAAGTTATTCACCTCCTTGGTCAGATTTATTCTTAAGCATTTAATAGTTTTGGATGCAGTTATAAAAGTGGTTCTTTCTATACTTTGTTTTCCTGTTGATTCAATGGTAGTGTAAAGAAATGCAATTTGTTTTTGTACATTACTCTGGGTACGTTGCCCAGTTCCTTTTTTCCTCTAAGTAATTTTTGTGAAACTTTTACAGTTTTCTCTATATAGTGTCATGTCTGCATATCGTGGCAATTTTACCTCTTCTATTCCAGTCTGAATAATTTTATTTCTTTTTCTTGCCTGATCATTGTGGCTAGGACTTCCAAGACTATATTGAATTGAAATTGTGAGAATTGGCAACCTTGTTGTCTAAGGTATTTGTGGGAAGCATTTTAGTTTTTCACCATTGAGTATTTTGCTGGCTATATATTTGTCATAAACAGCTTTCATTATGTTGAGATATGGTCCCACTATGCCCACTGTGGTAAGAACTTTTATTGCAAATTGATGTTAAATTTTATCAAATGATTTTTCTGCATCTACTGAGATGATCATATCGTTTTTGTCGTCTCTTTTGTTGATATGGTGTATCACAATTGATTGATTGATTTGCATATGTTAAACCATCCTTGTGTTCCTGGTATGCACCTAACTTGACCATGGTATATAATCTTTTTTTACATGCTGTTGGATTCGGTTTGTTAATAATATCTTAAAGACTTTTACATCTATGTTTATCAAGGATATTGGCCTATAGGTTTCTTTTCTGGGTAGTGTCTTTGTGTAGTTTTGGTATCAGGTTTATGTTGGCCTTATGGTGTGAGATTGGGAGTACTCTCTCCATATCAAACTTTGGAAAAGCCTGAGGAGGAGTGGTATGGATTTTTATTTGTATGTTTTCTCAAATTCCCCAGTGAAGGTATTTGGGTCTGAATTTTGTTTGCAGAGATTTTTTATTTTATTGATAATTCTATTCCATTTTGGGTGATCTGTCTGTTCAAATGGTTAATTTCTTCTTAATGCAAAAATTGTTGGCTGAATGTTTCCAGAAACTTCTGCATTTCTTCCTGGTTATACAGTTTGTTTCCATACTGTTGCTCATGGTATTTCCTTATGATACTTTGCAAATTTGTTTTACTCTTTGAAGTTTCTGCATTGGCATTTCTTATGTTATTTGTGTTCTCTCTCTATTCTTGTCGATGATTCTGTCCAGAGCTTTGTCAATTTTGTTTACTATTTCAAAAAAGAGTTTGATTTTTTCTATTTTTTAAACTCTATTTCAATTATTTTTTCTTTGATCTTCATTATTTCCCGCTTTTTGCTGACATTTGGGTTTTTTTGCTCCTCTTTTCTTGATTAGTGTACATAGAACGTTAGAATATTTACTTGAAATTTCTCTTCTACTTTGAGGAGGGCCTTCTCACTATGAACTTCCCTCTTAAGCCTGCTTTATCTGTATTCCATAAACTTTGCATTGTGTTTTTAGTATCTTGATTCCCTTATTAATTTTCTGTCTGAAAGACCAGTCTAGTGATGGTAATGGGGAATAATACTCTCCTACTGTGATTGTGTTCCCACCGATTTCTTCCTTTTTATCTATTAGTATTTGCTTTACATATTTAGGTGCTCCTATTTTGAGTGCATATATCTTAATGAGTATAATACCCTCATTTTATATTTTTCCTTTAATCATTATATCATGTCCTTGTTTATCTTTCTCTTTGGCCTTTGTTCTAATGTCTCTTTAGTGTGACATCAGTACTGCTAGTCCTGCTTTCTTGTAATGTCCATTTGTATGGAAAATATTTTTCCATCTTCTGACTTTCAATTGATGTGTGTTCTTCTTACTAAAGTGGGTCTCTTGTATGCTTCATAATGTATGGTCTTGTTATATTATCCCATCTGACAATATATATCTTTTGATTGCAGCTGTTAGTCTATTAACAATTGTGATGATTATTGATAGACTGGTGTCTATTTCCATTTTGAGCTTCATCTCCCAGTTTATTTTATATTCTCTTTTTGTTCATTTCATTTTCTTTTTGTGGCTTGATAAGTTTTCTTTTATTATCTTGGTTTCTTTTTGGCTTTGTGACTTCATTGTAAGCTTTTGATGTATGGTTACACTGTTTTGTATGTATATTTAACCGTTACTATATCTGTTTATTTTCACTGATAAGAATACAAATTCTAACCCCTCCTACAGAGAACAGAAACAAGAAGGAAATAATCTGTATTGTCCTGTTTCACTCTCTGACCCTTAAAAATTTTGATGTACTGTTTTACAATATCATGTATATTCTATTGTATGTCATTGCAGCTATTGCATTTCTAATTATGCCTTTCTCCTTTCTATAGCATCCTGCTTCTTTTCTTTAGAGTAGATCTTTCATTTTTTTTTATCAGTTGTTAAATTCTTTTAGTATTTGCTTTTATGGAAGTTACTTACCTCTCCTTCTATTCTAAAGGATAGCCTTGCTTGATAAATTATCTTAGATTACAGTTTTTTTCATTCAGGATTTTGAATATGTCTTGTCACTGCCTTCTGCCCTTTGTATTTGTGTAGGAAATGTGTTTACAAATATAATGAAAATAATTATATATATATATATGTATAGAATACCTAGAAATCAAGTTGACAAATAAGATGAAAAGTTATACGTGAAAAAATAGAAAACATAGATGAAGGAAATTAAATCTGACCCAAAGAAATTAAAAGATCTCTTATGTTAATGATGTGAAACTATGTGGTTGAGACAAACCTACTACCCAAAGCAATCTACATTTAGTGAGATTCATGTCAAAATACCCATGAGATTTTTCCATTAAATAGAACAAATAATTTCAAAATTTGTATGGAACAACAAAGATCATGCGTTGCTAACATAATCTTGAAAAAGAGAATTAATTCTGATAATGTAAAGTACTCTGATGTTAAACAGTCCTACAAAATTTTAGTAATTAAAAAACATGATACTGGCTCAAAACAAGACACCAAACAATAGAAGAGAATAGAGTAACCAGATATAATCCCTCACACCTATAATCAATTAACCCATGAAAAAGGAAACAAGAGTATAAAATTAAGAAAAGACATTCTCCTCAAATAGTAGTGCTGGGGAGATTGAACATGTGAAAGATGGAATATAGTATTTCCTCACATTGCACACAATCTATGAGCACAGAATGTCTTTTATTTATTTTGTTTACTTATATTTCTTGCACCTTAAATTTATAGATTTATGTTTAGATATTTTATTTCACTTATCAAATTTATTCCTATTTTAATCTTTTTGGTATAAATCTACACACAATTGTTTTCCTAATTTCTATTTTTGATAATGTGTTGTTAGTATATAAAAATGCAATGGATATTTGTATATTGATTTTGTATTCTGCAAGTTTACTAATTTTGTTGACTATTTCTTGCAGTCACTGGAGTAGAATATGGAGTTTTCCATCTATGTATAATTATGTCATCTGTAAAAATTTTAGTGCTTGTTTACAAGTTGGATGCCTTTTATATTTTTTACTGACTAGTTGTTATGGCTAGGACTTCTAGTAGTGTAATTTAGGACTTGTGAAAATGAGCTAATTTTTCATATTACTGGACCAGAGGAAAACCTTCCTGTATTTTAACATTGAACTTGATGTTAGTCATGGGTTTTTCATATATGGCTTTTATTATCTTTAGACATATTCTTTCTAGGGCAAATTTATTAACAATTTTTTGTATACAAAAGTTAAGATCAGTTCTGTCAATACTTTTCCTACATTTTGGAGATTGTTACTTTTGCATTCTCTGTTTTTTAAGGGATGGTATCACATTTATTGATTTGCATATGTTATATAATATTTATGAATCAGGAATTAATCAAACTTAACTATAATATAATATAATACATATAATACGCTATGAATTCAGGTTGCTAATATTTATTTAGAATGGAATATACACATACTGAAGGAAAAATTTACATTGTAGCTTGAGTGTACATTTATTTATTTAAAAATTTTATCAATCATTTTGAAATTGGCTTATGTTTAATGGAATTTATTTCTAAATAAAGAATATAAATTTTGGTAGAAATGGATTTACTACAGTTTACTGATACAGAACATAGCTGTTATTTACAATAGGTGCACAAAGCACTTGTTTCAGGACTGGGAAACATATTGCTTCCTAAAATGCATTACCTGGCCTTTTCCACCCCAACCCACATATAATTATATTATTTGCTTTTTGTTTGTTTGTTTATTTCATCCTTAATGAAGTCACTGCTTATTGAATCCAGAATTTTGTGTATAAGTGTATTTATCAACATCATTTTGGAACACTTAACAGAAACCATAAGAGTATGGATTATATAGATGACAAGAAAATTTATTCCTTCTTGGGACTGAAAAACCTCTGAATGAAAGAATGGCAAAAATAAACATTTGTAAGTGTACAATAAAATTTTCTCTTTTGTAATTTTAAAGTAGTATATTAAATTACATTTGTTTTACTTATAGCACTGAATTACAATTTAAAACAAAGTTTCCCTCCTTTGGAATTTCTTAAATTTGATTGATAATTTTAATCTAATTTTAATTCATAAATATTTACCATTTATTTATAAACATACCAAATAAACTTATATTTATTCTGCTCATATTTTGAATATAGAGCTACTTAATGTAAAGTACACAGATAAATAACTACTTCCGTTTCCAAATCAAATTATGTTTCAATTTAATTCCAAATGATCAAGAAATTGTTTTACGTTTTCTGTAATGTTTTACACAAATTTCACTTTATTTCCAAAACTTTAACATTTTTTTTATTTTGTGCATTATTTATACTCTGTTCACAAATCTGGTATAAATTTTTGTACAAAAGGAATTAGATTGGTTTCATTTCAAAACCCCAAAATTATATTATTTAAAAAGATTTTGAGGGGAAAATATTTGCATATCACACTATAAAAATATTCATCCTATATGTTTCATTTTAACTGGATGTATGAGAAGGAAACACTGGCTGAATTTTACACTTAGTTTGCTAGGAGACCAGTCGTTTTGTGATGTCACAGCTACTCAGGTTAAGAACCATTTTGATGGCCTAGCAGTTAAACTGTTCATGCCTGCCTAAGCAGCATTGGAAACTGCAGTGCTCAAAATCATGATAACTTGAAAAGTAGCTGTAGAAAAAGTTATTTGAGATGGCACATATTTCTTCAGAAATTCAAGATTTGTCTCCTTCAGATGGATGAAATGGTTCAGGAAACTCCAGTAGATCTCTATTGTGTGATCAAACATTCTCTGGGGACTTGGACTTAAGGTGTATGATTGAAGAAAATGATTTTCAGACTTAGTCTGAAGAATCCTTGATAAAAAAAACATGTTACACACATTGTGTCTAGGAACCAGATGAAGATAATTATTTTCGTTCTCTGACATTTCCAAGAAAACTGTGGAAAATGGCTGGGAGTGGACAATTTAAATCCCTCTGGTGTGATGATAATGGAACTTCCATAGTGATTGATGAAGATGTCTTTAATAAGGAAGTTTTGTAAAGAAAGGCCCCTTTCACAATAATTGAAGCTGGGAGTATGAAAAGTTTAGTTAGACAGCTTAACCTTTTTGGGTTTAGTAAAGTGCGGCAGAATTTTCAGTGATCTGATTGTCTAGCTGACTTTCTGGCAGAAGAAAAAGAAGTCTATGTTTTAAACAAGGAATTCAGAAATTTTAGTTATGACTTGGTAACTTATATATAAAATTTTATTTTCTACATGAATATATGGTAATATAAATGTAAAGCTAGATTTTGAAAATTGTATAAATCTACTAAGGCTAAAATTCTTTATTTTTTCTAAAATTGAGGACAGTGCCTTAAGTATTCAAGATTATGAGAAACTTTGCTAGCAAATATAAATCTTATCTGAAACCTAAATAAAGGTATTAAAGCTGCTTTTCAAAAGTGGCACTCACCGTTACTACAAATGCTAACTTCTTAAATTTGATGACTATACTATTTAAATGTGTATTTTCCAAATAAGGAACTTCAAAATATCATCAGCTATGTTCATATTTTGATGATATTATCTTTGCATTGTAAACGTGAAATCTGAGGTTTTATAAGTTAGGCTTATTTTAGTCTTGTATTTTGATTTAAATATTACTAAAATCTTTATCATTTTGTTGTAGCTGCCTATCTACCATATTCCAAATTTTAAACGAGGCTTTCCCCTGCTTTTAGAGAGAATAAATACAAGAGTTGGGATTAAAAATGCCTCTTTGGTATCTTTATTGGCTAAAGAATTTAACAAGAAGCAATTTAAAGGAGGGGGAAATGTGGTTAAAAATAATTGTGATTTTGTGCTGTCACTAGTGGAGAAAGTGCATTTTTACCTTCTGCAAATTTAAACATGCCTCTAATAAGAAAGCCCTCTACTAGCCACAATATTTGTGATACAAATACCACGATCAGAGGTGATTTTTTCCTCCATCATCAATGTCAGTTAGACCACCAGAAAACCTGCAGTGGATCAACGTGCTGTTTTAAATCAGTGGACCACTTTTCACGAGCAATCTGAAAGCAGCTACACTGAAGCAAATGGCTGTGTTGTGAACTTCATTTCAACTACAACTTCTACTTCTCAGTACAGCATCTTGTCTCCCATACAGAGGAATTAATTTGGACTGATGGTGGAGCCTTCTACTTTTCCAAATAGATATCACAAAATATCTGCCAATGATGGTCGTTTTTCTAAATTTCAACCATGGAGCCACCCACGGTTCCCAGTGCCAGTGATAGCTGATACATCAGCTACCTCTCTTTCAAGGCCAACTCATAAGTCATCTTCAGTTTATGAACGTCAGCCTAATTACAAATTATCTACCAGAGGACTACCAGATTATGCAAGATAACAAAGATTGAAATTGATGTTGGCAAATGTTGACAAATATCTGCAATTTTCTTATTTGAACAATAAACATAAATGTGTACCTGCATTTTCCTTATATTTTTTTTAAAACACAGTAAAGTGTTAAATGGGAGACTAAGCTACCATTCAAAGAAGAAAAGAGATATTTGATTGATATGATCATTTGATGGAACAATATGGGTGAAAATTTAAATAATTTCTCTAAGGAATAAGACAAAATGGAAGAATTTGGAAAAAGACTAAAACATGGAGAGAGGGAAAATTACTAAGTGTTTTCTGGTTCAACCTGGAAAGTATTAAATGTGTAAGTTACGATAGGTTGGAACGGGAAATAAATACTGGAACAGGCCCAGGGATCATGGTCTCTAATTTGTCATCCCTGGTATGATAAAGGTCACATGATGTAGTCTCAGATGGCACATTCAGCATGTGGTAGAATTTAAGAAGTAATTTTATCTATGGTC
Organism: Vicugna pacos; assembly: GCF_048564905.1. Classification (NCBI taxonomy): domain Eukaryota; kingdom Metazoa; phylum Chordata; class Mammalia; order Artiodactyla; family Camelidae; genus Vicugna; species Vicugna pacos. Next base: position 91,989,650 of record NW_027328741.1, on the reverse strand, counting down.
TTCTTAGTGCTGTTTTCAAAGCATTCCAATTGGAGCTTTCTTTTCCTCCCCTCAAGACTCTACACTATATTTTCAAGTGAATATTTTATGTTACATTTATGTTCCAGCCAAAGACAAGCTTAATTCCTCAGGGTGGCACTTAATGCCTTTCCAAATCTAAGCCCACAAATTCAACATAGTTTAGTAATTTCTTTATAGATCTGGCATCTGACAACCTTGGCATATCTTTATGTTTCTATGCTTCTGGAGATACATCCAGGCAAATGTTTGTTAACCGTATTAAATCCAACCTCACATATTTTGCTCCAGCTCAGCCTTGGACTTAGGATATCCTCCTTTTACCTATTTAGACATTCCCAGCCTCAGCACAAAAATCACCTCCTCCAGATATTTTCTGTCTATCCCCCTTTCTTTGTCTTACTTGGATACCATCACAGTAAGCACATCACATGCCACAGAATGCATTTTAGTATTTAGTGAATGAAAAATAAATGTTGACTTTAAGCAAAATCTACTTTCCTGAAACAACAAAACTCTCATGGTTTTCAAACTATTTCATTATTGTCTTTACTCTTCACCACAAACTAGCTCTTTTCATAGCCCAAGTCCTTGTCAATCAAGACAGTAATTGGAGGTAGGTACTGGAGACAAAGTATTATTTTCTTCTTAATTCGTGCCTCCAGAGCCCTAAAGCTTTCCATTATCATTTGCTGGATTTTTTCCTGTCTCTTTATCACCCACCCACCCCAAAATAGCTGATTCCTTTCCCCATGCCAATAACTATACTGCCTTCTAATTAATTTACTTCTTAGAATCAGAGGTTTATCCAGAAGAGAGAGTGATGTTGCAATCATTTTATGTAGGTTTATGTACCCCACAAAACTAGTGCCCCTTCTAACCTTCACACAGTAAGTATCAAAGAGGTACTAACCCCTTGGTTGTGGTGGTCATATTCAGTAACCAAATTGCAATACAAACTGTGTGGACTACAAAGTGGTGAGGGTGGTAGAATTAAAAATTTGTCCAACTGCAAGAATACCAAATTTCTGCAGATATTAAGAAATATAAAATATTCACGGAGGACTTTGACTATTTCCCATTAATTTAAAATATATGGTGAAGCATTTTCAGAATGTGATATGCCCTGAAATGCTGGAAAAATTGTAGGCTAGGTCAGGGAGCCTAAGGCTTCTGCTCACAATCATGCAGCCAGTGTCAGCCGATAAGACTGGAATGGAAACACTGAGTCCTGAAAATGTGTCACCAGTTGTGATGAAAGCTTTTGATAATCTGGAGAATGGGCAAATGGGCCAGGGTAAACTCTAGCACCATCATATCAATATGACTTTACCAAGAGAAGAAAAGAGCCCACTTGCAGCAGGAGATCTGTGTCTGTACAGCAGTGGTTGTTCCTACAACAGAAACATCAAGCTTTAAATTTGTCAGCTTAACTCTGATGATGGCTATGTTGTTGCTTACATTAGCAGTCTGGGGTTCAGATGGGCTGGTTCAGCAGCTAGTTTCCAGCTCTCTTATCAGACAGTGGGTCTTACCGTGATCATCATAACATGGTTCTACACTGATAAGTCAAAAGCTACAGTTTACTTTCAAAATTAGAAATCCTAAAGAAGAATATTGTTTGTCCATGTGTAGACTTCTACCTGGGAAAACTAGACTATTGGCAAAAGTACAAAAGTTGGCTGTTGCTTTGAACACTAGTCTCTGATTTCTGCCCACTGAATTCTTCCCACTAAATACTACAAGTCTGTCTACCACTGTGTGTGTGTGAAGATGATTTGTTAAGCAGTAACTAAGTTTGTCTTATTTGAGTCATCAGTGAATTAGTCCTCTGCATCTGGCAGAATCTCTGTGAATTAAGAGTTTCAATGAGCCACCAGATTTTATTACGATCATGGGGAGGTAGATTATATTTCTCCCTGTGTACTAATTGTTGCCTGTTCATTGAATCCCGAGCTGATGCTAGGGTCATTACACTGAAACCTTGAATTGGACTGCGGCATATACATACTCCTGTCACCAGGGCCCAGCACAGGACTATGTCTCCTTTTTAATTTAAGCTTATGTGCAAGTATTTTCTTGTTTTAATTCTCATTGTTGACACAACTTATTTTGGCTTTGAACACCCATTGACTAATTTATAGAGACTGAACCATGATGTATTCCCGTTCAACTTCACATTGCAATAACCTTTCTTTCGTTGGACTACCTGGATTAGAGTGACCAAAGTCATCATTTTGAAAGCATTCCTCAGTCCTAATAATGCAGAATATTTACATTACTTTGCCAGCACTAGAGCGAGAATGTTTCTTGTGGATCTCAGGGATTATCCTCACATCCCCTAATGCAACCATGAGAAAACACTATATTGTTATCCAAAATCAAGTCTTTGTCAGTATTGCATTCCCATTGCAAAACAGTTAAGAATTGAAGGAGATCTGAGATTTTATCATGCTGAGATTTTTAGCAACCTAGCATGTTCCTTTCTTACTGTTTCTATTGGGGAAATGAGAACTTTGGTCAGAGACAGTGAACTTTATCACTCACAGCATAAGCAGCCATTGTTACTTTTGTAACCATTCCCTAATCTCAGATGAATACACAGAGTAAAATTTTGATGCCTATAGATTTAGTGGGCTGTTATCATGAAGAAAATTTAAGACATAGTAAAACACTAATTATATTAATATCTTTATGCATTATTTATTAGAATCATTTATTTATTAGTATCTTTACCTAGGATAAGTCTATCATGACTCAAGATTACTTGCTGCAAAAACAATCATGAGAAATGGCATGGGAAACCATGATCATTGTCTTTCCATTTTTCCTTCTGCTTTTATTGAGATGTAATTGACATAAAACATTGTGTAAGTTTAGGTGCACAGGGTAGATATTTTAGTTACATGTATCATGAAATAAATATTATAGCAACTTTAGGGAGAATTCATTTTCTCTTTCAGATAAAATATTAAAGAAATCCAATTTGTCTTTTGGTTGTGATGAGAAGTCTTATGGTCTACTCCCTTAACAGCATCCATATATAACATAAAGCTGTATTAATTGTATTTATCATGTTAATGGGTACCATCCCTTGGTCACGTTTATTTAACAGCTGGAAGTTGTATCTTTCTAGTACATTAATCTAAATTTCCTTTCCCATCTCCTTCCTCTGTTAACTACAAATCTGTTTTTTTTTCCTATAAGTATGTTTGTTTGTTTTTGAAGTGTAATTTAATGTATAACACTGTGTTAGTTTCTCTTACATAACATACTGTTTGCAAATTTTAATACATTTCAAACTGATCACAAGAATAAATCTTGTTATGATATGTTGCTATTTAAATATATTTCATAGTTATTGACTATTCCCCGTACAGTACATTTCTTGCCCCTGACTCATTTAATTTGCAACTTGGAAATTTTCTCTCTTAGTTTTCTTCAACTATTCCTTTTTCTTCACCACATTTCCCTAATTCTTGTGAGCAACCTGTTTCTTTCTTTATCTATAACTACTTTTCTGTTTTGTTATATTCATTTGTTTTAAATTCCAAATATGAGTTAAATCATTTAGCATTTGTCATTGTCTGAATTATTCACTTTGAAAATTACCCTCTTTGTCTACCCATTTGTTGCAACTGACAAGTACTTATAATTTTTAGAGCTGAGTAAAAACCCATTGAAATTTTATGTGTGTGTGTGCATATATATATATAGTGTGCATATATATTTATTAGTGTGTGTATATATATATACAAATATAGATAAATCTGTAGTTAATAGATGAGTAGATATATATACTATAAACACACATTTTCTTTATTCATCATTTATTTATGAGCACTAAATTTGCTTCTATATCCTGGCTATTTTAAATAATGCCACAGTGAATATAGGGTTGAATTTATCTTTTCTGATTAGTGTTTTTATTATCTTGGAGTAAGAATCCAGTTATGGAAATGTTGGATCATATTTCATTTTTAATTTTTAGATAAAACTCCAGAGTGTTTTCCACAGTGGCAGTACAAATTTACATTCACTCAAGCATTGCATCAGGATTCTTTTACTTACATCCTCACCAATATTTATATTTGTTATCTTTTTGATCATAGTCATTCTGACAGGAGTGACATAAAATCTCGTGTTATTGACTTGCATTTTTCTGAAGGTTAGTCATCTTGACCATTTTCATGTGCCTGTTTATTATCTATCTCCAACTGTATATTCATTTTTTGGTAATGGGCTAAATGACCATAACTGTCTGATTTCATTTTTAGGCATTCTTTGTGTTCCATTATTCTCTTTGTTCCGTGCCACTACCATATTCATTACTGCAGCCTTGTAATACAGTTTAAAATCAGGGACAGTGATACTTTCTCTTTGTTCTTTGTCAAAGAAATTGTGTTTTTAGTTTGTTTGTTTTCTTTTCTTTTCTTTTTTAATGATTTCAACACTTTTGTGTTTACATGTAAATTTAAGAATTATTTTTTGTGTCTGAAAATGCCTTTTGTAATTTGAGAGGCCCTGAATTTAATTTGTGTATTTTCTTGGCTAGTACTGTCATTTAAACAATATTCAATTCCTAATGTGAACAGATTATTTCCTTTCATCTGTTTGCATTATCTTCAATTTCTGTTTAAAATATTTAATAGTTTTCTGAGTACACGTCTTTTACCTCCTTGGTTGGATAGATTTCTTGATTTTTTTTTTTTTTGGAATGCAACTCTAAATGAGACAGTTCACTCTCTTTCTCTATCTGTTAGCTTGCTGTTAGTGTGTAGAAATGCAAGATTTCTGTATGTTAATTTTACATTCTGAAATTTTACCAAATGCATTGATAAGCCCTAGTAGTTTTGTGGCGTCTACTTTGGGATTTCTGATTAATGTATTTCATCTGCAAACAGATTCTTTTACTCATTTTCTGAAATAGCTATATTTTATTTACTTTTATTTTGGAAACCTATGGCTTGAATTTCCAATACTACACTGAATAACAGTGGTAAGAGTGAGCATTCTTGTCTTCTTCCTGCTCTTACAAGAGATGATTTCTGCTTTTAATCATTGAGTGTCATGTTAGCTGAGTTTTTGTCATTTATGAACTTAACTGTGTTGAGGTATGTTTCCTCATGCCCACTTTGAGTAGAAATGTAATCATAAATAGATACTGAATTAGTCAAAACATTTTATGACCCTTTTGAGGTGACCATATAATTTTTTTTTCAATTTGCTAGTTTGGTGTATCATATTGATTAATTTGTGGGTAATGAATCAGTTTTGCATACCTGGAATAAAATGGACTTAATCATATTGTATAATCCTTTTAATGTTTTGTTGACTTTGCTAACAATTTAGTGATGATTTTTGCATCTATGCTTATCAGTAGTATTTAACCTGTAATTTTATGGTTATTTGTTCCTGTTTTAGTAGTAGTGTGATACAGAAATGTGGGCTAGGAAGCCTTCTTCCCTCTGCTAATATTTGGAATTCTCTGAAAAGTATAGGTAATAGCTCTTCTCTAAATGTTTGGCAGAAGTCACCTGTGAAGCTGTCTAGGCCTGGAATTATGTTTCTTGGGAGATTTTGTTTAATTACTTATTCTATTTGATTAGTGAAAATCTGTTAAAATTATCTATTTCTCATTCCATCCTGGAGATTATGTCTTTCTAAGAAATTGTTCATTTCTTCTAGGGATTCCATTTTAATTGGCATATAATTTTTTGTATTATTTATGAGGCTTTGTGTTACTTTGATATAAGCTGTAACTTCTCATTTATTTTGGAGCTTTTTAATCTGTTCTCTCTTTTTTGCTCATGAGTCTCATTAAAGTTGATCAGTTATATTTATCTTTCAAAAGGCATTATTTAGTTTGATTAGATGTTTCTATTTTTAATCTTTATTTTATTAATTCATGTTCTGACCTTTCAGCTGTCTTTCATTCTACTAACAAGTTTGTTTATTATTTTTCTACATCTTTTGTTTGTAAGATTATGTTTTAAGAGAGAGATATTTCTAATTTGTATAAGTGGGATTATTTTCCTATAAGCATCCCTATTAATACTGCTTTTGCTATACCCCATGGACTTTGTTTTTGTTGTCATATTTCTTTATATATTTTTCTTTGATTTATGCAGCAATCCATTGGTTGCTTAATGTTGTATGATTTATCCTCCACACTTTAAAACTTTTCTCAGGTTTTTCCTTTTAGTAAATTTCTATTCTCACAGAATCCATATGTTTTTTCACAAAACAAGGAGAAAAATAATAAAATTTATACAAAATTGTGAAAGACCCAAATTTTCTAAAATTATCTTTGAAAAATGAACAAAGCTGTGGGTATTATCCTCCCTGAGTTTAGAACATACTACAAAGCTTCAGTAATCAAAACATCAAAATATATCACTAAAAGTGTCACATAGATCAATGGAACAAAATAAATAGTTGTAAAATAAACCCACATTCATATGGTCAGTTAGTCTACAATGAAGGAGACAAGAGTATACAATGGAAAAAGGGCATTCTCTTCAACAAGTTGTTCTGGGAAAACTGAACAGTACATGTAAAAGAAATATGTAAGAGCACTTCCTTCCATAGTATACAAAATAAGATAAAAATGGATTAATTTCCTAAATGTAAAACTTGAAACTATACAATTACTGACCAAGAACAGGAGCAGAACTGCCTTTGTGATAAATCATAGCAATATTTATTTCTGATCTATCTCCTAATTAAAAAAAAGTAAAATCAACAATAACAGTCTTTAATTATACTAGGAAAAAATAGATGAACTATGTGATACATGGATTCCACTTCTTGAATACGTGTGAAGTGCAAAACCTTATGCAGAGTGAAGGACACCTTCAGCAAGACTTATGACAACACACAAAATAAAAGGGAGAATTTCAGACAATTAAATCAACATTTTGTTAATATCCATAATATATATATATAGTATATTAGAATCAATATTAAAAAAAAAAGACCCCAACTTAAAATCAGTTGAAATATGTTTATTCAAACTTTTCAAAAACAGACATGTGGATGATTTTCATGCACATAAAAAGAAACATAACTTTGCTATTCATTAGGAAATCATAAATCAAAACCAGAATGAAATATAATCTCACAGAAACCAAAATGGCTATTAACAAAGTCTTCAAATGACAAACATTAATAAGAATGTCAATAAAAGGTAACCCAGGTACACTGTTGTTGGAAATATAAATTAATGCATCCACCATTATAAAATTGTGGACAGTGCTCAGAAAACTAGAAATAGAAGCATTATATGTTGCAGCAATTCCAGTTTTTGGTATAAATCTCAGAAAAAATGAAAACATTAACTTAAAGGATATATTACCACCAATATTCATAACATCATAATTTATATTATCCAAGGATAGATGCACAAATCAACTGCCCATCAACAGATGATTCACTGAAGTAGATGTGAGATATAGATAACATAATAAATATTTAGTCATTGTCATATTAAAAAATAATATTCTGCCATTTGGAACAATGTGAATGGACTCAGAGAGTGTCGCACATAGGAAAATAAGTCATAAGTCATGCAGAGAAAAACACTCTCTGTTGTCACTTAAATGAGGAAAATAAAGATATTAGAGAAATAATCATAAAAAACAGGAACTGAATCACATATATATGTGTACTGTACTAAGTAGTGGTTTCCTGTGTGGACAGGGTAGTAGGATGGAGAAGACAGAAATGTGCAAGCTACTAGTAATACATTAGAGAACCAACAGGGCTATATTTACAGCACAGAGAAATATTTTAATAATTTAATTGATTTTAAAGAGATTATAGGGATATATTACAGTAAAATGTGCATGTAGGTGGGAAAAACTTTGACGAAAAGAACCCAGGAAATCAAAGTATTTTGTAGTACTATGGTATTAGGGGAGGTGATTTGTTCACTTTCTTCAGCTTTCTTATAATGTCCTTAGTAGAATTTAAACTTTTAATTGAAAAAGGATTTACTTTTATATGTGACATAAGTTTAAACAATTTTTGTCTCTCCCCTTACATCTACAGTCAGTAAAAGTTCAGATCTCAACAAAAGTAACTACAACACAAAGCAATATTCCAGAACACATGTGAACAGGTGAAGTTTGGTGGATTAAAACAGACAAAGGTTGCTGAAGTGAGGTAAGAGCAGATTTGGTGTCTGCAACCAAGGCCCCCTGACTAGGATATCTGAGTCCACAAGTTCAGAGAACCCAGCAGAAACAGGATCTCAGTGGTTCATACAGCTTCAGCCCCCAACTGCAACAGTACTCATGGTCATACGTATCTTGAGGGAGCCACAATGGGGACAGAAATTCCATCCTTCAGACACTCAGACATTCATGAAATTGTCCCTACTCCCCATTCACAGTGGTGGAGACAAGTTACCTTGCAACACTGGACATAGCAAAGGCACTTGCCTAATTCCAAATACCCATCTGTCTTTACAAATTTTCTCAATGTGTGCACTCTCAGGGGATATCAGATAAAATGTAGGGTTCAACGTCCCAGTGACAACAGTGGCATTAACTAACAGAGAAGTCTAAGAAATGACAATGAAAGGACATATTTTATCCAGACTGTATTTACTGGAAAGTGCCATTTTGAAATATTATCAGAGGTAGCTCAGGTAAGTAAAACCAAAAATTGCACAATATTGCAAACTACCAGAAAATAAAAGCAAGGACTGCAACTCCCAATCTGTTATTTAGTGTCATCAGAGCAATAATTTATCAAAACCACGACCAATCACAGTAAAATTATAGGGCACGCACACACAAAGATACACAGACACATATACCTACACAGACAAAGACACACATGCACACGCACCTGAACACACACACCCAATGTCAACCCTGCAGCTAACAAATTTAAAGTCATGGTATATTACCATATAACAAATAAAGAATCCAAATATGTGTTATACAGAAACACAATACAAAGTACATTACTAAGAAAGCAGGTTAGTGAGCCCAGGAATAAATGAAAAGATGATAAGGTATACATTACCAAAGAGACTGAAACTAGAATAAAACCAAACATTGTTGGAGGACCAGGAGAACTTAATAAATGAGATGAAGAATGCAACAGAAAGCATTGGAAGTAGACTGTCTTTGTGGAAGAGAGATTAGCAAACTCAGGAATACAAAACTAAAAATGATAGGAGAAGGCAGAGATACAAGATATTAAAAAGTGGGGAAATTAAACATTAGCCATCAGACTTCCACATGAAGTGCACATTAGAGTGGAATCCTGGAGGGAGAAGAAAGTTAGAAGGCAGCTGATGGTTTTTTAAAGAATTAATAGTTGATAACTTCCTGAACCTGTGTAAGGAACTGATATACAAGTCTGTGAGCCAACAAAACACCAATAAATTTAAGAATGGGACCTCCTTCAAGATTTGTCATATGCAAATTGGCAAGTCAATGACAGAGAAAATATTTTAAAGGCAGCCAAAGAAAGTTATGATAATCTCCAAAGGAACCCCCATTAGGCCATCAGCACATGTCTGAGCAGAAAATATAGGCCAAGGGTAAATAAAATTACATTTTTATACTACTGTAATAAGAAATAACTCACCCAATAATACTTACACTGTTATCACTTAGATATAAAGTGAAAGTAAAGACTTTACCAGACAAAAAAAAACCTGAAAATGATGAAAAAAACAAAACCGAGATATCTTATAAGAGGTGTAGAAAACAAGTCTTCTAAGAAATATAAAATGGCAAAAATATGCAAAACATTGACCAAAATCCTAAGGAGAAACCACGAGAAATTTGCAACTGTTTCTTTGGTTATGTTTTTAAATGCTACTATACTATATGGATTAAAGATTGAAAAATAGGGAATCAGGGGCAATAAATATACATACTTCACACTGGTAACATGTTAACAACAGTAAAAGAAATAATTTCAGTCAGTAATCATAAAAGGTAAAGAGTAAAAATAAAACAATATTAAAGGAAGCTTCTATCAGCGGAAAAATGACTAAATTATACATGAGACATTTTATTTTTAATTGAAGTACACTAGATGTACTATATTGTGTAGTTTCAGATGTATAGCATAGATATTCTTACCACTTTGTAGATAATATTGCAGTATGAATTATTACAATGATTGTAACATGCAATTGTTTTAAGCTAATATTTATAATTCCATGATCTATACAGATTATCCATGTTGCTTCCGTCCTTTATGTATACTAATTTTTATCTTTCAATTTTTTACCATTAAATTCTCTTTCCCTTCCCCTTTGGTAAACATAAATTTTTTCCCATATCTTTGAGTCTGCTTAAGTCTGGTCTATCTAATCTCTTTACCTCTCCATCATGTCTCAATCTATATACCTATCTATTTATCATGTATATATCTATCTATCTGTCTATTTATCTATCTATCATGTATTATACTTCTATCTATTTATCTGTCATCTATCAATAGATAGCTATAGATAGATGTACACAGATATTTGTTATTCTTTATATACCACATATAAACTATATTATAAACTTGGTATTTGTCTAAGTTACTTCACCTAGCACAATATTTAGTAGGTCCATTCATGATGCTGAAAGAGCAATTTGTTATACTTTTTCATGACTGAGTAATATTCCACTGCATATTTATAGAAACATCATATCTTCTTAAGTCCATAGTCTACTGAGGACACTTGGATTGCTTCCCTGTCTTGCATATTATAAACAGTGCTGTTGTGAACATTGGTTCTTCTGAACTTAGGGTGTTTTCCCCAGATTTTTCCTAGCAAAGTTATTACTGGGTCTTATGGTAGTTAAATTTTAGTTTTTAAACAAATCTGAATAATGTTTCCTTAGAAATTGTACCAATTTACATTCCTATCAAGAGTATATAAGACATTTCTTACCTCCACATCGTCTCCAACACTTACTATTTGTAGGTTTTTTGATAATAGCCGTTAGACAAGTGTGAAGTGACACCTCATTGTGGATTTGATTTGCAATTATGTAATAATTAGTAATGTTGAGCAATTTTATCACTTGCCTGTTACTCATCTGTAAGTTTTCTTTGGAAAAATATTAACTCAGGTACTCTGCTCTTGTTTTTGATTGGGTTTTTGTTTATCACCTTGAGTTGTGTAACCTAAATCCATGTTACATCTATTAACTTACATCTATTAACCCCTGGTCACTTGCATTGTTTGCAAATATGTTTTCCAATTACACAGGCAGTATTTTCATTTCACTGATAGTGTCCTTAGCTGTGTAGAAATTTTCAAGTTTGTTTAGGTCCCACTTGTTTATTTTTGCTTTTATTTCTTTTGCCTTAGGAGACTGATATAAGAAAATATTCCTATGATATATAACGAATAGGGTATCATCTATATTCCTTTCTTGCAGTTTAATAGAATCAGGTCTTACATTTAGGTCCTTAATACACTTGGAGTTTATTTTTGTATATGATGTCAGGGAATGCTCTCATCTCATTCTTTTACATGTAGATGTCCAGCTATCCAAACACCATCCATTGACGAGACTGTCTTTTCTCCATTGTGTACTCTTGCATCTTTTATCACAGATTCATTGCTCATAGGTGTGTGGAATTATTTCTAGGCTCTCTATCTGTTTTTATTGTTTATATCTCTGTGCCAATGCCATGCTGTTTTTATTACTGTAGGTTTGCAGTATAGTAAGGTATCTGGGATGGTTATACCTCCAGATTTGTTGTTTTTTCCCAATATCATTTTGGCAATTTGTAATGGTTTCACGCAAAACTTAGAGTTATTTATTTTCTGGTTCTGTGGAAAATACTACATCTTCGTAACAGGAATTTCACTAAGTCTGTAGGTTTCTTTTTGTAGTACGGCCATGTTGACAATGTTAACTCTTTCAATCCAAGAGAACAAGGGATCTTTCCATTTCTTTGAATCATTTTTAAATTTCTTTGTCAATGTTTTATAATTTACAGTGTTTAGATCTTTCACATAAGTGGTTACATTTATTCCAAGATATTCGGGGGAATGGGGTTTTAAATACTTTTGCTTTCAACGTCCATTTTATGGTATCTCATGATTAATGTGTAGAAATGCAAGAGACTTCTTTACATTAATCTTGTACCCTGTTCCCTTGATGAAATTATTTATTGTTCATAATAGTGTGGAGCCCTTAGTACTCTCTATGTAGAATGTTATGCCAGCCGTACTGGTGACAATTTTGCCTCTTTCTTTCCATTTTGCATTTTTTTACTTCTTTTTCTTTCCTTTTCCTTTCTTCTATTAATATTGAACACAAGTGGTGAGAGTAGGAATCCTTGTGTTGTTCCCGAATTTACCCAGAAGGCTTTCAAGCTTTCCCATGTGTATTATAAATTGTAATAAATGGCCTTTAGTATGTTGAGGGGTGTTCCCATTGTTCTCAATTTTATGAGAGTTTTGATGATGAATGTATGTTGAATTTTGTCAAATGCTTTTTCTCTGTGTGTTGACATGGTCTTGTGAATTTTGTCCTTCCTTTATTAGATATGTGTTATGCTGATTGACTTGTGTATGTTGAATCATCCTTGTGACTCTGGAAGGAATCCAACTGATCATCATGTATAATCCTTTCTATATATTGGTGGATTCATTTGATGATGTTTTTTGAGGATTGTTGAATGTATATTCATCAAGGATATTGGATTTTCATTTTCTTTTTTTTTAAGTAGTGTCTTTGACTAGTATTTTTATCAGGGTAAATGTGGCCTCATAGAATAAATTTGGGAATTGTCCTTCCTCTTTCATTTTTTAAAATGGTTTTGGGGAAAGAGGTTTTAGTGAAGGCAACCAGGCATTATGTTCAAGGGGTGTTTTTAAAATTATAGATTTTATCTAACTTATACTGATTGCTCTTTTCAAGTTCTGAGTTTTCTTTTTATTCAGGGTTGGCAGTCTGTATATTTCTAGAAATGTGGCTTTTTCTTTTAGGTCATCCAGTTGGTTGTCATGTAACAGCTCATAATGCTTTCATAATCTTTTTGTATTTCTGTAATATCAGATGTTATTTCTACTGTTTCATTTCTTATATTGTTTGGGTCCAGGCTCTGTATTTCTTAATAAGCCTGGCTAAATGCTTACCTGTTCGTTAATATTTTTAAGAAAATTTAAAGCTGTTGATTTTTCGATTTGTAATTTATTTTTCAACTTTTAATTTATTTATTTTCAACATAATCATTAAAGATTTCTCATTCTACTCCCTTTGGGTTTTGCTCTTATTTCTTGTTGTTTTGTGTGGTATGCTAGGTCCTTTCTATGAGGTTTTTCTTGTTCCTTCTAGAAGTCCTGATTTGTTCTCATCTTCCCTCTTAGATTTGTCTTTACTGCATTCCATACGTTTTATGAAGCTGTGTTTTCATAGTAATTTATCTCCAGGTATGATTTTATTACCTCTTTGATTTCATCTCGTCTTTGATTTTATCATTGACCTTGTTTTATTTTATTTTATTAAAGGATGTTATTTGACTTCATGTTTGTGCATTTCCTATTCTTCTTTCTAGAGTTGATGCATAGCATCCTACTTTTGTATATGGAAAAATACTTGCTGTAATCTATATTTGCTTAAAGTCAATAAGGCTCATTTCATGACATAATATGTGGTTAATTCCTTAGATAACATTGTGTGCACACTTGAAAAGTTTGTGTTTTCTGCTTTTCTGATGCAGTGTCTAATAGCTCAGTTAGGTTCAAATGATCTAATATGCTATTAAGACCTCTGTTTCCTTACAGATATTCTTTCTGGATGATCTGGCTATCAGAAAAGTGAGGTGCAAAACTCATCTACTATTATTGTTTTATAATGAATTAATTCTTTCATGTCTACTAAAATTTCTTTTTACACTTATGATCTACGGTGTTGGGTCCATATATTATTTAATGAGTGTAATACCCTATTTTTTTTATTGATTTCTTTTTCTTTATATAATCTCATATTTTTTTCATTTCGGTCTTATTTTAAAACGTATTTTGTATGAGTTGAGCATTGCAATCTGCACTTACTTGTCATTTCCATGGAATATCTTTTACATTTTTTCCATACTATAATCCACTTCCATAAAGTGAGACTTTCTGGGGGGGTGGCAAAGATGGTGGAGTAGAAAGATGCTCGTAGCTCACACTTACCACAAAAACACCAAGACTCACATCCACAGACCCACTCAGCAAACCAGAGAACCTACAGAAGTCTGACAGAACATTGTCCTCTTCAATAGATAAAGATGTGAAAAATATGGTAGGAGAAAAGGAAGAAAGAAAGAAGAAAAGGCAAAACAGATTGGGATAGGTCCCATGGGGAGGGAGCTGTGAAGAAGGACTGGTGCTCATTCATTGCATCTCCTCTCTCCAACTGAGTGTTATGCAGGACAGAGGGGGAGCCTACAAGGCTTGGACTTGTACATAGTATAAGTTGACTGACAGAACTAAGTTAAACAGGTAAAGAGGATCCCTGTGACACCCAGCCGAAGATGCAGCCCTGAAGCTGGGTGCAGGGCCATGCTGCCCGAGCTCGGTGGTAGATGGGGATGGCTAAACTGTGGCAGCCCAGGGAAGTGGAGTGGGCTTTGTGCCATGGCTGTGGGTGCACAGGGCAGGACAACCTGGGCCCTCCATTAAACAAGAGGGCAGATGTGCCCTGTGGGGGAAGGGTGCAATCCCCATCTCTGAAAATCCACAAAGGTTTTTAGGTGAAGAGAACTGGGGCTCAGACACAGCCACAATAGCCTCTGGAGCTTTGCACCCAAGTGGCAGTGGGGGCAAAACCTGCATCTACACTTAAGGACTTAGCAGCCTCAAGGTCCAGTCAGAGATTTGTCTACAGCCTGAGGCAAATAGTATCCTACTGTCTGGTTCCTCAGAGATCTTGTCTGCCAAGACACACAAGGAGCTGGGTTTTAGCCCAGACCAGGGACACAGCTGTTCCTCATTCTTCCATAAGCCCACTTCTGGTGGGCAAATCTGAGGCAGAGCGTACAGTGGCACAGAGGAGCAGAGTGATCGGCAACCTGAGGGGGCGGGTGGCCCCTCAAATTTTGAGCTGGAATGCAGTCCCTGACTATGGTGCTGGGAGAGGGCATGATGCACACTCCTGCCTGGTCAGTCTGCAACATCTCACTGCAACATCGGGCAGGGCAGTGACAAGCAGCCCACAGTAAAGAGAGCTGCTCCAGTTGCAGTGATGTGTGCAGGAGCGATCTGCTTGCAGATAGGCACTGGGAGCATCACAAATGAAGGCTCCAATGGAGGGCCTCTGAAAACAGAAAGATGAGCTTCCAAAACAGAATGAATACAGAAAAACTTCACATTAAATGTGCACAGTTTCTAGGGGGACACAGACGACCCCTTGTTTTAATCTGTTTTTACCTGTTCCATTTTCTATTACACTCTTATATTTTACTTCTTATTCAATTATAAATAACCCCATTTTAATCCCTTTGAAATTTTGATAAATATTTTTATTATTATTATTATTTTTCAAATCTCTGCTTCAACTTGCTTTCTAATATTCATTATACAATGTCTTCAAAGCTTTATTTCTCCCTTTTTTAAAATTCTTTATCTCTCTCTCTCTTTTTTCTCTTTCCCAAGTTGTATTACTACATAGGCATTAGGTAGATATACTACTTTAGGACCAGAGTAGATAACTGATACTCCATAAACTACAGTCCCAGAGAGATAGCAGAAAGATGAAGAAGTAGAGAAACCATTCCCAATTAAAAGAACAAGAGAAATCCCCTGAAAGAATGATAAGTGAAATAGACATTGATATCCAACTAGATCAAGGTTTCAAAAACGGAGTGATCAAAATACTGAATGAAATAAAACAGATAAAGTTTAGAGATACAAAATATGTCAAAAATGAAATGGAATCTATAAATAAGAGCCAAATAGAACAGGTAAACCCATTGACTGAGATGAGGAAAGATTTAAAGGGGTAGCAAAGCTGAATATATAACACAGAATAACGAATTAGTGACTTAGAATACAGAACAATAGAAAGCACCCAATCAGAAGAGCTACAAGAGAAACAACAAGAAACAAATGAAAAAAGCATAAGGGACCCATGGGTAATAGAAAGCATGCCAATCTTGGCATGATAGAAGTCCCAGAAGGGGAAGAAAGATCAAAGGGGATTGCAAAGTTTTTTGTAGAAATCATAACTGAGAACGTCCCAAACTTAAAGAAGAAATCAGATATCCAATACAGGAAGCTCAGTGTGTCTGGAAAAGGAAGAACACATATACACCCATACCAAGACATATAATTAAGATGGCCAGAGTCAAGGAGAAAGAAATGATTCTAAAGACAGCAAGAGAATAGCAAAGAGTGAGTTACAAGGGAATACCCCTAAGGCTCCCAGCAGATTTCACTATAGAAATACTACAGGCCAGAAGGGAGTGCAAGATATATTCAAAATCCTGAATGAAAAAAAAAAAGATAAACCCTAGGATACTTTAACCAGCAACGCTATTCTTTTTGGTAGAAGGAGACATAAAGAATTTTGCAGACAAGAAAAATCTTCAAGAGATCAGTAACACTAGACCCATGCTAAAAGTATTAATGAAATTTCTTCTCTAAAAAGAAAAGTAGCAGGATGCTACAGAAATGTGAAACTCAAAGCTTTAAAGGTGATAACTCATGAATTACAAATAAAATAAACCCAAAATTTTAAAACAAGACATACAAATCATTGAGAATGGGAGAGGGAGGCAGGAAATAAGAATTTTTTTTGGTCTTTATTTTTAAATTTTTTCTTCTCGGTAGGATGGCTTTGAGATCATGTTACTATCCATTTAATAAAAGCAGTTATAGTAATGGTCTAATGGGCTTATGAAAAAGGGAAACAAGAAGACAAATACTTATCAGGGAGTCACTAAAAATAAATAAAATTCATGATAATACAAAATAAACTTACCAAAACTTAAAAGGAAGATGAAAGGAACAAAGAGGAAATAGCAAATCATCTGCAAATATAATGTCAAATTGGCAATAAACCAAAGTGTATCATCAATTATTGTAAATGTTAATGGCCTAAATTCTCCAGTTGAAAGTCATAGAGTGGCAGGCTGGATAAAAAAGCAAGATCCTTCAATATGTTGCATACAAGAGACCCACTTCAGTGAGAAGGACACACATAGATTGAGAGTGAAAGGACAGAAAAGGTTATTACATACAATTTGAAAAGCCAAAAAGCAGGTGTTGCAGAACAGATTTCAGACAAAGTAGCCTTTAAAACAAAGGCCATAAAGAAAGATAAAGAAGGACAGTTTATTATGATTGAAGGAGTGATACATTATGAGGATAGCACACTCATTAATACATATGCAACAAATAGATGAGCACCTAAGTACATAAAATAATTACTAACAGATATAAAGGGGGATTCATATTTGGAGATTTCAACACTGCATTTACATCACTGCACAGATCATCGAGACAGAAAATAAAATAGGCAACAGAGAAGTTAAATAATAGAATATGTGTAATAGTAATATTACACTTGGTGGATATTTTCAGAGCATTGCACCCCCCACAAAATAGGATATACATTCTTTTCCAGTGCACGTGGAACATTTTCCAGGATTCATGATGTACTTGGGCACAAAAGAAACCTCAGCAATTTTAAGAAGATAGAAATTACCCCAAGCATCTTTACTGATCACAATGCCATGAAGCTAGAAATCAACAACAGAGAAATAAAGGAGAATAAAAGGTAAACATGGAGATTAAACAATATGTTATTCAAAAACCAGTAGGTCAATGAAGAAATCAAAGCTGAAATGAAAATGTACCTTGAGACAAATGAAAATGCAAGCAAAACCAAATTTATGGGACACAGTAAATCAGTGCTGAGAGAGGGGTTTATAGTGATACAGGCATTCCTCATAAAAGAAGAACAACCCCCCAAAAAACTTAAACCACCAGCAGAATGAACTAGAAAAAGAAGAAGAAAAACCCCAAAGGCAGCGGAAGGAAGACAAACATAAATATTGGGGAGGAAATAAATAAAATAGAGATTAAAAAATCCATACTAATAAATGAACCAATCCCAAAGCTGGTTTTTCCAAAATATAAGTATAATCGGAAAACCTCTGGCCAAACAAAAAGAAGTAAAGAGAGTTAGCACAAATTATCAAAATAAGAAAAGAGAATGGAGAATTTACAACAAATAAAATAGAAATATAGAATATCATATGAGATTATTATGAAAAGAATATGGAGCCAAACTGTATAACCTAGAAGAGATGGACAAGTTTCTGGAAACATAATGTCCACCTAGACTAAATCAAGAAGAAACTGACCCCTTGAACAAGCAGAGCACTAGAAATGAAATCAAAATAGCAATATAAAACCTCCCTACAAATAACAGTCCAGGACCAGACGGATTCACAGAAGAATTCTACCAAACATAGAAGAAAAACTCATACCAGTCCTTCTCAAAATCTTCCAGATGATTGAAAAGAAGAAATACTCCCAAAGTGATTCTATGAAGCCAAAATCACCCTGATACCACAACCAGGCAAATACACTACCATAAAAGAGGATTATAGGTCAATATCACTGATGAAAAGAGACGCCAAAATCCTCACCAAAATAGTTGCAAAAAGAATCCAACAACACAGAAAAAAGGTAATACATCATGACCAAGTGGGGATCATGCCAGGGACACAGGGGTGGTGCAACATATGCAAATCAATCACTGTAATACAGCACATCAACAAGAGAAAGGACCAAAACCACATGATAATCTCAATAGATGCTGGAAAAGCATTTCATAAAATTCAACACCCTTGTATGATAAAAATTTTCACCAAAGAGGGCATAGATGGAATATATCTCAACATCATGAGTGCTATAGATAACAAACCTACAGCAAACATACTACTCAATGGTGAGTAAGTCAAATACTTTCCACTAAAATCTGGGACAGTAAAAGAATTCACACTATCACTACTCCCACTCAAGATAGACTTGGAAGTCCTAGCCACAGCAATCAAACAAGAGAGAGAAGTAAAAGGGATGCAAATTGGAAAGGAAGAGGTAAAAGTCTCACTATATGCAGATCATATGTTATTATATATAGAAAACCCTACATGATCCAGACAAAATTTACTACACATGATCAAAGAATTCATCATGTAGAAGGTTACAAGATTAAGGTTCAAAAATCAGTGGCATTTATTTATGCTAATGATTCAGATAATACTATGGAGCTATAGTCAATATGACAGCACTGTATTGGCAGAAAAACATACATATAGGTCAATGGAACAGAACAGAGAGCTCAGAAATAGACCCACAAATGTTTGGTCAATTAATCTTAGACAAAGGAGGCAAGAAATTACAATGGAATAGAGATAGTCTCTTCAGCAACTGGTGTTGGGAAAACTGGACAGCAGCATGTAATTCAATGAAGCTAGAACACTCCCAATGGAGCTAGAACACCATACACAAAAATAAACTCAAAATAGATAAAACACTTAAACATAAGACTAGATACAATAAACCTCCAAGAGGAAAATATAGGCAAAACAGTATCTGACATATTTCTCGAAAATTTTCTCATAGAAGAAATAAAAGCAAGAATAAACAAATAAGACCTAATGAAACTTACAATCTTCTGCAAGGTAAAGAAACCAGAAATAAAACAAAAAGATAAACTACAGAATGGGAAAAAATTTACATATGAAACCGTCAAAGGCTTGATCACCATAGTATATAATCAGCTCATCCAACTGAATTAGAAAAAATAAACAACCCAATACAAAATTGGGCAAAAGACCTAAACAAGCAATTCTCCAAGGAAGACATACAGATGATCAAAAGGCACATCAGAAAATGCTCAATATCACTGATTATCAGAGAAATGCATATCAAAACTGCAATGAGGTATCACCTCACACCACTCAGAATGGCCATCATTCAAAAATCCACAAATGACAAATGCTGGAGAGGCTGTAGAATTAAGGGAAATGTCCTTCACTGCTGGTTGCAATGCAGTTTGGTGCAACCAGTGTGGAAAACAAGATGGAGATTCCTCAAAACCCTAGGAATAGACATAACATATAGCCCAGAAATCCCACTCTAGGGAATAAATCCTTAAGGAACCCTACTTCAGGATGACACCTGCAACCCAATGTTTATATCCAACATTATTTACAATAGCCAAGACATTGAAACAGCCTAAATGTCCATCGACAGTTGACTGGATAAAGAGAGGTGGTATATTTATACAATGGAATAGTAGTCAGTCTTATAAATTGACAACATAATGCAATTTTCAGCAACATGGACGGTCCTCAAGAAAATCAGTCTAAGTGAACTAAGCCAGAAAGAGAAAAGAAAGTACCAAATGAGAAGGCTCATGTGTGGAATCTAAAAACAAAACCAATCCAAACAAAGAACACATAAATAAAGAAAAGAAATAGACTCGCAGGCAGAGAATACAAAGTTTAGGTTGCCAAGGGGTGGGGTGTGGGAAGAGATAGGCTGGGAGGTCAAAACTGTAGAATAGATAAACAGGATTGTACTATATAGCACAGGGAAATATATAAAATATATTAATATTTTAATAATTTTAATTAATAAAATATATAAAATATATAAAAGTTCTTATGGCAGCTCAAAGGGGATAAAATGGGACAACAAATGTATATATGTTCATTGTACCTAAAAAGTTGTGCTCTACAATGGAATTTGAGACGACATTGTAAAATGATTAAAAAATATTTAAAAAAAGATAAAATATGATCCTAAATATTACAGGTGTAAATATAAATTAGAGAGAAAAATGCAAAGAGTAGTAAAACCAAAGATTTTGTTTTTGTTTCCTTTTAATATAAGCAAAATCAAAAAACCTCTACCCAGGTGCATCATGAAGAAAAGAGAGATGCTCCAAAGAAATAAAGTAAGAAATAAAAAAAGAGAAATAACAATTGTTACATCAGATATACGAAAAAGTGATCATTTTGTCAACACTTACATGCCAATAAACTGGACAACTTAGAAGAAATAGACAAATATCTACAAATAGGGATAAGGAGAAACAATTAATTTGAACAAACTGTTTACTAGAAGAAAGTTAGAATCTGCATTCAACAAAAGTTTAAAAATAGTGCAGATTTAAACAGCTTCTGTGGAGAACTGTACAAAAATAAAAAGCAGAACTTATACTCTTTAACCTATTCAAAAATAGTGAAGATGTGGGAAACTCCCAAATTAATTCTATGAAGCTTTCATCACCCTGATAGCAAAGCAAAGAAACACAGTACAAGCAAAGGGAATTTCAAGCCAATATCTTTGTTATAGATGCAAAAATTAAAAAAAACTTATTAGAAAACTAAATCCAGTAGTACCTAAAATGAATCATACAACATGATCAACTTTAATTCATTGCAGGGTCATAAGAGAGGTTGAAATTACAAGAAATCAATCAGTTTGATACACCACATTAACCCAAGGATAAGGGAAAATGATGTGGTCATCCCAATAAATCGATAAAAAGCATTTCATAAACTTTAAATTTTATTCATTAAAAAGCTGCAACAACAATAACAACAACAAGAAAAACAGAATCAATAAAACAGAAAACTCTTACCAAAGGAGGATTCAGGAAATATATCTCAACATAACTAAAGTGTTTAATTACAGACACACAGACAACATAATATGCAAAAATGAATAAATGAAAGCCAAATTAAGGAATAAATCAAGGATGCCCACTCTCACCATTTCTATTAAACACAGTATGGGAAGTCCTAGCAACAGCAATCGGACAAGATAAACGTTATTCAAGTTGGATTGAAAGAAGTAAATGTGTTATTAATTTAGATGACATGATAATCTATATAAAGAACCCTAAAGATTCTCCATACCAAAACAACTAAAACTAATAAAGATATTTAGCAAAGTGGCATGATTGATGATTAATATACAAGAACTGTCACATTAATTTACATTAACAATGAAATACTCCATTATTTTAAAAAATCCATATGAAATCAGATCAAAAAATTAATAACCTATGAAAAAACCAACATAAAAAATCAATACGACACTGATGAAGAAATTTGAAGATGATGCAAATAAATGGAAAGAAATCTCAAGGTCTTAGTTTAGAGGAATTAATATTGTTAAAATATACATACAACAAATGATGTCTACAGATATAAAATGATTCAGATTGAACTACATGATATTTTCCACAGAACTAAAAACAGTCATATGATTTGTACAGATATGCAAATGAACCAGAACTGCAAAAGAAACAATGAGGATAAAGAACAAAGTTGGAGGCAAAACCCACATCCCTCCCAGATCTCAGACAATATGACAAAAACAGTAATCAAAACAGCATAATGCTGGAAAACAAACAACTATATCACTGGAACAGAACACAGAGGCAGAAATAAAACATCACACCTATGGTCATCTAAACTATGACAAAGGAAACAAAAATATACAATGCCTAAAGACAGTCTTCAGCAAGTTATGTTGAGAAAGCTAGACAGCTACATGTAAATTAATGAAATTAGAACACTCCCTCACACTGTACAAAAATAAACTCAAAATGCTTTAAATATCTGAATCTAACACATGACACAATAAAAATCCTGGAAAGTAACATAGGCAAAAGAAGACATAAATTGTAGCAAAATTTTCTTATGTCACTCTCCCAAGCTGAAAACAATAAAAGCAAAATAATCAAATAGGTTCTAATAAAACTTAAAAGATTCTATACAGCAAAATAAACAGAATGAAAAGATGAATTTCCAATTGGGAGAAAACATTAGGAAACAATGGAATCAACAAGAGGCTAATTTCTAAAATACACAAATCATTCATACAACTCCATTTCAAAAATCTACAAACAACTCAGACAGAAAATGAGCAGAAGACAATTCTCTAAAGAAGACACACAGACGACAAACAGGAAAATAAAAATGTGCTCACATTCCTAATCATTATACAAATGCATGACAAAAATAAAATAATGATTTACCTCACACTACTGAGAAGGGCTGTCATTCAAATGTCTACAAATAACAAAGACTGGGGAGGTTGTGGAGAAAAAGGGACTCTCCAATGCTGTTGGTGGGAATGAAAATTGGTGCAACCACTTTGGATATTGTATCGAAGTTCCTTTAAATATTAAAAATAGATCTATCACATGACACAGCATTCCCACTCCTGGGCATATAAAACATAAAACCTGAAAACAAAGAATCCTATGGTAAAACATAAGAAGTACACTCTGATATTGGACTTAATTTGATTCTACATATGTCTCCTCTGGCAAGGGAAGTAGAAGCAAAACTAACAAAATATGATTGTATCACTCTAAACAGATTTACGCTGCAGAAGAAATGAACAATAAAATGAAAAGTCAACCAACACAATGGGAGAATATATTTGCAAGTGATATTTTCCAATCAAGTGTTAATATGCAACTACATGGCAAACATATACACCACCACAACAACAAAAAGACCAAACAATCCAATTAAATAAAGTGTCCGTACAAACTGAATAGTTAGATCTGAATCAATTTTCTGTAGAAAACATAGAGGTGGCTCTATGACACATGAAAATATGTTCAGAGTTATAAATTATTAGGAAAGTCATAAACCAAAAATGAGACAAGACCTCACAATTTTCAGAAGGCTCCCATCAAAAAGAAAAGAAATATATGTTGGTGAGATTGTGGAGAAAAAGGAACACTGTGGACACTTTTGATAGAAATGAAAAGTACTGATTCCATTGCATATATACATCAAATTTTCTTCATCCATTTTTCAGTCAACGGATGTTGGGTTTGTAGGCCCCTGTCTGAAGGCTCTAGAGAGTAATCCCATGGGGTGAACTGATAATCAAGCTGTGAGGAATGTCACATATCCAGGGTGGATAAGAAATGGCCTACTCTATGAAACCAGTATGGATGTCTGGATAGTATATGATGGGTAAGATCCTCAGAGGAGGACAACCTAAGACAGGCATGGCCAGCTGGATAAAAGATGACCTACTTAATGAATTTCTGTGATGAACTTTAAAACAATCCTTTATCATATAACATCCTGTGCTTACTGCAGGAGCAACGGGACATAAATAGTTAAAGATTATTAACATTGTTATAACTTAGATGTTATGTGAGGCATTGTGCATGTCTTAGATAAACCCTTCTTCTAAGAATCAATAAACAGTGAACTGCTGCGCTTCTCTCCACACAGTGTTTGTGTGTATATGATATCGTGCAAGTGACAGGGTTAATTTAAATTTTTGGGAGTATCTTAAAAGGATGTTGCATTATATATAATGCTCTCTCAGCACCTATTGAGATGATTATGTGAGTTTTATTTCTCATTCTATTAGTGTGGCATGTCACCTTTATTGATTTGAATATTTTGAAGTATCCTTAAACCCAGGGATAAATCCCTTTACTCATGTATGTGTATGATACGTTAAATGTGTTGTTGAATTCATTTTGCTAGGGTTTTATTGAGAATTTTGGCACATATGTTCATCAGGGATAATATTCCATAGTTTGCATCTAATGTCCTTTTTAGCTTTGTTATGCAAATAAAGCTGGCATCATAAAACAAGTTTGGAATCTTTCACCCCCTTCAAATTCTTGAAAGATTTGTGGAAGAATTGGTGAAAAATTGTCTTCAAATGCATGACAGAATTCACCAGTAAAGTCATCTTGTAAATGTTTTCTGGTTTGGGAGGTTTGGATTACTGATTTACTCATACAAACTTTTGCACTATTTAACTTTCTAATTTCTTCTTTATTCAGTATTGGAAGACAGATCTTTCTGGGAATTTGTCTTTTATTCTAGGTCTTGCAAATCGTTGCCTAGTCATTTCTTATGATGCTATGCACCTCTACAACATCAGTGGTAAGATCAGCTCTTTTACTTATAATTTTATTTGAGTTTTCATTTTCTTAGCCAACCTAAACTTTTGTCCACTTATGTTCAAAAGAAACAGACTTAGGTATTTTTTTTATCTTTTCAATTGTTTCTCTTGTTATTTGCCTTACTCTCATTGAATCAATATTCTTCATTTTCTTTCTGTTTTCTCCTACATTATTGATGTTTAACGTTAAGCAGTGTGAATCTTTGTATTTCTTTTATTATTAAGTATTATTTATTTATTTACATATTTATTAATTTATTTATCATTGAATTACAGTCATTTACAATGTGTCAATCTGTGGTGTATAGCACAGTGTCCCTGTACATGCATATATTTATGTGCCTATTAATGGTTACTTCACGATATTTAACTTACTGCCCTGTGTCATACAAAAGAAATTTTGAAAACATCTATTTTTATATATAGTGGATAATATTTATAAATCTACAGCTCCAAAATATATCCCCTACCAGTCCCTTTCTGCAGTAACCATAAGGTTATTAACTAGATCTGCAAGTGTGTTTCAGTTTTGTAGATGAAATCATAGTGTTCTCATACAAATTATTTTTTTAAGTTTCTATATGTCATGTCATGTTTTATTTTTCTATCTCTTTTGTCATACTTCAATTAGAATGACACATTTTTGGGACATCAATTTTGCTGCAAATGTCATTGTGTTATCACTTTTTATTGCAGAATATTATTCCATTGTTTAAATACAGCATAAGTTCTGTATACTGTCATCTGTTGTTGGACAATTAGGTTGCTTCCATGTTGTGGCTGTTGTATATAGCACTACTAAGAACATTGGGGTGCAGGTGTCTTTTTGAATAAGGGTTCCCTTTGATATATACCCAGAAGTGGGATTGCTGGGTCATATGTTAATTCTACTTTTATACTTTAGAGGAATCCCTATCCTGATTTCCACAATGACTGCACCAAACTACATACCTACCAACAGTGTAGGAGGGTTCCCTTTCTCCACAGCTTCGCCAGCATTTATTGTTTGTGGACTTTTGAATGATGGCCATTGTGAATATTGTGAAGTGATACTTCATTATAGTTTTGAATTGCCCTTCTCTGATTATGTCAGTGAGTAATTTTTTTTTCATATATATGCGTGGCATTTGTATGTCTCTATTGGAGAATTGCTTGTTTAGGGCTTCTGCCCATTTTCAGATTGGGTTTCTTTTTTTTTTTTTTTTTAGTATTATTAGCTGGTATGAAGTCTTTATATTTTTGAAATTTAGCCTTTGTCAGTTGCATCATTACTAAATATTTTCTTTAAACCTGTAGGTTGTCATTTTTCTTTGTTTATGTTTGCCTTAGATGTGTAAAATCTTATAAGTTTAATTTGGTCCCATGTAGTAATTTTGCTCTTACATCCATTACCTAGATAGGCTGTTCTAGGAGATCATTGCTGAGATTTATCTCAGAGTGTGTTGCCTATGTTTTCTTCTGGGAGATTTATTATGTCTTGACTTACATTTAAGTCTTTAAGTTATTTTGTGTTTATTCTTGTGTATGGAGTGAAGGATTTTTCTAACTCCATTGCTCTGATGCTGCTATCCAGTTTTCCCAACACCAGTTGGTGAAGAGATGGTCTTTTCAGTGTCATATTCTTGGCTGCTCTGTAAAATATTAATTGAACATACGACTGTAGATTTATTCCCAAGCTCTCTATACTGTTCCATTGGTCCATATGCCTGTTTCTGTACCAATATCATGTCGTTTTGATTATTGTATCTCTGCAATAGTGTATGGAGACCAGGCGGGTTATTGCTCCGGCCTCTTTCTTTGTCTTCAATATAATTTTGGAAGTTATGGATCTTTTTTGATTCTATATTAATCTTATGATCATTTGTTTCAGTCCTAAAAGGAAATGTTTTGCATAATTTGATTAGAACTCAGATTAAGTCTGTGGATATCCTTGGGCAGTATGGCCATTTTAACAATATTCTTTCTTCCATTACTAGACCATTGGGTGTCTTTTCAATTCTTCAAATCTTTCTTGATTTCCTCAATCAATGTTTTCTTGTTCTCCATGTATAAGTAATTGAACACTTTGGTCAGAGTTATTTTTAAGCATTTTATAGTTTTGGGTGCAGTTATAAAAGGGTTTGTTTCTATATTTTGTTTTCCTGTTGCTTCAATGGTAGTGTAAAGAAATGTAATTGGTTTTTGTACATTACTCTTGCTACCTTGCCCAGTTCCTTTATACCTTAAGTATTTTTTGTGAAGCTTTTACAGTTTTCTATATATACTGTCATGTCTACATATCATGGCAATTTTACCTCTTCTTTTACAGTCTGAATCCTTTTATTTCTTTTTCTTGCCTGATCGTTGTGGCTAGGATTTCCAAATTGTAATAATGGGCATCCTTGTCTTGTCTCCGGTTTTTGTGGGAAGGATTTCAGTTTTTCACCATTGATTATTTTGCTGGCTATATGGTTGTCATAAAAAGCTTTTGTTATGTTGAGATATATTCCCTCTATGCCCATTGTGATAACAACTTTTATTGCAAATAGATGTTAAATTTTATCAAATGATTTTTCTGCATCTACTGAGATGATCATATCGTTTTTGTCTTCTCTTTTGTTGATATGGTGTATCACAATTGATTGATTGATTTGCATATGTTAAACCATCCTTGTGTTCCTGGGATGAACCTAACATGACCATGGTGCGTGTTCTTTTTTTTAAATGATGTTGAATTCTGTCTGTTAATAATTTCTTAAGGACTTTTACATCTATGTTTATCAATGATATTGGCCTAAAGTTTTCTTTTTGGGGTAGTTGCTTTGTCTGGTTTTGGTTTCTGTTTGATGTTGGCCTTATGGTTTGAGTTTGGGAGTACTCTCTCCATATCAAAATTTGGAAGAGTTTGAGGAGGACTGGTATGGATTTTTCTTTCTATGTTTGGTCAAATTCCCCAGTGAAGGAATTAGGGTCTGAATTTTGTTTGCAGAGATTTTTTATTTTATTGATAATTCTATTCTATTTCTGGTGATCTGTCTGTTCAAACAGTTAATTTCTTCTTGATGCAATATTGGTGGTCTGAATGTTTCCATAAACTTCTCCATTTCTTCCTGGTTTTCCAATTTGTTTCTGTAGTGTTGCTCATGGTGTTATCTTATGATATTTTGTAAATATGTTGAAATCTTTCTAGTTTCTCCATTTTCATTTCTTATATTATTTGTGTTCTCTCTCTTTTCTTGTTGGTGATCCTGTCCAGAGATTTGTCAATTTTGTTTAAAATTTCAAAAAAATGTTTGATAATTTTTTTTCTATTTTTTAATCTCTATTTTAATTCTTCCCTCCTTGATCTTTATTTTTCCCCCTTTCTGCTTACTTTTGGTTTTGTTTGCTCTTCTTTTCATGATTAGTTTACAGAGAACGTTAGATTATTTATTTGAAATTGCACTTCTAATTTGAGGAGTGCTTTGTCACTATGAACTTCCCTATTAAGCCTGCTTTAACTGTATTCCATAGAATTTGTGTAGTGTTTTGTCATATTTTTCAAGATATTTCTTAATTAGTTATTTTACTTCATCAATTCCCCCCTTGTTATAGTACCATATTTTGTAATCTGAATGCTGTCATTTTTTTCCCCTGTTTTTCTTGGATTGATTTTGAGTTTCATGGTATTATACTCAGAAAAAATGCTTGAAATAATTTTTATCTTCTTAAATATGTTAAGGCTTCTTCTGTGCCTGATTACATGATCTTTCCTTCAAAATGTTCCATTTGCACTGGAAAAGAAGGTATATTCTGTTTTTGGGAGAAGTACTGTTTTGAAAGTATCAACCATCTCCAAATATTTTATCATGTCTTTTAGTAATTTTGTTCCCTTATTAATTTCCTTTGTGAAAGACCAGTCCAGTGATGGTAATGAGGTGTTATAATCTCCTACTTTGATTGTTTTTCCAGTGATTAATCTCTTTTTATCTATTAGTATTTGCTTTATGAATTTAGGTGCTCCTATATTGAGTGCACATATCTTAATGGGTATAAAACCCTTATTTTGTATTGCTCCTTTTATCATTATAACATGTCCTTGTTTATCTTTCTCTATGGCCTTTCTTATAGAGTCTATATTGTGTAAAGTCAATACTGCTAGTCCTTCTTTCTTGTCATGTGCATTTGCATGGAATATAATCTTACATCTTCTGAGTTTGAATTGATGTGTTCTCCTGTTACTAAAGTGGGTCTCTTGTATGCTTCATAATGTAGGGTCTTGTTATATTATCCCATCTGACAATATATATCTTTTGATTGAACCACAATGTCCGTTAACATTTCTGATAATTATTGATAGACCAGTGTTTATTTCCATTTTAAACTTCATTTTCCAGTTGATTTGGAATTTCTTTTTTGTTCATTTCTTTTTCTTTTTGTGGCTTGATAAGTTTTCTTTTATTATCTTGGTTTCTTTTTGTCTTTGTGACTTCATTGTAAGCTTTTGAATTATGGTTACCTTGTTTTGTATTTATATTGACCCGTACTATATCTGTTAATTTTACTGATTAGAATACAAACTCAAATCCATCCTACAGAGAAGACAAACAAGAAGAAAACACTCTGTATTGTCCTGTTTCACTTTCTGACACCTAAAAATTTTTATGTCCTGTTTTACAACATCATATTAATTCTGTTGTAAGTCATTGTAGCTATTGCCTTTCTAATTATGCCTTTCTCGTTTCTATAGCATCCTGCTTCTTTTTTATTTAGAGAAGAACTTTCATTATTTCTATTTCTCTGGCTAAATTCTTTTAGTATTTGCTTGTGTGAAAGTTATTTATCTCTCCTTGTATTCTAAAGGATAGACTTGCTTGATAATTTATCTTAGATTATGGCTTTCTTTAATTCAGGGCTTTGAATAGATCTTGCCACTGCCTTCTGACTGCTGTATTTGTGTAGGAGTTTACAAATATTATGTATATAATTATATATTTGTAAAGAACACCTGGAAATGAAGTTAACAAATAAGTTGTAAACCTATACATTAAAAACAGAAAATATTGGTGAAGGAAATTAAAACTGATCCAAAGAAATGAAAAGACCTCTTATGTTAATGATGTGAAACTATGTGGTCGAAACAACCATTCTACTAAAGGGAATCTACATTTAGTGTGATTAATATCAAAATACCTATGAGATTTTTCCTTCAAATAGAACAAATTATTTCAAAATTTATATGTAACCACAAAGATCATGAGTTACCAAAATTATCTTGAAAAAGGGTATTAAATCTAATGGTGTAAAGTTCTCTGATGTTAAATAGTCCTAGAAATCTTTAGTAATTAAAACAACATGATACTGGCTCAGAAACAGACACCATTCAATATAAGAGAATAGAGCAGCCAGATATATTCCCTCACACCTATGATCAATTAACCCATGAAAAAGAAAACAAGAGTATAAAATGAAGAAAAGACATTCTGCTCAATAATTAGTGCTGGGGAGACTGAACATTGAAAAGATACATTAGAATATTTCCTCACATTTTATACAATCCATGAGCACAGAATATCTTTCTATTTAAAGTTTTTACTTATATATCTTACATCTGTAATTTATAAATCTATGTTTAGATCTTTTATTTCACTCACCAAATGTATTCCTATTTTATACTTTTTGGTATAAATTTACACACAATTGTTTTCCTAATTTATATTTATGATAATTTGTTGTTACTATACAAAAATGCAACGGATATTTGTATATTGATTTTCTATTCTGCAAATGTATTGTTTGTTCATTATTTCTAACAGTCACTAGAGGAGTCTATGGAGTTTTCTATCTATGTATAATTATGTCATCTGTAAATACTTTACTGCTTTTTTACAAGTTGGATACATTTATATTTTTTCTTGAATAGTTGTTCTGGCTAAGAATTCTAGGACTTGTGAATATGAGCTATTTTTTCTTATTACTATACCAGAAGAAAACGTTCCTGTATGTTAACATTGAACTTGAAGTTACTCATGGGTTTTTCATATATGGCTTTTATTATGTTTTGTTACATTCTATGTAGAGCGAATTTGTTAAGAATACATTTATATAAAAGTTAAGATCACATCTCTCAATAATTTTCCTACATTTTTTGAGATTTTTTAAAAAATCTTTGTATTTTAAGGGATGTCATCACATATATTAATTTGCATATTTTAAATAATATTTATGAATCAGGTCTAAATCCTACTTAAATATAGTTTATAATACTTATATTATCCCATGAATTCAGGTTGCTAAAATTTATTCAGAATAAAATTTACAGATACTGAAGGAAAAATTTACATTGTAGCTTGATTTTACTTTTTTTATTTAAAAATTTTATCTCTCATTTTGAATTTGGCTTATGTTTACTGGAATTTATGTCTAAATAAAGAATATAATTTTGGTTGAACTGGACTTACTACAGTTTACTGATACAGAACATAGTTATCATTTACAAATAGTGAACAAATCACTTGCCTTAAAATGCCATATTGTTCTAACAATGGCAACTGTTTCAAGACTGAGAAACATATTGCTTCCTAAAATGCATTACCTGGTCTTTTCAACCCCAACACACATATACTGTTGTTTCTTTGTTTTCTGATTACTTGTTTGTTTGCACCTTAATGGAGGCACTGCTTATTGAACACAGGATATTGTGCATATGTGTATTTATCAACCTCATTTTGGAACACTTAGCAGAAGCCACAAGAGTATAGATTATAAAGATGACAAGAAAATTTATTACTTCTAGGGACGGAAAAACCTCCGAGTGAAAGAATGGCAAAAATAAACATTTGTAAATATACAATAAGATTGTCTCTTTTGTAATTTTAATGTAGAATATTTTGTTACATTAGTTTTACTTATAGAACTGAATTACAATTTAAATCAAAAATTCCCAACGTTGGGATTTCTAAAAGTTTATTATTTTAATATCATTTTATTTCATAAATATTTACCATTTATTTATAAACATACCAGATAAACTGATATTTATTCTGCTCATGTTTTGAATATAGAGCTACTTATTTTAAGGTACACAGATAAATACCTACTTCCATTTCCAAATCAAATTAAGTTTCACATTAATTACAAATCATCATGAAATAGTTATACTATTTATTTACAAGTTTTACACAAATTTCACTTTAAATTACAAAACTTTGAATTTATTTTATATATATTGTGCATTATTTATACTCTGTTCACAAATCTGGTATAAATTTGTATTCAAAAGTATGGAGATTGGTTTTATTTCATAGACCCCAAAATTAAATTATTTAAAAAGATTTTGTGGGGATAATATTTGCAGATCATACTATAAATATCAGCATCCTATATGTTTCAATTTAACTGGATGAATGAGAAGTAAACTCTGGCTGAATGTTAGACTGGAGTTGCTAGGAGAAGAGTTTTTTGTGATGTCATAGCTACTCAGGTTGAGAAACATTGTGATGGCCTAGCAGTTTATCTGTGCAGGCCTGCCAGAGAAGCATTTGAAGTTACAGTGCACAAAATCATGCAGATTAGAAAAGTAGCCATAGAAAAAGTTATTTGAGATGGCACAAGTTTCTTCAGAAATTCAACTTGTGTCTCATAAAGATGGACCAACAGGTTCAGGAAACCCCGGTAGATGTCTATTGTGTGATCAAATAATTTGTGGGGACTTGGACTTGAAGTCTATGACTGAAGAAAATGCTTTTCAGACTATGTCTGAAGAATCCTTGATAAAAAAACCATGTAACACACATTGTGTCTATGAACCAGATGAACATACTGATTTTTGTTCTCTGACATATCCAAGAAAACTCCAGAAAATGGCTGGGAATGACGAATATAATTCAATCTGTTGGGATGATAGTGGAACTTTCATAGTGATTGATGAAGATGTCTTTAAGAAGGAAAATGTGGAAAGAAAGGCCCGTTTCAGAATATTTGAACCTGGAAGTCTGAAAAGTTTAGTTAGACAGCTTAACCTTTATGAGTTTAGTAAAGTGCGGTAGAATTTTCAAAGATCTGCTAGTCTAGCTGACTTTCTGGCAGAAGAAACAGAAGTCTCCACTTTAACCAAGGTATTCAGAAATTTTAGTTTCCACTTGGTAACTTATATATAAAGTTTTATTTTGTACATCAATCTATGGTAATATATATGTAAAGCTAGATTTTGAAATTTGTATAAAATTACTAAGGCTAAATTTCTTCATTTTTCCAAAAATGAGGACAGTAACTTTAGTATTCAAGATAATGAGAAACTTTGCTTGCAATTATCAATCTTATCAGAAATCTAAATAAATGTATTAAAGCTGCTTTTGAAAAGTGACATTCACCATTAATGCAAATACTAAATTTTAAATTTGATGACTATACTATTTAAATGTGTATTTTCCAAATAAGGAATTTCAAAATATAGTCAGCAATATTCATCTTTTGATGATATTATCTTTCCATTGTAAACGTGAAATCTGAGGTTTTATAGGTTAGGCTTATTGTAGTCTTGTATTTCGGTTTAAAATATTACTAAAATATTTCTCCTTTGGTTGTAGCTGCAGTCCTACCATAATTCAAATTTTAAATGACGCTTTCCCCAGCTTTGAATGAGAATAAAAAGAAGAGTTGGGATTAAAAATGTCTCTCTGGTATCTCCATTGGCTGAAGATTTCAATAAGAAGCACATTAAAGCAGGAGTTAATGTGGATAATCATAATTCTGGTTTTGTGGCTTACACTAGTAGAGAAAGAGCATTTTTACCTTTTGCAAATTTAAACATGCTTCTAATAAGAAAGCCCTCTACTAGCCACATAATTGGTGATACAACTACCCCAATCAGTGATGATTTTTTTCCTCCATCATCAGTGTCAGTTAGACCACCAGAACAAATTGCAGTGGATCAACGTGCTATTTTAAATCAGTTGAATATTGTCCACAGGCACTCTCAAAGCAGCTACACTGAATCAAATGGCCGTGTGTGAACTTCATTACAAATACAACTTCTGCTTCTCAGTACAGCAACTTGTCTCATATACAGAGCAAACACTTTGGACTGATGGTGGAGCCTTCTACTTTTCCAAATAGATATCACAACATATCTGCCAATGAAGGCCGACTTTCTAAACTTCAACCAGGGAGCAACGCACTGTTTCCAGTGCCAGTGACAGCTCATACATCAGCTACCTCTCTTTCAAGGTCAACTCATCAGCAATCTTCAGTTTATGAACGTCAACCTAATTACAACTGATCTACCAGAGGACTACCAGATAATGCAGGATAACAAAGATTAAAATTGATGTTGGCATATGTCCACAAATATCTGCAAATTACTTATTCGAACAATAATCATTGATGTGTACCTGTATTTTCCTTATAATTTTTAAATAGGGTTAAGAGTTAAATGGGAGAATAAGTTACCATTTAAAGAAAAAAAGAGATATTTGATTGATATGATCATTTGATGGAACAATATGGGAGTAAATTTAAATAATTTCTTGTATGGAGGAAGAGTAAATGGAAGAATTTGGAAAAAGGCTAAAATATGTAGGGAGGGAAAAGTACTAAGTGGTTTCTGTTTCATTCTGGAAAGTATGAAACGTGTTAAGTTAGGATAGGTTGGAACAGGAGATAAATGCAGGAACCAGCCCAGGGATCATAGTCTCTCTTATGTCATCCCTGGAATCATAAAGGTCACAAGATGTAGTCTCAGATTGCACATTCAGCATGTGGTAGAATTAATGAAATAATTTTATCTATGGTCTTCTTTGTGCTGTTCTGAATGCATTCCAATTGGTGCTTTCAATTCCTGCCCTCAAGTGTCTACACTATATTTTCTAGTCAATACTTCATGTTGCTTTTATGTTCCAGACAAAAACAAGCTTACATCATCAGGGTGGCACTTAATGCCTTTCCAAATCTAAGCCCACAAACTTAACTTAGTTTATTCATTTTCTTCTAAATCTGGCATCTACTACCTTGGCATATCTTTATGTTTCACTGTATCTGGAGATACATCCAGGCAAATGCTTGTCAACAGTGTTAGCCCCAACCTCACCACTTTTACTCCAGCTCATCCTTGGACTTTGGGTGTCCTCCTTTTACCAACTTAGATTTTCCCAGTCTCAGAACAGAAACCACCTCCTCCAGATGTTTTCTGTCTATCCACCTTTCCTTGTCTAACTTGCATACCAGCACAGTAAGCACAGCACATGCCAAAGGATGCATTTTACTATTTATTGAATGAAAAATATATGTTGACTTTAAGCAAAATATACTTTCCTGAAACAACAAAACTCTCATGGTTTTCAAACTATTTCGTTATGGTCTTTACTCTTCACCACAAACTAGCTCTTTTCATAGCCCAATGTCTGGTCACACAAGACAGTAAGGGGAGGTAGGTACAGGAGACAAAATATTATTTTCTTCTTAATTCATGCTTCCAGTGGCCTAAAGCATTCCATTCTCATTTGCTGGATTTTTTTCCTGTCTATTCAACACCCACCAACCCCAAAATAGATGATTCTCTTCCCCATACCAATAACTATACTGCCTTCTAATTAATTTACTTCTTAGAATCAGAGCTTTGTCCAGAAGACAGTGCCATTGCAAATATTTAATGTATGTTTATACACCCCACATAATTTGTGACCCTTCTAAACTTCACAAAGTAAGTACCTAATTGAAACTAGACCCTTTGTAGTGGTGGTCATATTCAGGAACCAAATTGCAATCTAAATTGTGTGGACTAGAAAGAGGTGAGGGTGGTGAAATTAAAAATTTGTCCAACTGTAGGAATACCAAATTTCTGCAGATATTAGGAAATATAAAATATTCATGGAAGACTTTGACTATTTCCCTTTAATTTAAAATAAAAGGTGAAGCATTTTCAGAATGTGAAATGCCCTGATATGCTGGAAAAATTGTAGGCAATGTCAGGTAGCCTAAGGCTTCTGCTCACAATAGTGAAGCCATTGTCAGCTGAAAAGAGTGGAATGGCAACACTGAGTCCTGAAAATTTGTCACCAGTTGTGAAGAAAGCCTTTGATTATCTGGAAGATGGGCAAATGGGCCAGGGTAAGCTCTAGCAACATCCCACCAGTATGGCCCTTACCAAGAGAAGAAAAGAACCCGCTTGCAGCAGGAGATCTGTGTCTGGACAGCAGTGGTTGTTCCTACAACAGAAACATCAATCTTTTAATTTTATCAGCTCAACACTGATAGTGGCTATGTTGTTGCCTAAATTAGCAGTCTGGGGTTCATATGGGCTGGTTCAGCAGCAGTTTCCAGCTCTCTTATCAGACAGTGGGTCTTAACATGATCATCTTAACAAGGTTCTATACTGATAAGTCAAAAGCTACAGTATAATTTCAAAATTAGAAATTCTAAGGAAGAATATTATTTGTCCATGTGTAATTTTCTAACTGGGAAAACTAGACCATTGGCAAAAGTACAAATGTTGGCCTGTGCTTTGAAAACTTTTGTTCGAGCTATGCCCACTGAATTCTTCCTACTAAATATTACAAATCTGTCTACCAGTGTGTGTGTGAGAGAAGGTGGATTGTTAAGCTGTAACTAAGTTTGTCTTAGTTGAGTCATCAGTCAATTATTCCTCTGCATCTGGCAGAATCTCTGTGAATTAAGAGTTTTATTGAGCCACCAGATTTTCTTCCGATCAGGTAGAGGTAGTTTATATTTCTCCCAGTATACTAATTGTTAACTATTCATTGAATCCCGAGCTGATGCTAGGGCCAACCAATGAACCCTTGAATTGGACTGAAGCATATACATTCTCCAGTCCCCAGAACGCAGCACTGGACTGTGTCTCCTTTTTAATTTAAGCTTATGTCTATGTTTTCATTTTTTTAAATTCTCATTGTTGACACAAATTATTTTGGCTTTGAACACCCATTGAATAATTTATAGAGACTGAACCACTGACTTATTTCTGTTCACCTAGTAATTGCAATAAACTTTTTTCCTTGGACTACCTGGAATAGAGTGGGCGTGGTCATCATTTTGAATGCGGTCCTCAGTCCTAATAATGGGGAACCTTTACACTCCTTTGCCCAGCACTTGAACAAGTATGTTTGTTCTGGATATCAGGGTTTGTCCTCACATCTCCTAATGCAACCATGAGTAAAAAACACATTGTTATCCAAAATCAAGTCTTTGTCAGTATTGCATTCCCATTGAAAAAGTTAAAAATTGTAGGAGTTCTGAGATTTTACCAAACTGAGATTTTTAGCAACCTAGCATGTTCCTTTCTAACAGATGCTGTCGGGAGATGAGACCATCGGTCAGAGACATTGAACATTATCAATCACAGCAAGAACAGCCAGTTTTAAATTTGTATTCCATTCTCTAAACTCAGATGAATTCACAGAATGAAATTTTGATGCCTACAGAAGCAGTGGGCTTTTAACATGAAGAAAGTTTAAGGCATGGTAAAACACTAATTTTATTAGTATCTTTATGTATAATTTATTAGAATCATTTATTTATTTGTATCTTTACCTAGGATAAGTATATCATGAATGAAGTTTAATTGTTGCAAAAACAATCATGAAAAATTACATGGAAAAAATAATCATTGAATTTCCATTTTTCCTTCTGCTTTTATTGAGATATAATTGGCATAAAACATTGTGTAAGTTTAGGTGCACAGAATAGTGATTTGTTTTATAAGTATCATGAAATAAATATCATAGCAAGTTTAGGGAGAATTCGTTATCTCATGTAGATATAATTTTAAAGAAATACAATTTGTGTTTTGGTTGTGATGAGAAAACTTATGGTCAACTCTCTTAACAACATTCATATAGAACATAAAGCAGTATTAATTTTAATTTTCATATTACTACGGGGCATCCCTAGAAGACGTTTATTTTACGGCCGTTGGTTTGTAGCTTTTGAGTGCATTAATCAAATTCTCCTTTCACAAACCCTGCCTCTGTTAACTACAAATCTAATTATTTTTTCTATAAGTGTGTGTGTTTGTTTTTGAAGCATACTTTAGTCTATAACTCTGTGGCATTTTCTCTTACATAACATACTATTTGCCATTTTTGATACATTTCAAACTGATCACAAGAATAGATATATTTATGATATGTTGCTATTTAAACATATTTCACAGTTATTGACTATTCCCCATACAGTACATTTCTTGTCCCTGAATCATTTAATTTGCAACTGGTTAATTTTGTCTCTTAAATTTCCTCAAATATTTCTTTTTCTTCACCACAATTCCTTCCTTCTTGTGAGCAACCTGTTTCTTGCTATATCTATAACTCCTTTTCTGTTTTGTTGTAGTCATTTGTTTTAAATTCCAAATATGAGTAAAACCATTCTGCCTTTGTCATTCTCTGTCTGACTTATTTCACTTAGCATATTATCCTCTTGGTCTTCCCATTTGTTGCAAATGACACGAACTTATTCTTTTTAGAGCTGAGTAAAAACCCATTGTATTTTTATGTGTGTGTGTGCATATATATAAATATACATATATATATTTTTTATTTTATTTGTATATATAAATAAATATAGATAAGTCTGTAGTTAATAGATGGGTTGATATATATGCTATAAACACACATCTTCATTATCCATCATCTATTCATGAGCAATTAATTTGCTTCTATTGCCTGGGTATTGTAAATAATGCCACAGTGAATAGAGGATAGAATTTATCTTTTCTGATTATGTTTTTACATTCCTGGAATAAGTATCCAGATATGGAAATGTTGAATCATATTTCATTTTTAATTTTTAGATAAATCTCCATACTGTTTTCCACAGTGGCATCATAAATTTACATTCACTCAAGCAGTGCATCAGGGTGCTTTTTCTTACATCCTCTCCAATATTTATATTTGTTATCTTTTTGATCATCGTGATTCTGACAGGAGTGACATAATATCTCATTGGGTTTTGGACTTGCTTTATTCTGATCGTTAGTTCTGTTGACCATTTTCATGTGCCTGTTGATTACCTTTCCTCCACTGTATATTCATTATTTGGTAATGGGCTAAATGACTATAACTTTCTGATTTCATTTTTAGGCATTCTGTTTTGTTCCATTATTCTGTTTGTTCTGTGCCACTACCATATTCACTACTGTAGCTTTGTATTATAATTTAAAATCAAGGACAGTGTTACATCCTCTTTGTTCTTTGTCAAAGTTGTTTGTGCTTTAAGTTTGTTTTCTTTTCTTTTTTTTAAGTGATTTCAACTCTTTTGTGTTTACATGCAAATTTAATAATTATTTTTTGTAAGTGTCTGAAAATGCCATTTGTATTTTGAAAGGCAATGAATTTAATTTGTGTATTTTCTTGGCTACTTCTGTCATTTAAAAGATATTTTTTTCCTAATCTATGAACACAGTATATCCTTTCATCTGTTTGCATTATCTTCAATTTCTATTATAAATATTTTATAGGTTTCTGAGTATAGGTCTTTTACCTCCTTGGTTGGATACATTTCTTGATTTTTTTTATAATGCAACTGTAAATGAAACAGTTCCCTCACTTTCTCTATCTGTTAGCTTGTTGTTAGTGTGTAAAAATGCAAGATTTCTGTATGTTAATTTTATATTCTGAAATTTTACCAATGCATTGATAAGCCCTCATAGTATTGTGGCATCTTCTTTATGATTTCTGTTTAAAGTATTTCATCTGCTTACAGATTCTTTTACTCCTTTTCTGAAATAGCTATATTGTATTTACTTTTATTTTGGAAATCTATGGCTAGAATTTCCAATAAAATACTGAATAATAGTGGTAAACGTGAACATTCTTGTCTTCTTCCTGCTCTTACAGGGGATGCTTTCAGCTTTTAATCAGTGAGTGTCATGTTAGCTGAGTACTTGTCTTATACGACCTTAACTGTAATGAGGTACGTTTCCTCATACCCATTTTGAGGAGAAATTTAATCATAAATAGATACTGAATTTGTCAAAAGATTTTAAGACAATTTTGAGGTGACCATACAATTTTTATTTTTTAATTTGTTAGTTTCGTGTATCATATTGATTAATTTGTGGGTAATGAATCAATTTTACATCACTGGGATAAAAGTGAGTTAATCATACTGTATCATCCTTTTAATGTTTTGTTTGCTTTGCTAATATTTATTGATGATTTTTGCATGTATGCTTATCAGTAGTATTTAAACTGAAATTTTATGAGGTATTTGTTCCTGTTTTAGTGCTAGTGTAATACAGAAATGCGGGGTAGGAAGCCTTCCTTCCTCCGCAAATTTTTGGAATTCTCTGAGAAGTATTTGTGATAGCTCTTCTCTAAATGATTGGCAGAAGTCACCTGTGAAGCTGTCTAGGCCTGGAATTTTGTTTCTTGGGAGATTTTGTTTAATAACTAATTCAATTTCATTAGGGATAATCTGTTAATATTTTCTACTTCTCATTCCATTCTGAGATTTGGTCTTTCTAAGAAATTTTCCGTTTCTTCTAGGGATTCCATTTCAGTTGGCATATAATTTGTTGTATCATCTTATGGTGCTTTGTGTTACTTTGATATAAGCTGTAACTTCTCATTTATTTTGGAGCTTATTAAACTGTACTCTCTTTTTTCTCATGAGTCTCATTAATGTTTATCAGTTATATTTATCTTTCAAAGGCCATTATGTAGTTTGTTTTGATGTTCCTTTTTTTAATCGTTATTTTATTTATTTATAGTCTGACCTTTCAGCTGTCTTTCTTTCTACTAACAAGTTTGTTTATTATTTTGCAACATCTTTTGTTTGTAAGATTATGTATAAGTGAGAGATGTTTCTTACTTGTATAAATGGGATTGTTTTGCTATAAGCTTCACTATTAATACTGATTTTGCTATATCACATGGACTTTGTTTTTGTTGTCATATTTCTTCATGTATTTTTTCTTTGAATTATGCAGGAATACATTGGTTGCTTAATATTGTATGATTTATCCTCCACAATTTACAATTTTTCTCAGGTTTTCTTCTTTTAGTAAATTACTATTCTCACATAATCCATATGTTTCTTTACAAAACAAGGAGAAAAATAATAAAATTTATACAAAATTGTGAAAGACCCAAATTTTCTAAAATTACCTTTGAAAAATGAACAAAGCTGTAGGTATTATCCTCCCTGAATTTAGAACATACTGCAAAGCTACAGTAAACAAAACATCAAACTATATCACTAAAAGAGTCACATAGATCAATGGAACAAAATAAAGAGTCCTAAAATAAACACACACGTATATTGTCAATTAGTCTACAATGAAGGAGGCAAGCGTATACAATGGAAAAAAGGTAGTCTCTTCAACAAATAGTTCTGAGAAAACTGGACAGTACATGTAAAAGGTAGATGTAAGAGCACTTCCATCCATACTATACAAAATAAAAATGAAATGGATTAATTTCCTAAATGTAAAACCTGAAACTATACAATTTCTGACCAAGAAAAGGAGCAGAATTGCCTTTGTGATAAATCATAGGAATATTTAATTTTGATCTATCTCCTAAGTAAAAAAAAAGAAAATTAACAATAACAGTTTTTAATTATACTGAGGAAAAAATAGATGTACTATGTGATACAGTGATTCCACTTCTTGTATAAGTGTGAAATGAAAACCTTTTGCAGAGCAAAGGAAACCTTCAGCAAGACTTATGACAACACACAGAATAGAAGGAAGAGTTTCAGACTATGAAACCAATGAGATGTTAATATCCATAATGTATATATAGCATATTAGACTCAATATTTAAAAAACAAATACACCAACTTATAAACAGTTGAAGGATCTTCATGGAAACTTTTCAAAAACAGACATGTGGATGATTTTCATGCACAAAGAAACATAACGTTGCTATTCATTAGGAAATCATAAATCAAAACCAGAATGAAATATAATCTCACAGCAACCAAAATGACTATTAAAAAAATTCTTCAAATGACAAACATTAATAAGAATGTTGATAAAATGGAACCCAAGTAGACTGTTGTTACAAATATAAATTGATGCATCCACTATTATTAAAGTGGGGACAGTGCTAAGAAAGCTAGAAATAGAAGTTGCAGCAATTCCAGTTTTTGATATAAATCTGAAAAAAAATGAAAACATTAACTTTAAAGGATATATTACCCACAACGTTCTTAACAACATCATTTATAATAGCCAAGGATAGAAGCACGACTCAACTGCCCATCAACAGATGATTGGCTGAGTTGATGTGAGATATAGATAACATAATAAATACGTAGTCATTCTCATATCAAAAAATAAAATTCTACCATTTGAAACAATGTGACTGGACCCAGAGAGTGTTGCACATAGGAAAATAAGACATACAGTGAAAAACACTCTATGTTACCAGTTACATGAGGAAACTAAATATATAAGAGAAATAATCATAAAAAGAAGAAACAGAATCACATATATATGTGTAGTGTACCAACTAGTGGTTTACACTGGGGACAGGGAAGAAGGATGGGGAAGACAGAATTATGCAAGATTCTAGTTAAAAAATAGAGAAGCAACAGGGCTATAATTACAGCACAGAGAAATATTTTAATAATTTAAATGATTTTAAAGAGATTATAGGCATATATTATACTAAAATGTGCATGCATGTGGGAAAAACATTGAAGAAATAAACCCAGGAAAAACAAAATATTTTGTAGCACTCTGATATTAAGGGAGGTGATTTGTTCACTTTCTTTACTGTTCTTATAATGTCCTTATTAGAATTTAAGCTTTTAAATGAAAAATTATAGACTTTGAATAAAGTGACATGTTTAAACTATTTCTGTCTTTACCCTTAAATCTACAGTCAGTGAAACAATCACATCTCAACAAAAATAACTACAACACAAAACAATACTAGAGAACACATGTGTACAGCTGAAGTTTGGTGGGCTAAAACACATAAAGTTGGCTTAAATGAGGGAAAAGCAGTGTTGGTGCCTGCAACCAAGTCCCACTTACTAGGGTATCTGAGCCCACAGTTTCAGAGTACCCAGTAGAAACAAGGTCTCAGTGGTTCACAAATCTTCAGCCTCCAACTGCATCAGTACTCACGGTCACAGGTAACTAGGAGGGAGCCACAATGCAGACAGAATTTCCATCCTTTTGACACTCACACATTCATGACACTCTCCCTACTCCACATTCATAGTGGTAGAGACATTGTACCTTGCAACATTGGACATGGCAAAGGCACTTGCCTGATTCCAATGACCCACCTGTCTTTACACTATTCCTCAGTGTGTGCACTGAGTCTTTAGGGATATCAGATAAAAGAAAGGATTCAACGGCCCAGTGACAACAGTGGCATTAACTACCAGAGTTGTGTAAGGAGTGACAATGTAAGCAATCTTTTATCCAGACAGTAGCGACTGGAAAGTGCCATTTTGAAATATTATCAGAGGTAGCTCAGATAGGTAAAACCAAAAATTGTGCAATATTGCAAACTACCAGAAAACAAAAGCAAGGACTCCAAATCCCAATCTGTGTTTTAGTGTCATCAGAGTAATAATTTACCAAGATCATGACCAATCACAGTAATATTATAGGGCACGCACACACAGAGATACAGGCACAGACACCGACACAGACACAGACACAGACACAGACACACACGCACAGGCAAACGCACACACACAGACACACACACACACACACACACAATATCAACCCTGAAGGAAACAAACTTAAAGTCATGGAATATTGCCGTATAACTAATAGAGAATCCAAACAGATGTCATACAGATACTCAATACAAAAAACAAAACTCAGAAAGCAGTTTAGCTAGCTCATGAATAAAATAAATGATGATACGGATTACATTACCTAAGAGACTAAAACTATGAAACAAACAAACATTATTGGAGGACGAGACGAACTTAATAAATGATATGAATAATGCGACAGAAAGCATTGGAAGAAGACTGTCTTTTGGAAGAGAGATTAGCAAACTCACCAATACAAAACAAGAAATGATAGGGGAGGGCAGAGATATAAGATATTAAAAAGTGGTTTTGAAATGCTATTAACTAATAATTAGTAATGTTGAGCATTTTTATCACTTGCATGTTACCCTTCTCTATGTTTCCTTTGGAAAAATATTAACTCAGGTACTCTGCTCTTTTTTTGATTGGGTTTTTGTTTTTCACATTGAGTTGGGTAACCTAAATCCATGTTACATCTTCTAATCTGCATCTATTTACCCCTGGTCACTTGCACTATTTGCAGATAAGTTTTCCAATTACACAGGCAGTGTTTTCATTTCATTCAAGTGTCCTTAGCTGTGAAGAAGTTTTCAAGTTTATTTAGGTCCCATTTGCTTATATTTGCTTTTATTATTTCAGCCATAGGAGACTGATACAAGAAAATATTCTTATGATATATTTCCAATAGTGTATCACCTATATCCCCTTCTAGAAGTTTTATAGTATCAGGTCTTACATTTAGGTCCTTAATACTCTTGGAGTTTATTTTTTTACATGATGTCAGGGAATGCTCTCATTTCACTGTTTTACATGTAGATGTCCAACTTTCCAAACAGCATCCATTGACAAGACTGTCTTTTCTCCATTGTGTAATCTAGCCTCTTTTAACATTGATTCAGTGCTCATAGGTGTGTGGAATTATTTCTAGGCTCTCTATCTGATTTTATTGATTATATCTCTGTGCCAATGCCATGCTGTTTTTATTACTGTAGCTTTGTAGTATAGTAAGGAATCAGGGAGGTTTATATCTCCAGATTTGTTGTTTTTTCTCAAGATCATTTTGACAATTTTTAATGGTTTTATGTAAAACAGATTTATTTATTTTCTGGTTCTGTGGGAAATACTACATCTTCGTAACAGGAATTGCACTAAATCTGTAGGTTTCTTTGTGTAGTTCGGCCATGTTAACAATATTAACTCCTTCAATCCAAGAGCACAAG
Source organism: Vicugna pacos (assembly GCF_048564905.1). Classification (NCBI taxonomy): domain Eukaryota; kingdom Metazoa; phylum Chordata; class Mammalia; order Artiodactyla; family Camelidae; genus Vicugna; species Vicugna pacos. The sequence goes on along the minus strand of NW_027328741.1, from coordinate 91,944,761 downwards.
ACATCTTTCCATTTTATTGAATCATTTTTAATTCCTTTGTCAATTTTTTTTATTTTAAGTATATAGAGCTTTCATATATTTGTTGCATTTATTCCAATGTATTCAGGGGGTGGGATTTTAAATAGCATTGCTTCCAATGTCCATTTTATGGTGTCTCATGTTTAACGTGTAGAAATGCAACAGACAATTTTACATTAATCTTGTACCCTGCTCCCTTGTTGAAATTACTTATTGTTGATATTAGTCTCTGTGGAGGCTTTAGGACTCTATGTAGATTGTTATGTCATCAGTACTGGTGAAAATTTTGCCTCTTTCTTTCTATTTTGCATTTCTTTTACTTCTTTTTCTTTCCTTTCCCTTTCTTCTTTTACTATGGAACAGAAGTGCTGAGAGTAGGAATCCTTGTCTTGTTTCCAAATTTACCCAGAAGGCTTTCAGCTTTTCCCCTAAGTATTATAAGTTGTTATAAATGAATTTTTGTGTGTTGAGAGATGTTCCCATTGTACTCTCTTTCATGAGAGTTCTGATCACTAATGTATGTTGAATTATGTCCAATGCTTTTTCATTCTGTATTGACATGGTCCTCTGAATTTTGCCCTTCCTTTATTAAATATGTGTCATGCTGATGGAATTGTGTATGTCGAACCATCCCTGTGACTCTGGAAGGAATCCAAATGATCCTCATTTATAATCCTTTCTATGTATTTGATGATGTTTTTGGGGGATTTTTGAATATATATTCATCAAGGATATTGTGTTTACATTTTTGGGGTTTTTTTTGGTAGTGTTTTGACTGGCTTTGTTATCATGGTATTAGTGGCCTCATAGAATAACCTTGGGAATTTTCCTTCCTCCTACAATTTTTGAAATAGTTGAGAGGAAAGAGTTTGTATTGAAGGCATCTAGGCATTTTATTCAAGGCATGTTTTTAAAATTATAGATTTTATTTAACTTAACTGATTGCTCTTTTCAAGTTTTCAGTTTTCTTTTTATTCAGTGTTGGCAGGCAGTACGTTTCAAGAAATTTGTCCATTTCTTTAAGGTAGTCCAGTTGGTTGTCACGTAACTGCTCAGAGTGCTTTCATAATCTTTGTTTGCATTTCTGTACTATCAGAAATCATTTCTACTGTATCATTTCTTATTTTGTTTGGGTCCACTCTGTATTTCTTGATAAGCCTTGCTAAATGCTTATCAATATGTAAAAATATTTAAGAAAAAATAGCTGTTGATTTTATGAATTTTAATTTCTTTTTTAATTTTTATTTTATTTATTTTCAAACTAATCATCAAAGATTTCTCATTCTACTGCCTTTGGGTTTTGTTTGTTCTTATTTCCAGTTATTTTTGGTGGTAAGCTTTATCCTTTTTGTGAGTTTTTTCTTTTTCCTTGTAGAAACTGTTCTAAACTTCCCTCTTAGATTTGTTCTAAACTTCCCTCTTAGATTTGCCTTTGCTGCATCCCATACATTTGATGAAGCTGTGTTTTCATTGCAATTTTTCCCCAGGTATGATTTTATGACCTCTTTGATTTCATCATTGACCTTGTTTTATTTTATTTTTTTAAAGGATGAGGTTTAATCTCATGTTTGTGCTTTTCCTGTTCTTTTTTGAGTTGTTGCATAGTTTCATAATTTTGTGTATGGAAAATATTTGCTGTAATCTGTAATAGGTTAAAGTTCCTGAGGCTCATTTCATGACATAATATGTGGTTTATTCCTTAGATAACATCCTGTGCACACTTGAGAAGTTATTCTGTTCTCCTTTTCTGATGCAGTGTCCAATAGCTCAGTTAGACTCAAATGATCTAATATGCCATTAAGAACTCTGTTTCCTTACAGATATTCTTTCTGGATGATATGGCCATCAGAATAGTGAGGTGTTCAAGCCATCTACTATTACTGATATATAATGAATTAATTCCTTCATGTCTACTAATATTTCTTTTTATTTTTAGGATCTACAGTGCTGGGTCCATATATAATTTAATGAGTGTAATACTCTATTTTTATATTGATCTCTTTTTCTTTATATAATTTCATATTTATCTTTCATTGTGGCCCTTATTTTAAAACGTATTTTGTATGAGCTGAACATTGCAAACTGCACTTTCTTGTCATTCCCATGAAACATCTTTTCCATGTATTTCCTGGCTGTGTTTATCTTCCACCATATAGTGAGACTTATTGTGGGGGAGGCCAAGATGATGGATCAGAAGGATGCTCGTAGCTCAACCTTTCCCACAAGTGCACCAAGACTCACATCCACAGACCCACTCAGCTAACCAGAGAACCTACAAAACTCTGATAGAACAATGTCCTCTTCAAAAGATTAAGATGCATAAAATCTGGTAGAAGAAAATGAAGAATGAAAGAAGAAAAGGCAAAACAGATTGGGACAGTTCCCACAGGGAGGGAGCAGCAAAGAAAGACTGGCACTCATTCACTGGGTCTCCCCTCTCCAACTGAGAGGTCGGCAGGATGGAGGGGGCACCTCCAAGGATTGGACCTCTACAGAGTATAAGTTGACTGACAATACTAAGTTAAACAGGCACAGAGGATCCCTGTGACCCCGAATGCAAGATGCACCCTGGCAGCTGGGGGCAGGGCCATGCTGCCTGATCTGGGTGAAAGATGAGGATGGATGCACTGAGGCAGCCTAGGGGAATGGAGGGAGCTGTGCGCCATTGCTGTCGGTGCACAGGGGGGAATAACCTGGGCCCTCCATTTAACAACAGGGCAGACGTGTACTGGGAGGGGAAAGGTGCATTCCCCATCTCTGAAAAGCCACAAAACTATCTATGACAAGAAACCTCGGGCTCAGACACAGCCACCATAGCCTCTGGTGCTTTGCACCCTGGCAGCAGTGAGAGAAAAACCTGCATTCACTCCTAAGGACTTAGCAGCCTCAAGCACCAGATGGGGACTTGTCTACAGCCTGAGGCAGATAAGATCTTTCTGTCCTATTTCCTCAGAGAACATGCTCTGTCAAGGCAAACAAGGCACTGGGTTTTGGTCCAGATGAGTGACAGGGTACATAACAGTGGTGAGACTGGCACCCTGAGGGGGCTGTTGGCCACTGAACACTTGGGCTGGAAGGCAGCCCCTGACCATGTGGCTGGGAGAGGGATTGATGCACACTCCTGCCTGGTCAGTCTGAAACTTCTGAATGAGGCATCGGTCACGGCAGTGACAAGACAGCCAACAATAAAGAGAGCTGCTCCAGAACCACTGTTGGGAGTAGGAGTGATCTGCTTGCCGACAGGCCCTGGGAGCTGCACAGATAAGGGCCCCAATGGAGGGCGACTGGAATAAGCAAGCTGAGCTTCCAAACCAGGATGAATACAGAAAGAGTTCACATTAAAGTTACACAGTCTCCAGGAGGACACTGACCACCCCCTTGTTTTAATCTGATATTTCCTGTTCCATTTTCTATTACCCTCTTAATGTTTACTTCTTAGGCAATTGTAAATACCCCCTTTCAAATCCCATTGAAATTTCAAAAATATTTTTATTATTATTAATTTTCAAAACTCTGCTTCAACTTGCTCTTCTATTATGTATTTTACAATGTCTTCAAACATTTATTTCCCGTTCTTTAAAATTCTTTGTCTCCCTCTCTCTTTTAACTCTTTTTTAGTTGTATTACTAAATAGACATTAGGTAGATAACCTCCTTTAGGACCACAGTAGATAACTGATACTCCATAAACCACAGTGCCAGAGAGGTAGGTGCAAGATGAAGAAGCAGACAAACCATTCCCAATTAAAAGAGCAAGAGAAATCACCTGAAAGAATGATCAGTGAAATAGACATCAATATCCTACTAGATCAAGATTTCAAAAAAGAAGTGATCAAATTACTGTAGGAAATAAAACATAGTGTTCAGACATATAAAATATGTTAAAAATGAAATGGAAGCTATAAAGAAGAACTGAGTAGAAATGGTAAAACCGTTGACTGAGATGAGGAATGATCTAAAGATGTCACAAAACTGACTAAACAATGCAGAGGAATGAATTAGTGACTTAGAAGACAGGACAATAGAAAGCAGACAATGAGAAGAGCTACAAGTGAAACAATGAGAAACAAATGAAAAAAGCATAAGAGACCTATTGGATAATAGAAAGCATGCCAATATTGGCATGATAAATTTCCCAGAAGGGGAGGAAAGATCAAAGTGGATTGCAAAGGTGTTTGAAAAAATCATGACTGAGAACTTCCCAAACTTAAAGAAGAAATCAGATATCCAAGTACAGGAAGCTCAGAGTGTCCCAAACAGGAAGAACTCAAATAAACCCTCAACAAGACATGTAATTAAGATGGCCAGAGACAAGGAGAAAGAAATGATCCTAAAGGCAGAAAGAGAATAGCAAAGAGTGAGTTACAAGGGAATCCCTATAAGGCACACAGTTGACTTCACAAAAAAAATACTGCAGAACAGAATGGAGTGGCAAGATATATTCAAAGTCCTGAATGAAAACAATTATATACATTAGGATACTTTAACCAGCTAGGCTATCATTTATGGTAAAAGGAGACATAAAGAATTTCACAGAAAAGAAAAGCTACTAGAGTTTAGCAACACTAGACCCATGCTAAAAGATATTTTGAAAATTGTACTCTACAAAGAAAAGCAGCAGGATGCTACAGAAATATAAAACTCACGGCTGGAAGCGTGATAACTCAAGAATTACAAATAAAATAAACACAAAACTTGAAAGCAAGAGATACAAATCATTGAGAGTGGGAAAGGGAAGAAGGAAAATAGAGAATTTTTGGGGGGTTTTCCTTTTAAAATATTTTGTTCTCAGTAGGATGGTTTTTAGATCATGATACTATCAGTTTAATAAGATCAGTTATACCAATGGTCTAATAGACATAAAAAAGGGTAAAAACAAGACAAAAACTTATTCAGGGAGTCACTAATACTGAATAAATTTCATGACAATACAAAGGAAAATGACCAAACCAAAAAAGGCAGATGAAACAAACAAAGAGGAAATACCAAATCAACTGAAAAGTTAAGGTCAAAATGGCAATAAACACAAACATATCATCGATTATTGTAAGTGTTAATGGACTAAATGCTCCAGTCAGAGTCATTGAGTGGTAGGCTGGATAATAAAGCAAGAACCTTCAATATGCTGCATACAAGAGACCCACTTCAGAGAGGACACATATAGATTGAGAGTGAAAGGATGGAAAAGCGTATTTCATACAAATGGAAAAGCCAGAAAAGCAGGTGTTGCAGTACTGATTTCAGACAAAATAATCTTTAAATCAAACGCCATAAAGAAAGATAAAGAAGGACATTTTATAATGATTGAAGGTGTGATACAAGATGAAGATAGCACACTCATAAATACATATGCAACAAATAGAGGAGTACCTAAGTACATGAAATAATTACTAACAGATATAAAAGGGGATAGTGTTGGGAATCTAATCATAGTTGGAGATTTCAACACTGCATTAACATAACTGGACTTGTCATAGTTACAGAAAATAAATTAGGCAACATAGAAGTTAAATAATACAATAGAAATATTACACTTGATGGATATTTTCAGAGCATTGCACCCCCACAAAATAGTATATACATTCTTTTCAAGTGCACATGGGACATTTTCCAGTATTCATGATATACATGGGCACAAAAGAAAGCTCAGCAATTTTAAGAAGATAGAAATTACCTCAAGCATCTTTACTGACCACAATGCCATGAAGCTAGAAATCAACAACAGAGAAACAAAGGAGAACAAAAGCAAAACATGGGGATTAAACAATATGTTATTAAGAAACCAAAGGGTCAATGAAGAAATCAAAGCTGAAATGAAAATATACCTTGAGAAAAAAGAAAATGAAAGCAAAACCACACTAAATTTATGGGACACAGCAAAAGCAGTGTTGAGAGAGGAGTTTAAAGCGATACAGGCCTTCCTCAAAAAAGAAGAACAATCACAAATTAACAATTTTACCCATCAGGAGAATGAACTAGAAAAAGAAGAACAAAAAACCACAAAGGCTGCAGAAGGAAGGAAATCATAAATAATGGGGAGGAAATAAAATATATAGTGTTTAAAAAGACCCTAGGAAAAGAATCAACCAATCCAAAGGCTGCTTTTTCGAAAAAGCTAGTAAAATCGAGAAACCACTGGCCAAACTCAAAAATAAGAAAAGAGAGAGAGCACAAATATGGAAAATAAGAAAGGAGAATGGAGAATTTACAAACTAATATAATATAAAAACAGAATATCATACAAGAATATTATGAAAAGTTTATGGAAACAAACTGGATAACCTAGAGGAAATGGACACATTTGTGGAAACATACTGTCCACCAAAACTTAATCAAGAAGAAACTGACCACTTGAACAATCAGAGCACTAGAAATGAAATCAAAATAGCAATATAAAACCTCCCTCCAAATAACAATCCAGGACCGGACGGCTTCACTGAGGAATTCTACCAAACGTACAAAGAAGAACTCATACCATTTCTTCTCAAATTCTTCCAGAATTTTGAAAAGGAAGGAATCCTCCCAAAGTCATTCTATGAATCCACAATCACCCTGATACCACAACCAGGCAAAGACACTTCCAAGAAAGAGGATTATAGGCCAATATCACAGATGAACACAGACACAAAGTCCTCACCAAAATAGTAGCAAATAGAATCCAACAGCACAGAAAAATGAATATACTTCATGACCAAGTTGGGATCATGCCAGGGACACAGGGGTGGTTCAACATATGCAAGTCAATCAGTGTAATACAGCACATCAACAAGAGAAAGGACCAAAACAACATGATCATCTCAATAGATGCAGGAAATGCGTTTGATGAATTTCAACACCCATGTATGATAAGAAAACTCACCAAAGTGGGCATAGAGGGATTATATCACAGCGTCATGAAAGCTATAAATAACAAACCTATTTCCAACATAGTACTCAACAGTTAGAAAGTCAAATTCTTCCTACTAAAATCTGGGAAAGTAAAAGGATGCACACTATCATGACTCTTACACAAGATAGACTTGGAGGTCCTAGCCACAGCAATCAAACAAGAGAGAGAAGTAAAAGGTATGCAAATTGGAAAGGAAGAGATAAAAGTCTCACTATATGCAGATAATATGTTACTATTTATAGAAATCCCACAAGATAAAGAATGAATTTACTACAGCTGATCAAAGAATTCAGTAAGGAAGCAGGTTACAAGTTTAAGGTTCAAATATCAGTGGCATTTCATTACTCTAATGATTCAGATAATACTATACAGCTACGTTCAACATGACAGCACTGTATTGGTAGATAAACATACATATAGGCCAATGGCACAGAATAGAGAGCCCAGAAATGAACCCACAAACGTTTGGTCAATTAATCTTAGACAAAGGAGGCAAGAAATTACAATAGAATAGAGATAGTCCATTCAGCAACTGGTGTTGGGATAACTGGACAGCAGCATGTAATTCAATGAACCTAGAACACTCCCAAAGAAGCTAGAACACCATACACAAAAATAAACTCAGAAAGGATCAAAACTTAAACATAAGAAAAGATACAATAAACTTACAAAAGGAAAATATAGGTAAAACATTATCTGACATACGTCTCAAAAATTTTCTTGTAGAAGAAATAAATGCAAGAATAAACAAATGAGACCTAATGAAACTTACAATCTTCTGCACAGTAAAGAAACCAGAACTAAAACAAAAAGACAACCCACGGAATGGGAAAAAATTTGCATATGAAACCGTCAAAGGCTTGATCACAAGAGTATATAAGTAGCACATCCAACTGAATAAAAAAAAATAAACAACCCAATCCAAAATTGGGCAGAAGACCTAAACAAGCAATTCTCCAAGGAAGACATACAAATGATCAAAAGGCACATCAGAAAATGCTCAATATCACTGATTATCAGAGAAATGCAAATCAAAACTGCAATGAGGTTTCACCTCACACCAGTCAGAATGGCCATCATTCAAAAATCCACAAATGACAAATGCTGGAGAGGCTGTGGAGTAAAAGGAACCGTCCTTCACTGCTGGTGGCAATGCAGATTGGTGCAGCCACTGTGGAAAACAGGATGGAGATTCCTCAAAACGCTAGGAATAGACTTATCATATAACCCAGGAATCCCGCTCCAGGGTATAAATCCAGAAGGAACCCCACTTCAGAATGACACTTGCACCCCAATGTTCATAGCCAGCACTACTTACAATAGCCAAGACATTGAAAAAGCCTAAATGTCCATCGACAGTTGACTAGCTAAAGAAGAGGTGGTATATTTATACAATGGACTAGTAGTCAGCCTTATAAACTGACAACATAATGCCATTTTCAGCAACATGGATGGTCCTGGAGAAAATCAGTCTAAGAGAAGTAAGCCAGAAAGAGAAAGGAAAATACCATATGAGATGGCACATGTGTGGAATCTAAAAACAAAACAAAGCCAAATAAATAACGCATAAATACAAAACAGAAATAGACTCGCAGGCAGAGAATACAAAGTTTTGGTTGCCAAGCGGCTGGGGTGTGGGAAGAGATAGGCTGGGAGGTCAAAATTGTAGAATAGATAAACAGGATTTTACTTTATAGCACAGGGAAATATATAAAAGATCTTACGGCAGCTCACAGGGGAAAAAATGGGACAACTGTTTATATGTTCATTGTAACTACAAAGTTGTGCTCTACAATGGAATTTGAGACAAATATGTAAAATGATTAAAAATCAATTAAAAAAAGTTTAAAAAGAAAAAACATGATCCTAAATATGACAGGTGCAAATATATATTAGAGGGAAAAAACAACCATGCAAAGAGTAGTAAAACCAAAAATTTTGTTTTTGTTTTCTTTTTAACATAAACAAAATCAGAAAACCTCTAGCCAGGTGTATCATGAAGAAAATATAGATGCTCCAAAGAAATAAAGTAAGAAATAAAAGAAGAGAAATAACAATTGTTTCCTCAGATATACAAAAAGGATCATTTTGTGAACACTTACATTCCAATAAACTAGACAAATTAGAAGAAATAGACAAATGTCTAGAAAGAGACAGGGATAAGGAGAAAGAAATAATTTGAACAAACTGATTACTAGAAAAAAGGTAGAATCTGCATTTAAAAAATCGTTAAACGTTAGTGCAGATTTAAACAGCTCCCATGCAAAACCATACAGAAATACAAAGCAGAAATTATACTTTTCAAACTATTCAAAAATAGTGAAGATGTGAGAAACTCACAAATTAATTCTATGAAGCTATCATCACCCTGATAGCAAAGCCAACAAACAAAATACAGGTGAAGAGAATTTCAAGTCAATATCTTTAATTGATATAGATGCAAACATTTAAAAAAATATCATTAGCAAACTAAATCCAGCAAAATCTAAAATGAATTATACACCATGTAAATTTTAATTCATTGTAGGGTCATAAGAGAGGATGAAATTACATGAAATCAATCAGATTGATACACCACATTAACCAAACCAAAAGGGAAAATGATGTGGTCATCCCAATAAATCCATAAAAAGCATTTCACAAACTTCAAATTTTATTCATTAAATAGCAGCAACAACAGCAACAACAACAAGAACAACAGAAACAACAACAGAAAACTCTTACCAAAGTAGGATTCAGGAAATATATCTCAACATAACTAAAGTCATTAATTACAGACCCACAGACAACATAATATGCAAAAGTGAATAACTGAAAGGCAAATTAAGGAATAATAAAAGGATGTCCACTCTCACCATTTCTATTAAACACAGTATGGGAAGTCCTAGCAACAGCAATCAGACAAGAAAATAAGTTATTCAAGTTGGACTGAATGAAGTAAAACTGTTATTATTTTAGATGACATGATAATCTATACAGAGAACCCTAAAGATTCTCCACACCAAAATAACTAAATCTAATAAACACATTTAGCAAAGTAGCATGATTCATGATTAATATACAAAAACAGTCAATTTCTTTACACTAACAATGAAATATTCCATAATTTTAAAAAATCCATATTATATCAGATCAAAAATGAAAAGCCTAAGAAAAAAACCAAGATAATAAAATCTATAGGACACTGATAAATAAATTTGAAGATGATGCAAAGAAATGGAAAATAATCTCAAGGTCTTAGTACAGAGGAATTAATATTGTTAAAATATACATACTACAAAAGATCGTCAACAGATATAAAGTGATTCAGATCGAACTACATGATATTTTTCACAGAAATTTAAACAGTCCTAAGATTTGTATGGAACTGCAAATGAACCAGAAAGGCAAAAGGAACTATGAGGATAAAGAACAAAGTTTGAGGCATAAACCATAATCCTCCCAGATCTCAGACTATATTATATAAACAGTAATCAAAACAGCACAATACTGGAAAATGAACAAACATCTATATCACTAGAAGAGAACACAGAGGCAGAAATAAAACATCACACCTATGGTCAACTAAACTATGACAAAGGAAACAAAAACATACAATGCCTAAAACACAGTCTTCAGCAAGTTATGTTGAGAAAGCAAAAGAGCTACATGTAAATCAATGAAATTAGAACACTACCTCACACTGTATAAAAATAAACTCAAAATGTTTTTAATATCTCAATCTAATACTTGACACAATAAAATTCCTGGAAACTAACAGATGCAAAACAAAACATAAATTGCAGCGAATTTTTCAAATTTCCAGCTCCCAAGCTGAAAAGAGTAAAAGCGAAATAAACAAATAGGTCCTAATAAAAATTAAAACCTTCTAAACAGCAAAATAAGCAATATGAAAAGATGAATTTCCAAATGGGAGAAAACATTAGGAAACAATGCATTCAATAAGAGGCTAATTTCTATAATACACAAATCGTTCATACAACACCATTTCAAAAATCTACAAGCAACTAAGCCTGTAAATGAGCAGAAGACAAGTCTCCAAAGAAGACACACAGATAACAAACAGAAACATAAAAACATGCTAACATTCCTAATCATTATACAAAGGCAAGACAAAAATAAAATAATGTTTTACCTCACACAAGTGAGAAGGGCTGTCATCCAAATCTCTACAAATAATAAAGACTGGGAAAGTTGTGGAGAAAAAGGGACACTCCAACGCTGTTTGTGGGAATGAAAATTGGTGAAAGCACTTTGGAAACATTTTGGAAGTTCCTTTAAATAATAAAGATAGAAATATCATATGATCCAGCAATCCCACTCCTGCGCATGTAAAGCATAAAACCTGAAAACAAAGAATCCTAAGGTAAAACTTAAGAAGTACACTCTGAAAATGGACTTACCATGATTCTACATATGTCTCCTCTGGCAAGGGAAGCAGAAGCAAATCTAACAAAATACGATTGTATGACTCTAAACAGATTTACACTGCAGAAGAAATGATCAATAAAATTAAAAGTCAACCAACTCACTGGGAGAATATATTTTCAAGTGATATTTTCCAATCAAGTGTTAATATCCAAATATATGGCAAACTCTTACCCGACAACAACAACAAAAAAGGGCAAACAATCCAAATAAAAACAGTGTCCATACGAACTGAATAGATAGATCGGAATCAATTATCTGTAGAAAACATCCAGTTGGCTAAATGACACATGAAAATATATTCAGAGTTATAAACTATTAGGTAAGTCATAAACCAAAAATGAGACAAGACCTCACACTTGTCAGAAGGTTCTCATCAAAAAGAAAAGAAATAGATGTGGGTGAGATTGTGGAGATAAAGTAACACCATGGACACTGTTGAGAGGAATGCAAAGTATTGATTCCATTGCATATATACATCAAATTTTCTTCATCCATTTTTCTCTCTAGGGATGTTGGGTTTGTAGGCCCCTGTCTGAAGGCTCTAGAGAATAAGCCCATTGGCTGAACTGATAAACAAGCTGTGAGGAATGTCACATATCCAGGCTGGATAAGAAATGGCCTGCTCATTGTATCCAGTATGGATGGCTGGATAGCCTATGCTGGGTAAGATCCTCAGAGGAGGACAACCTAAGACAGGCACAGCCGGCTTGTTAAGAGATGGCCTACTTAATGAATTTCCGTGATGAACTTTAAAGCAATCCTTGATAATTTAACATCCTGTGCTTACTGCAGGAGCATGGGGACATAAATAGCTTAAGATTATTAACATTGTTATAACTTAGATGATATGTGAGTTATTGTGCATGTCCTGTATAAATGCTTCTTCTAAGAATAAATAAACAGGGAACTTCTTCGCTTCTCTCCACACAGTGTTTGTGTGTATATGATATCTTGCCACTGACAGGGTTAGTTTAATTTGTTGGGAGTATATTAAAAGAATTTTGCATTATATACAATGCTCTTTTTCCACCTATTGAGAAGATTATGTGAGTTTTATTTCACATTCTATTAGGGTGGAATGTCACCTTTATTGATTTGAATATTTTGAAGTATCCTTAAACCCAGGGATAAATCCCTTTACTCATGCATGTGTATGATACATTAAATGTGTTGTTGAATTCATTTTCCTTCTGTTTTGTAGAGAATTTTGTCACATGTGTTCATCAGGGTTAATATTCCATATTTTGCATCTAATGTTCTTTCTACCATTGTTATGCAAATAAAGTTGGCATCATAAAACAAGTTTGGAATCTTTCACCCCCTTCAAATTCTTGGAAGATTTGGGGAAGAATTGGTGAAAAATTGTCTTCAAATGTATGACAGAATTCAACAGTAATGTCATCTTGTAAATATTTTCTGGTTTGGGAGGTATGGATTACTAAATTACTCATGCACACTTTTGCTCTATTTAACTTTCTAATTACTTCTTGATTCAGTATGGGAAGACATATGTTTCTGGGAATTTGTCTTTTGTTCTCAGTCATTCAAATTTTTGGCGAGTGGTAATTTCTTATATTGCTATGCATCTCTACAACATGAGAGCTAATATCTTATCTATTATTTCTAATATTATTTGAGTCTTTATTTTCTTAGCCAACCTAAATGTTTGTCCACTTTATGTTTAAAAAAACAGAGACTGGTATTTATTTTATCTTTTCAATTGTTTCTCTTGTTATTTGCCTTACTCTCATTGAATCAATTTTCTTCTTTATTCTTTCTGTTTTCTCCTAGATTCTTGATGTGTAAAGTTAAGTATTGTGAATCTTTGTTTTTCTTTTATTATTAAATGTCATTTATTTATTTATTTACATATTTATTCGTTTATTTATCATTGAAGTATGCCATTAACAATGTGTCAATCTGTGGTGTACATCATAGTGTCCCCGTACATGTGTATAATTCTGTGCCTATTAAACGTTACTTCATGATATTTAACTTACTGTGCTGTGTCATACAAAAGAAATTTTGAAAAAATCTTTTATTATATATAGTGGATAACATTTATAAATCTACAGCTCCCAAATATATCCTCTGGCAGCCCCTTTCCGCAGTAATCATAAAATTTCTAGCAGATCTGCTAGTGTGTTTCAGTTTTGTAGATGAAATCATAGTGTTTTCATCCAAATATTTTTTTAAGCTTCTTCATATGTAATGTCATGTATTATATTTCTTTCTCTTTCTGGCTTACTTCAATTAGAATGGCACTTTTGGGGGACATCCATTTTGCTGCAAATATCATTGTTTTATCATTTCTTATTCCAGAATATTATTCCAATTTGTAAATATGGCATAACTTCTTTATACTGTCATCTGTTGTTGGGCAATTAGGTTGCTTGCATGTTGTGACTCTTGTACATAGCACTTCTAAGGACATTGGGGTGCAGGTGTCTTTTTGGAATAGGGTTCCCTTTGATATATACCCAAAAGTGGGATGGCTGGATCGTATATTTTGCTTATTTTTATTCTTTATAGGAATCCCCATCCTTGTTTCCAAAATGACTGCACCAATCTACATTCCTACCAACAGTGTAGGAGGGTTCCCTTTCTCCACAGCTTCCACAGCATTTATTGTTTGTGGACTTTTGAATGATGACCATTGTGACTATTGTGAAGTGATACTTCATTATAGTTTTGAATTGCCCTTCTCTGATAATGATAGTGAGTAATTTTTTTCATATATCTGTGTGGTATTTGAATGTCTCTATTGTAGATTTCTTTATTTAGGGCTTCTGCACATTTAGAGATCGGGTTTCTTGTTTTTTTTTTAATTCTTATTAGGTTGTATGAAGACTTTATATTTTGGAAATTAAGACTTTATCAGTTGCATCGATTCTTAATATTTTCTTTAATCTTGTAGGTTGTCATTTTGCTTCTTTTATGATTCCCTTTGCTGTGCAAAAGTTTATAAGTTTAATTAGGTCCCATTTATTAATTTTGCTCTTACAGCCCTTACCTGGGTTGTCTATTCTAGGACATCATTGCTGAGATTTATCTCAGAGTGTTTTGCCTGTTTTCTTCTTGGAGATTTACTGTGTCTTGCTTATACTTAAGTCTTCAAGCCATTCTGAGTTTATTCTTGTTTATGGAGTGAAGGATTGTTCTAACTCCATTGCTCTGCATGCTTCTATCCTGTTTTCCCAACACCAGCTGGTGAAGAGATGGTCTTTTCTCTCTCATATTCCTGGCTACTCTGTCAAAGATTAATTGAACATAGACCTGTAGATTTATTCCTATGCTCTCTATTCTGTTCCATTGGTCCATATGCCTGTTTCTTTACCAATATGATGTCATTTTCATTATTGTAGCTCTGCAATAGTGTATGGAGACCTGATGGGTTATGCCTCCAGCCTCTTTCTTTTACTTCAATATTGCTTTGGAAACTATGGATCTTTTATGAATCTATTTAAAACTTAAGATCATTTGTTTCAGTCCTAAAAAGAAATGTTTTGCATAATTTGATAGGAAATCAAATTTTCTTGCCTCATCATTGTGGCTAGGATTTCCAAGACTATATTGAATTGAAATTGTGAGAATGGGCAACCTTGTCTTGTCTCAGGTTTTTGTGAGAAGGGTTTCAGTTTTTCCACCATTGAGTAGCTTGCTGGCTACATATTTGTCATAAATACCTTTTATTATGTTGAGATATGGTGCCTCTGTTCCCTCTGGGATAAGAAATTTTTTTGCAGATAGGTGTTAAATGTTATCAAATGCTTTTTCTGCATCTACTGAGATGATCATGTGCTTTTTTGTCGTCTCTTTAGTTGATATGGTGTATCACAATTGATTGATTGATTTGCATATGTTACAGCATCCTTGCGTTCCTGGGATGAACCTAACTTGATAATGGTGCATGATCTTTTACATGCTGTTGGATTCTGTTAATAATTTCTTAAGGAATTTTACATATATGTTTATCAAAGATATTGGCCTATAGTTTTCTTTTTAGGTAGTGTCTTTGTCTGGTTTAGTTATCAGGTTAATGTTGGCCTTATGGTGTGAGTTTGGGAGTTCTAGCTCCATATCAATCTTTTGGAAGTATTTGAGGAGGACTGTTATGTATTTTTCTTTGTATGTTTGGTCAAATTCCCCTGTGAAGCTATTTGGGTCTGAAATTTTGTTTGCAGAGATTTTTTATTTTATTGATAACTCTATTCCATTTCTGGTGATCTGTCAGTTCAAATGGTCAATTTCTTCTTGATGCAATAAAGGTGGGCTGAATATTTCCAGAAACTTCTCCATTTCTTCTAGGTTATCCAGTTTGTTTCCATGCAGTTGCTCATGGTAATCCCTTATGATATTATGCAAATTTGTTTTACTCTTAGTAGTTTCTCCATTTTCATTTCTTATGTTATTTGTGTGCTCTCTCTTTTCTTGTTGGTGAGCTGTCCTGAGTTTTTTCAGTTTTGTTGATTATTTCAAAAAACAATAAGATTGATTTTTTCTATTTTTTAATTTTTATTTCTATTCTTTCTCCCTTGATCTTTATTTTCCCACTTTTTGGTGACTTTTGGTTTTGTTGGCTCTTCTTTTCATGATTAGTTTACATAGAACGCTAGATAATTTACTTGAAATTGCTCTTCTACTTTGAGGCAGAACTTGTCACTATGAACTTTCTTCTTAAGCCTGCTTTAACTGTATTCCATAGACTTTGTAAAGTGTTGTGACATATTTCTCAAGATTTTTTTTAATTTCTTCTTTTACTACAACACCTCCCCCCTTGTTTTAGTACCATGTTTTTTAATTTACATGTTGTCATATTTTCTCCATTTTCTGTGATTGATTTCTAGTTTCATGGTATAATACTCAGAAAAGATGCTTGAAATTATTTTTATCTTCTTAAATTGGTTGAGGCTTCTTCTGTGCCTGAGTACATAAACTATCCTTGGAAATGTTCCATGTGCACTGGAAAAGAATATATATTCTGTTTTGGGGAGAAGTACTGTTTTGAAAACATCAACCAACTCCAATTATTTTATCATATCTTTTAGAATCTTTGTTCCCTAATTAATTTTCTGTCTGAAAGACCAGTCTAGTGATGGTAATTGGGAGTTATATTCTCCTACTGTGATTGTGTTCCCATTGATTTCTCACTTTTTATCTATTAGTATTTGCTTTCTGTATTAAGGTGCTCCAATATTGAGTGCATATATCTTAATGAGTATAATACCCTCATTTTTATTGCTCCTTTAATTATTATATCATGTCCTTGTTTATCTTTCTCTATGGCCTTTCTTGCAAAGTCTACTTTGTGTGAAGTCAGTACTGCAATTCCTGCTTTCTTGTCATGTCCATTTGCATGGAATATACTTTTCCATCTTTTGACTTTCAATTGATGTGTGTTCCTCTTACTAAAGTGGGTCTCTTGTATACTTCATAATGTAGAGTCTTGTTATATTATCCAATCTGACAATATATATCTTTTGATTGAAGCACTAAGTCCATTAACATTTGTAAAAATTATTTATAAACTGGTGTTTATTTCCATTTTGAACTTAATTTTCCAGTTGATTTGGTATTTCTTTTTTGTTCATTTCTTTTTCTGTTTGTGGCTTGATAAGTTTTCTTTTTTATCTTGGTTTTTTTCTGGCTTTGTGACTTCATTGTAAGATTTTGACTTATGGTTACCCTGTTTTGTATGTATATTGACCCGTTACTATAACTGTTTATATTAACTGAAAGGAATACAAACTCAAACCCATCCTACAGAGAACAAAAACAGGAAGAAAATACTCTGTATTCTCCTATTTCACTCTCTGACACTTAAAAATTTTGATGTCCTGTATTACAACATCATGTTTATTCTGTTGTAAGTCATTGTAGCTATTGCCTTTCTAATTATGACTTTCTCATTTCTATAGCATCCTGCTTCTTCATTTTTAGAGAAGATGTTTCATTATTTCTTTTTCTGTTGCTAAGTTCTTTTAGTATTTGCTTGTGTGGAAGTTATTTATCTCTCTTTCTATTCTAAAGGATAGCCTTGCTTGATACATTATCTTAGATAGCAGCTTTCTCTCATTCTCGACTTTGAATATGCCTTGCCACTGCCTTCTGTCTGTTGTATTTGTGTGGAAAACGTTCTTCTAAATATAATGTATATAATTATATATATATATATATATATATATATATATATGTAAAGAATACCTACAAATGAAGTTAACAAATAAGGAGAAAACGTTTATAATAAAAAATAGAAAAAATTGATTGTAGAATTTAAAACTGTTCCAAAGAAATTAAAAGATCTCTTATGTTAATGTTGTGAAACAATGTGTTTGAAACAACCATACTACCCAAAGGAATCTATATTTAATTTGATTCTTGTTAAAATACCCATGAGATTTTTCCATTAAATAGAAGAAGTAATTTCAAAAATTTTAATGTAAACACAAAAATCATGAGTTGACAAAATAATCTTGAAAAAGAGTATTAAATTTAATAGTGTAAATTCTCAGATGTTAAACAGTCTTTCAAAGCTTTAGTTATTTAAACAATATGATACTGGCTCTAAAACTGACACCTATCAATAAAAGAGAATAGAGCAACCAGATATAATCCCTCACACCTATGATCAATTAACCCATGAAAAAGGAAGCAAGAGTATGAAATGAAGAAAGGAGATTCTCCTGAAAAAGTTGTGCTGGCGAGATTGAACAAGTGAAATATAGATTAGAATATTTCCTCACATTGTATACAATCAGTAAGCACAGAATATCTTTTATATATTTTGTTTACTTATATTTCTTGCAGCTGTAATTTATAGATCTATGTTTAGATAATTTATTTCACTTAATATATTCCTATGTTATTCTTCTTGGTATAAATTTACACGCAATTGTCTTCCTAATTTCTCTTTCTGATAATGTGTTGTTACTATATAAAAATGCAATGGATATTTTGCATATTAATTTTATATTCTGCAAGTTTTCTTGGTTTGTTCATTATTTCTATCAGTCACTGGAGGAGACTATGAAGTTTGTTATCTATGTATAAATAGGTCATCTTTAAAAATTTTACTGCTTGCGTGCAAGTTGTATGCATTTTATATTTTTTCTTGACTAGTTGTTCTGGCTAGGACTTCTAGTAGTGTAATTTATGACTTGTGAGAATGAGCTACTTTTTCTTATTATAGGACCAGAGGAAAACCTTCCTGTATGTTAACATTGAACTTGATGTGAGTCATGGGTTTCTCATATATGGCTTTTGTTATGTTTAGTCATATTATATCTAGAGCGAATTTGTTAAGAATTTTTTATAAAAATGTTAAGATCAGATCTGTGAAAAATATTCCTACATATATTGAGATTGTTATTTTTCAATTCTTTGTTTTTTAAGGGATGGATCACATTTATAGATTTTCATACGTTAAATAAAATTTATGAATCAGGACTAAATCCAACTTAACTATACTTTATAATACTTATAATATGCCATGATTTCAGCTTGCTAATATTTACTTTGAATGGAATATACACATACTGAAGGAAAAATTTACATTGTAGCTTGAGTGAACACTTATTTATTGAAACATTCTATGACTCATTTTGAATTTGGCTTATGCTTATTGGAATTTATATCTAAATAAATAATACAAATTTTTTAGAACTGGATTTACTACAGATTACTGATACAGAACATAGCTATTATTAACAACTGGTGCACAAAACACTTGCCTTAAAATTCCGCATTATAGTAACATTGCCAGCTGTTTCAGGACTGAGAAACATATTGCTTCCTAAATTGCATTACCTGGTATTTTCCATCCCAACCCACATATATTGTTATTTCTTTGTTTTTTCATTGTTTGTTTGCTCCTTAATGGAGGCACATTTTATTGAACCCAGGATCTTGTGTATAAGTGTATTTATCAACATCATTTTGGAATATTTAACAGAAGCCACAAGAGTATGGATTATAAAGATGACAAGAAAGTTTATTACTTCTAGGGACTGAAAAACCTCTGAATGAAAGAACGGTAAAAATAAACTTTAGTAAGTATACTATAAGATTATCTCTTTTTTAATTTTAAAGTAGAATACTAAATTACTTTTGTTTTACATAGAGCACTGAATTACAATTTAAAACAAAAACTCCCCCCTTTGGGATTTCTTAAATTTGATTCATTTTTTTAATCTAGTTTTATTTCATAAATATTTACCATTTATTTATAAACATACCAAATAAGCTGATAATTATTCTGCTCATGTTTTGAATATAGAGCTACTTATTGTAAAGTACACAGATAAATAACTACTTCCATTTCCAAATCAAATTTAGTTTCACATTAATTACAAATTATAATGAAATATGTATACCTTTTCTGTACAAGTTTATACAAGTTTCACTTTAAATTCCAAAACTTTAAAATTATTTTATATATTTTGTTCTTTATTTATACTCTGTTCACCAATCTGGTATAAATTTGTGTACAAAAGGTTGCAGATTGGTTTTATTTCATAGACCCCAAAATTAAATTATTTAAAAAGATTTTGTGGGGACAATATTTACTGAACACTATAAAAGTAACCATCATATATGCTTCATTTTAAGTAAATGAATGAGAAGTAAACAGTGGCTGAATGTTTCACTTGATTTGCTAGGAGACCAGTCGTTTTGTGATGTCACATCTACTCAGGGTGAGAACCATTATGATGGCCTAGCAGTTTATCTTTACAGGCCTGCTGCAGCATCATTTGAATCTGCAGTGCTCAAAATCCCACAGATTAGAAATGTAGCTGTAGAAAAAGTTATTTAAATGGCAAAAGTTTCATCAGAATTTGAAGATGTGTCCCATAAATATGGATCAACTGGTTCAGTAAACTCCAGTAGATCTCTATTGTGTGAACAAATATTCTCTGATGACTTGGACTTGAAGTCTATGACTGAAGAAAATGCTTTTCAGACTTTGTCTGAAGAATTCTTGATATAAAGAACATTTTACAAATATTGTGTCTCTAAACCAGATGAAGATAATGATTTTTGTTTTCTGGCATTTCCAAGAAAACTCTGGAAAATGCCTGGGAGTGACCAATTTAAATCCATCTTGTGGGATGATAATGGAACTTCCATAGTGATTGATGAAGATGTCTTTAAGAAGGAAGTTTTGGAAAGAAATGCCTCTTTCAGAATATTTGAAACTGGAAGTATGAAAAGTTAAGTTACACAGCTTAAACTTTATGGGTTTAGTAAAGAGTGGCAGAATTTTCAAAGATCTGCTTGTATAGATGTCTTTCTAGCAGAAGAAAAAGTAGTTTCTGTTTTAAGCAAGGTACTCCGATATTTTAGTTACCGCTTGGTAACTTATATATAAAATTTTATTTTGTACACCAATCTATGGTAATGTAAATGTAAAGCAAGATTTTGAAAATTTTATAAAACTACTAAGGCTAAAATACTTTATTTTTTCTAAAAAATTAGGTCAGTGTCTTAAGTAGTCAAGATTATGAGAAACTTTTCTTGCAACCATGAATCTTATCAGAAATCTAAATAAAGTTATTAAAGCTGCTTTTTAAAAGTGGCATTCACAGTTACTGCAAATGCTAACCCTTAAATTTGATGACTATACTATTTAAATGTGTATTTTCCAAATAAGGAACTTCAAAATATTGTCAGCAATGTTCACATTTTGATAATATTATCTTTGCATTGTAAACTTGAAATCTGAGATTTTATAGGTTAGGCTTATTGTAGTCTTGTATTTTGGTTTAAATTTTACTAAAATCTTTCTCCTTTGGGTCTAGCTGCAGTTCTATCATTATCCAAATTTTAAACTAGTTTGTCCCTAGCTTTTAGTGAGAATTAAAAGAAGAGTTGGGATTAAAAATGCCCCTCTGATATCTTCATTGGCTGAAGAATTCAAGAAGAAGCACATTTAAGCAGGGGATTATGTGGATAATCATAACTCTGGTTTTGTGACTGACACTAGTGCAGAAAATGCATTTTTGCCTTCTGCAAATTTAAACATACCTCTAATAATAAAGCCCTCTACTAGCCACATAATTGGTGATACAACTACCCGGATCAGAGGTAATTTTTCTCCTCCATCATCAATGTCAGTTAGACCACCAGAACAAATTGCTGTGGATCAACGTGCTATTTTAAATCAGTTGACCACTGTCCACGGGCACTCCCAAAGCAGCTACACTGAAGCAAATGGCCATGTTGTGAACTTCATTACAGCTACAACTTCTACTTCTCAGTACAGCATCTTGTCTCCCACACAGAGCAATTATTTTGGACAGATGTTGGAGACTTCTACTTTTCCAAATAGATATCACAACATATCTGCCAATGAAGGTCGATTTTCTCAGCTTCAACCAGGGAGCAACACACGGTTTCCAGTGCCAGTGATAGCTGATATATCAGCTAACTCTCCTTCAAGGCCAACTCATCAGCCATCTTCAGCTTATGGACGTCAATCAAATTACAACTGATCTACCATAGGACTACCAGATTATGCAGGATAACAAAGATTAAAATTGATGTTGGCAAATGTCGACAAATATCTGCAATTTTCTTATTTGAAAAATAAACATAGATGTGTATCTGTATTTTCCTTATTTATTTTAAATAGAGTTAAGAGTTAAATGGGAGACTAAGTTACCATTTAAACACAAAAATAGATATTTGATATGATCATTTGATGGAAAAATATGGGAGTAAATTTAAATAATTTCTTGTAAGGAAGAAGAAGTAATGGAAGAATTTGGAAAAAGACTAAAACATGGAGAGAGGGAAAATTACTAAGTGGTTTCTGGTTCATCCTGGAAAGAATTAAAAGTGTTAAGTTAGGATAGGTTGGAACTGGAAATAAATGCAGGAACTGGCCCAGGTATCATGATCTCTCTTATGTCATCCCTGGAATCATAAAGCTCACATGATGTAGTCTCAGATGGCACATTCAGCATGTGGTAAAATTTAAGAAGTAATTTTATCTATGGTCTTCTTTGTGCTGTTCTCAAAGCATTCCAGTTGGTGCTTTAATTTCCTGCCCTCAAGATTCTACACTATATTTTCTAGTCAATACTTTATTTTGCTTTTATGTTCCAGCCAAATACATTCTTACGTCCTCAGGGTGGCACTTAATTCCTTAAAAACTCTTAGCCCACAAACTTAACTCTGTTTAGTCATTTATTTATAAATCTGGCAACTGACTACCTTGGCATATCCTTACATTTCACTGTATATAGAGATACATCCAGGCAAATGCTTGTCAACAATTTAAGTTGCAAACCCAACACTTTGGCTCCAGCTCATCCTTGGAATTTCGGTGTCCTCCTTTTACCTACTTACACTTTCCCAGTGTCAGCACAGAAACCACCTCCTCCAGATATTTTCTGTCTATTCCCCATTCCTTGTCTAACTTGGATACCAGCACAGTAAGCAAAGCACATGCCACCTGATGCATTTTAGTATTTAGTGAATGAAAAATACATGTTGACTTTAAGCAAAATCTACTTTCCTGAAACAACAAAACTCTCATGGTTTTCAAAATATTTCGTTATGGTCTTTACTCTTCACCACAATGTAGCTCGTTTCATAGCCCAAATACTAGTCATTCAAGACAGTAATTGGAGGCAGGTCCAGGAGACAAAGTATGAGTTTCTTTTTAATTCATGCCTCCAGAGGACTAAAGCATTCCATTCTCATTTGTTGGGTTTTTTCCTGTCTCTTCATCACCCACCCACCCCAAAATAGCTGAATTTCTTCCCCATACCAATTACTATCCTGACTTCTATTTAATTTACTTCTTAGAATCAGAGCTTTGTACAGAAGAGACAGTGCCATTGCAAACCTTTAATGAACGTTTGTACAACCCACAAAACCTTCCCCCTTCTAACCTTTACCAAGGGAGTATCTAATAGGTACTAGACCCTTGTATGTGGTGGTCATATTCAGTAACAAAATTGCAATCTTATATGTGAGGACTAGAAGGAGGTGAGGGTTGTGGAATTAAAAATTTGTTCAACTGCAAGAATACCAAATTTCTGCAGATATTAGGAAATATGAAATATTCATGGAAGATTTGACAATTTCCCATTAATTTAAAATAAAATGTGAAGCATTTTCAGAATGTGAAATGCACTGAAATACTGGAAAAATTGTAGGCAATGTCAGGGAGCCTTAGGCTTCTGCTCACAATCATGCTGCCAGTGCCAGCTGATAATAATTGAATGGCACTTTGAGTCCTGAAAAATGTGTCATCAGTTGTGAAGAAAGCCTTTGATAATATGGAGAATGGGCAAATGGGCCAGGGTAATCTCTAGCAATATCCCAGCAATATGACCTTTACCAAGAGAAGAAAAGAGCCCACTTGCAGCAGGAGAACTGTGTCTGGACAGCAGTGGTTGTTCCTACAACAGAAACATCAAACTTTTATATTTGTCAGCTCAAATCTGATGGTGGCTATGTTGTTGCTTACATTAGCATTCTGGGGCTCAGATGGATTGATTCAATAGTTAGTTTCCAGCTCTCTTATCAGTCAATGGGTCTTACCATGATCATCTTAACAGGGTTCTATACTGATAAGTCAAAAGTTACAGTTTACTTTCAAAATTAGAAATTCTAAAGAAGAATTTTGTTTGTTTGTCCATCTGTGGTTTTCTACCAGGGAAATCTAGACTATTGGCAAAATTACAAAAGTGGGGTTGTGCTTTGAAAATTATTATGAGATCGGCCGACTGAATTCTTCCCACTAAATACTGCAAATCTGTCTACCACTCTGTGTGTGTGAAGATGGATTGTTAAGCAGTAACTTTTTCTTAGCTGAGTAATCAGTGAATTATTCCTCTGCATCTGGCAGTATCTCTGTGAATTAAGAGTTCCATTGAGCCACCAGAATTTCTTCCGATCAGGGAGAGGTAGATTATATTTCTCCCAGTATAAAATTTGTTACCTGTTCGTTGAATCCCGAACTGATGCTAGGGCCAGGCCACTGAACCCTTGAATTGGACTGAAGCATATACATACTCCAGTCCCCAGAGCCCAGCACAGGACTGTGTCTCTTATTAATTTAAGTATATATCCAAGTTTTTTTCTTTTAATTCTCATTGTTGACATAACTTATTTTGTCTTTGAACACCCGTTGACTAATTTATAGAGACTGAACCACTGACTTATTCCTGTTCAACTACAAATTGCAATAACCTTTCTTTCCTTGGACTACCTGGAATAGAGTGAGTGTAGTCATCATTTTGAAAGCAGTCCTCGGTCCTAATAATGCAGAATCTTTACACATCTTTGCCCAGCACTTGAGCAAGAATGTTTGTTTTGGATCTCTGGCATTATTCACACATCCCCTAATTAAACCATGAGAAAACACCACATTTTTATCCAAAATCAAGTCTTTGTCAATATTGCATTCCCATTGCAAAACAGTTAAGAATTGTAGGATTTCTGAGATTTTACCTTGCTGAGATTTTTAGCAACCTAGCATGATCATTTCTTACAGATGTTGTCAGGGAGATGAGACCATCATTCAGAGACAGTGAACTTTATCTCTCACAGCAAGAGCAGCCATTATTAAATTTGTATCTATTCCTTAATCTCAGATGAATACACAGAGTGAAATTTTGATGCCTTCAGAAACAGTGGGCTGTTAACATGAAGAAAGTTTAAGGCATGGTAAAACACTAATTTTAATATTATCTTTATGAATAATTTATTAGAATCACTTATTTTTTAGTATCTTTACCTAGGATAACTATATCATGACTCAAGTTTACTTGCTGCATAAACAATCATGAGAAATGACATGGGAAATAATTACCATTGACTTTCCATTTTTCCTTCAGCTTTTATTGATATATAACTGGCAAAAAACATTGTGAGAGTTTAGGTGCACAGGATAGT
The DNA here is from genome assembly GCF_048564905.1 of Vicugna pacos. Lineage (NCBI taxonomy): Eukaryota > Metazoa > Chordata > Mammalia > Artiodactyla > Camelidae > Vicugna > Vicugna pacos. Next base: position 91,919,516 of record NW_027328741.1, on the reverse strand, counting down.
GATTTGATTTACAAATATCATGAAATAAATATCATAGCAATTTTAGGGAGTATTCATTATCTCATTTAGATACAATTTTAAAGAAATACAATTTGTCTTTTGGTTGTGATGAGAAAACATATGGTCTAATCTCTTAGCAACATTCATATAGAACATAGAACAGTATTAATTGTAATTTTCATGTTACTACGGGGCATCCCCATAACAGGTTTATTTTACTACTGGATGTTTGTAGTTTTTGAGTGCATTAATTAAATTCTCCTTTCCCAACCCCTGCCTCTGTTAACTACAAATGTAATCTTTTTTCTATAAGTATGTTTCTTTGTTTTTGAAGTGTACATTAATGTATAACACTGTGTTAGTTTCTCTTACACAACATACTCTTTTCTATATTTAATATGTTTCAAACTGATCAGAAGAATAAATCTAGTTATGATATGTTGCTATCTAAAGATATTTCATAGTTATTGACTATTCCCCATAGAGTACATTTTTTTCACTGACTCATTTAGTTTGCAAATTGAAAATTTTCTCTCTTAATTTTCCTCAACTATTTCTTTTTCTTCACCACATTTCCTTCCTTTTTTTGAACGAACTCTTTTTTTCTTTATGTGTAACTCCTTTTCTGTTTTGTTGTGTTCATTTGTTTTAAATTCCAATTATGAGTAAAACAATTCAGCATTTGTCATTCTCTACCTGAATTATTTCACTTTGCATATAACCCTCTTAGTCTACCAATTTGTTGCAAATGACAAGAAATTATTCATTTTAGATCTGAGTGATACCCCATTGTATTTTTATGTGTGTTTGTACATAATAATAAATATACATATATATATATATTTAGTGTGTGTGTATATATATATAGATAAATCTTTAGTTAATAGATGGGTCAATATATATACTATAAACACATATCTTCTTTATCCATCATCTATTGATGAGCAATTAATTTGCTTCCATATCCTGGCTATTTTAAATAATGCCACAGTGAATATAGGACTGACTTTATCTTCTCTGATTAGTGTTTTTATTTTCTTGGAATAAGTATCCAAATATAGAAATGTTGGATCATATTTCATTTTTAATTTTTAGATAAAACTCCATACTTTTTTCCACAGTGGCAGCACAAATTTACATTCATTCAATCAGTGCATCAGGGTTCTTTTTCTTACATTCTCACCAACACATATTTGTTATCTTTTTGATAATAATCATTATGACAGGACTGACATAAAATCTCATTGTGTTTTGGAGTTGCATTTTTCTGATGGTTAGTGATGTTGACCGATTTCATGTGCCTGTTGGTTCCCATTCCCCTACTGTATATTCATTTCAGTAATGGGCTAAATGACCATAACTGTCTGATTACATTTTTTGGCATTCCGTTGTGTTCCATTATTCTATTTGTTCTGTGCCACTACCATATACATTACTGTAGCTTTGTATTATAGTTTAAAATCAGGGACAGTGATACATCCTCTTTGTTTTTGTCAAAGTTGTTTGGGTTTATAGTTTGTTTTCTTTTCTTTTATTTTTTTTAGTGATTTCAACTCTTTTGTGTTTACATGTAAATTTAATAATTATTTTTTGTAAGTGTCTGAAAATGCACTAGGTATTTTAATAGGGACTGAATTTAATTTGTGTATTTTGTTGTCTACTACTGTCATTTAAACAATATTGTTTTCCTACTCTATGAACAGAGTATATCCATTCATCTGTTTTCATTATCTTCAATATCTGTTATAAATATTTTATAGTGTTCTGAGTACAGGTCTTTTACCTCCTCGGTTGGATATATTTTTGATTTTTTTTTTTGGAATGCAACAGTAAATGAGACAGTTCCCTCAATTTTTCTATCTGTTAACTTGTTGTTAGTAAGTAGGAATGCAAGATTTCTGTATGTTAATTTTACATTCTGAAATTTTGCCAAATGCATTGATAATCCCTAGTAGTTCTGTGGCCTCATTTTTAGGATTTCAATTTAAATTATTTCATTTGCATACAGATACGTCTACTTCTTTTCTTAATTCACTGTATTATATTTATATTTATTTTGGATAGCTATGGCTAGAATTTCCAATACAATACTGAATAAAAGTAGTAAGAGAGAACATTCTTGCCTTCTTCCTGCTCCAAAAGGAGATTCTTTCAGCTTTTAATCAGTGAGAGTCATGTTAGCTGAGTTCTTGTCATATATGACCTTAAGTGTGTTGAGGTATGTTTCCTTATGCCCACTTTGAGGAGAAATATGATCATAAATAGATACTGAATTGGCCTAAATATAATATGATTCTTTTGAGGTGACCATATAATTTTTATTCTTCAATTTGTTAGGTGTATATCATATTAATTAATTTGTTCATAATGAATCACATTTACATCCCTGGAATAAATGGAATTATTCATAATTTATAATCCTTTTTATGTATTGTTTGCTTTGCTAACATTTTAGTGATGATTTTTGTATCTATGCTTATCAATAGTATTTAACCTGCATTTTTATGAGGTATTTGTTCCAGTTTTAGTAGTAGTGTGATACAGAATATTGGGGTAGGAAATCTTCCTTCCTCTGCAAATTTTTGGAATTCTCTGAGAAGTATAGGTGATAGCTCTTTTCTAAATGTTTGGCAGAAGTCACCTGTGAAGCTGTCTAGGCCTGGAATTTTGTTTCTTGGGAGATTTTATTTAATTACATGTTCAATTTCATTAGTGATAATCTGTTCATATTTTCTGTTTCTCATTCCATCCGGGAGATTATGTCTTTCTAACAAATAGTCCATTTCTTCTAGGGTTTGCTTATTAATTGCCATGTATTTTTTATCTCATTATGATGCTTTGTGTTACTTTGATATAAGCTGTAACTTCTTATTCATTTTTTTAGCTTATTAATCTGTACTGTTTATTTTGCTGATGAGTCTGGTAAAAGTTTATCAATTTTATTTTTCTTTCAAAAGCCATTATTTAGTTTGATTAGATGTTTCTAATTTAATGTTTATTTTATTTATTTATGTTCTGACCTTTCAGATGTCTTTCCGTCTACTAATAAGTTTGTTTAATATTTTGCTACATCTTTTGTTTGTAAGATTATGTTAAAAGAGAGAGATGTTTCTTATTTGTATAAGTGGGATTATTTTGCTATAAGCATCCCTATTAATACTGCTTTTGCTATACCCCATGGAATTTTTTTGTAGTTATATTTTCATATAGAATTTTTGATTTATACAGCAATCCATTTGTTGTTTAATATTGTATGATTTATCCTCCACACTTTATTATTTTTCCCAGGTTTTATCTTTAAGTAAATTTCTATTCTCACAGAAGCCATGTTACTTCACAAAACAAGGAGAAATATGCTAAAACCTATTCAAAAATATGAAAGAGCCAAATTTTCTAAAATTTTCTTTGAAAAATGAACAAAGCTGTGGTTATTATCCTCCCTGACTTTAGAACATACAACAAAGCTATAGTAATGAAAACATCAAAATATGGCACTAAAAGAGACACACAGATCAATGGAACAAATAAAGAGTCCTAAAATAAACTCACACACATATGGTCAATTAGTCTACAATGAAGGGGGCAAGAGTATACAATGGAAAAAAGGCAGTCTCTTCAACAAGTAGTTCTGGGAAAACTGGACAGTACATGTAAATGGAAGATGTAAGAGCACTTCCTTCCATAATATAAAAATAAGATAAAAATTGATTAATTTCCTAAATGTAAAACCTGGAACTACACAATTTCTGACCAAGAACAGGAGCAGAACTGACTTTGAGATAAATCATAGCAATATTTATTTTTCTTCTAACTCCTAAGTGAAAAAAAAGGAAAACTGACAATAACAGTTTTTAGATTACTGTGGAAAAAATAGATATAGTATGTGATACAGAGATTCCACTTCTTGTAAAAGGGTGAAGTGCAAAATCTTTTGCAGAGCAAAGGAAACCTTCAGCAAGACTTATTACAAAACACAGAATACCAAGAAGAATTTCAGACAATGAAACCAACATTTTGTTAATATCAATAATATATATATAGTATATAAGGCACATTATTTAAAAATCAAAGACCCCAACTTAAAAACAGTTTAAGGATCTTCTTGGAAACTTTCAAAAACAGACATGTGGATGATTTTCATGCACATAAAAAGAAACATAACGTTGCTATTCATTAGGAAGATGTAAATAAAAACCAGAATGAAATATAATCTCACAGCAACCAAAATTGCTAATAAAAAGTCTTCAAATGACAAACATTTATAAGAATGTTGATAAAAGGGAACTCAGGTACACATTTGGTGGAAATATAAATTGATGCATCCACTATTATAAAAGTGTGGACAGTGCCCATAAAAGGTAGAAATAGAAGCATTATATGTTGCAGCAATTCCAGGTTTTGGTATAAATCTGAAAAAAATGAAAACATTAATTTTAAAGTATATATTACCCCAAATGTTCTTAACATCATCATTTATAATAGTCAAGGATAGATGCACAACTCAACTGCCCATCAACAGATGATTGTCTGAAGTAGACATGAGATATAGATAACATAATAAATACTTAGTCATTGTCATATCAAAAAATAAAATTCTGCCATTCTGAGTAATGTGACTGGACCCAGAGTGTGTTGCACATAGGAAAATAAGTCATACAGAGAAAAACACTCTATGTTATCACTTACATGAGGAAACTAAAGATATAAGAGAAATAATCATAAAAAACAGAGACAGAATCACATATATATGTGTAGTGTACCAAGTAGTGGTTTCCTCTGGGAACAGGGAATTTGGATATAGAAGACAGAAATGTGCAAGCTACTAGTTATAAATTAGAGAAGCAACAGGTCTATATTTACAGCACAGAGAAATATTTTAATAATTTAAATGATTTTAAGGAGATTATAGGCATATATTATAATAAAATGTGCATGTACGTGGGAAAAACATTGAAGAAAAGAACCCAGGAAAAACAAAATATTTTGTAGTACTCTGAAATTAAGGGAGGTGATATGTTCAATTTCTTTACTGTTCTTATAATGTCCTTAGTAGAATTTAAGCTTTTTAATGAAAATGCATACAGTTTTAAAAAAGTGACATAAGTTTAAGCTATTTCTGCCTCTCCACTTAAATCTACAGTCAGTGAAATGATCACATTTCAACAAAAATAAGTACAACACAAAACAATACTCCAGAACGCATGTGTACAGCTGAAGTTTGATGGGGTAAAATAAATAAAGGAGGCTGAACTGAGGGAAGAGCAGTGTTGGTGCCTGCATCCAAGGCCCACTGACTAGGGTATCTGAGCCCACAGGTTCAGAGTACCCAGTAGAAACAGGGTCTCAGTGGCTCACACAACTTCAGTCTCCAACTGCACCAGTACTCATGGTCACAGGTAACTAAGAGGGAGCCACAATGGAGACAGAAATTCCATCCTTCAGACACTCAGACATTCATGACACTTTTCCTACTCCCCATTCACAGTGGTGGAGACAAGGTACCTTGCAACACTGGACATGGCTAAGACACTTGTCTGATTCCATCTACCCACCTGTCTTTACACCTTTCCTCAATGTGTACACTGAGTCTCAAGGAATAACAGATAAAAGGAATGGTTCACCTTCCCAGTGACTACAGCGGCATTAACTACCAGAGATGTCCAAGAATTGACAATATAAGCAATTATTTATCCAGACAGTAACGACTGGAAAGTGCCATTTTCAATTATTATCAGAGGTAGCTCAGGTAAATAAAACCAAATATTGTGCAGTAATTTAAACTACCAGAACAAAAAAGCAAGGACTCCAACTCCCTATATGATATTTAGTGTCATCAGAGCAATAATTTACCAAGATCATGACCAATCACAGTAACATTCTAGGGCACACACTCACACAGATACAAACACACGGACACCGACACAGATGCAGACACACACGCACACACACACTCACACAATGTCAACCTTGCAGTAAACAAAGATAAAGTCATGGAATGTTGCCATATAACTAATAGAGAATCCAAATAGGTGTCATACAGAAACTCAATACAAAAACAAAACTCAGAAAGCAGTTTAGTGAGCTCAGAATTAAAATAAATGATGGTAAGTAAAACATTACCTAATAGACTGAAACTGTAAAATAATCAAACATTGTTTGAGGACCAGATGAACTTAGTAAATGAGATGAAGAATGCAACAGAAAGCATTGGAAGAAGACTGTCTTTGTGGAAGAGAGATTAGCAAAGTCACCAAAACAAAACTAGAAATGATAGGAGAGGGCAGAAATTCAAGATATTAAAAAGTGAGGAAATTCTACAATAGCCATCAGACTTCTTCAGGAAGTGTACAATTGAGTGAAATCCTGGATGGAGAAGAAAATTAGATGGCAGCTGATGGTTTATTTAAAGAAGTAATAGTTGATTACTTCCCGAACCTGGGTAAGGAACTGATATACAAGTCTGTGAGCCAACAAAACACCAATAACTTTAAGACAAAGAGACCTCCTTCAAGATATGTCATATGCTAATTGGCAAGTGAATGACAGAGTAAAATTTTAAAGACAGTGAAAGAAAGTTATGATAATCTAGAAAGGAACCCCCATTAGGCTATCAGCAGATTTCTGAGCAGAAAACATATGTCAAGGGTAAATAAAATGACATTTTCAAACTACTGATATAAAAAATCTCTCAACTAAGAATACTCTACCTTGCTCAGTTATCGCTTAGATATAAAGTGAAAATAAAGACTTTAGCAGACAAACAAAACCTGAAAGGTTTAAAAAAGCAAAACAGACACATCTTACAAGAGGTGAAGAAAAGAGCTATTCTAAGAAAAATAAAATGGCAAAAATACACAAAACATTGAACAAAATGCTAAGCAGAGACCACAAGAAATTTGTAACTGTTTCTTTGGGTATGTTTTTAAATGCTACTATTCTATATGGATTAAAGAGAGAAAAATAGGAAATCAGTTGCAAAAAATATAGATACATCAATCTGGTAAGTTGTTCACAACAGTATAAGAAACAATTTTAATCTGAAGTCATAAAATGTAAAGAGTAAAAATAAAACAATATTAAAGGAAGATGCTATCAGCACAAAAATGACTAAATTATACATGAGATGTTTTAATTTTAATTGAAGTACAGTAGATGTACTATATTGTGTAGTTTCAGACATACAGCTTAGTGATTCCAACATCTTTGTAGATTATATTGCATTATAAATGATTACAATAATTGTAACATTCAATTATTTTATGTTATTGTGAATAACTCAGTGATCTATACAGATTATCCTTGTTGTTTATCTCCTTTATGTATATTACATTGTATTTGTCAATGTCCTACCATTAAATTGCCTTTCCCTTCATCTTTGGTAAACATAAATGTTTACTGGTTTCTTTCAGTCTGCTTCAGTCTTGTCTATCAAATCTCTCTATCCTTCTACCATGTTTCTATCAATCTATCTATTTATCTATCTACCTATCTATCTATCATGTGCCTATGTATATATCCTTCTATCTAATTATTTATCTATCATCTATCAATAGATAGCTTTAGATAGATGTAAACAGATAAGTGTTATTATTTAGATTTCACATATAAATTAAATTATATACTTTTGTCTTTGTCTAAATTACTTCACTAAACAAAGTATATACTAGGTCCATTCATGATGCTGAAATAGCAATGTGTTATAATTTTTCATGGCTGAGTATTATTCCATTGCATATTTATAGAACCATCATATATTCTTAAGTCCATAGTCTACTGTGGACTCTTAGATTGCTTCCCTGTCTTGCATATTATAAACTGTGCTGTTGTGAACATTAGTCATTCTCAGTTTAGTGTTTCTCCCCAGATTTATCCTTGGAGAGTTATTACTGTGTAATATTGTAGTTCTCTTTTTTCTTTTTAAAGAAATCTGAATAGTGTTTTAAATAGAATTTGTACCAATTTACATTCCTACCAAAGTTTACAAGTGATTTGTTTCCTCCATATTGTCTCCAACACTTACTATTAGTAGACTTTTTGATGATAGCCATTTGACCAGTGTGAAGTGATAACACATTGTGGTTTTGATTTGCAATTACCTAGTAATTAGTAATGTTGAGCATTTTTATCACCTGCCTGTTACTCATCTATATGTTTCCTTTGGAAAAATATTAACTCAGGTACTCTGCTCTTGTTTTTGATTGGACTTTTGTTTTTCACCTTGAGTTGGGTAACCTAAATCCATGTTACATCTATTAACCTACATCTATTAACCCCTGGTCACTTGCATTGTTTGCATATATGTTCTCCAATTACACAGGCAATGTTTTCATTTCATTGATAGTGTACTTATCTGTGCAGAAGTTTTTAAGTTTGTTTAGGTCCCACTTGCTTAGTTTTGCTTTTATTCCTTTTACCATAAGAGACTGATATAAGAAAATATTCCTATGATATTTATCCAATAGGGTATCATCTATATTCCTTTCTAGAAGAATTAAGGTATCAGGCCTTACATTTAGGTCCTTAAAACACTTGGAGTTTATTTTTGTATATGATGTCAGGGAATGCTCTAATTTCACTGTTTTACATGAAGATGTCCAGCTTTCCCAACACCATCCTTTGACGAGACTGTCTTTTCTCCATTGTGTACTCTTGCCTCATTTATCATTCATCCATTACTCATAGGTGTGTGGAAATATTTCTAGGCTCTCTATATGTTTTTATGGATTATATCTCTGTGCCAATGCCATGCTGTTTTTATTACTGTAGGTTTGTATTATAGTAAGGTAACTGGGAGATTTATACCTCCAGATTTGTTGTTTTACCTGAAGATTATTTTGGCAATTTTTAATAGTTTCATGTAAAACTTAGAGTTATATTTTTCTGGTTCTGTGGGAAATACTAAAGCTTCATAACACGAGTTGCACTAAATCTATAGGTTTCTTTGTTTAGTAAGGCCATGTTAACAATGTTAACTCCTTCAATCCAGAGCACAAGACATCTTTCCAACTCTTTGAATCTTTTTTAATTTCTTTGTCAATGCTTTTTAATTTTCCGTGTGTAGATATTTCATATATGTGGTTACATTTATTCCAAGATATTCGGTGGGATGGGATTTTAAATAGTATTGCATTCAACGTACATGTTAGGGTATCTCATGATTAATGTGTAGCAACGCAAGAGAATTCTTTACATTAATTTTATACCCTGCTCCCTTGCTGAAATTTTTTATTGTTCATAATAGTCTGTGTAGAGCCCTTAAGACTCTATGTAGATTGTTATGTCATCATTAATGGTGTCAATTTTGTCTCTTTCCATTTTGCCTTTCTTTACTTCTTCTTCTTTCCTTTTCCTTTCTTCTTTTACCACGGAACAGAAGTGTTGAGAGTAGGAATCCCTCTGTTTTTCCCGAAATTACCCAGAAGTCTTTAGTCTTTCCCCTGAGTATTAAAATTTATTATATATGGCCTTTAGTAAGTTGAGAGATTTTCCTAATGTAATCACTTTCATGAGACTTCTGATCATGAATGTATGTTGAATTTTGTCTAATGGTTTTTCTGTGTGTATTGACATGGCCCTGTGAATTTTGTCCTTCCTTTATTAAAAATGAGTCATGCTGATTGACTCGTGTATTTTGAATCATCCTTGTGACTCTGGAAGGAATCCAACTGATCATCGTGTATAATACTTTCTATGAACTGCTGGATTAATTTGTTGATGATTTTTGAGGAATTTTGAGAGTATATTCATCAAGGATATTGGCTTTACATTTTGGTTACTTTTTTTTTGTAGTGTCTGTGACTGGTTTTGTTATCATGGAATTGGTGGCCTCAAAGAATAACTTTGGGAATTTTCCTTCCTCCTTCATTTTTTGAAATAGTTGGGAGGAAAGAGATTTTAGTGAGGGCATCCAGGCATTTTGTTCAAGGGGTGTTTTTAAAGTTATAGATTTTATTTAACTTATACTGATTGCTCTTTTCAAGTTTTCTGTTTTCTCTTTATTCAGTTTTGGCAGGTTGTACGATTCAAGAAATTTTCTATTTCTTTAAGGTCGTCCAGTTGTTTGTCACGTAACTGCTCAGAGTGCTTACATAATCTGTGTTTGTATTTCTGTAATATCAGATGTTGTTTCTACTGTTTCATTTATTATTTTGTATAGGTCCACTCTCTGTATTTCTTGATAAGCCTGATTAAGTGCTTATCAATTTGTTAATATATTTAAGAAAAAATAAAACTTTTGATTTTATGATTTTTAATTTATTTTTTAATTTTTATTATATTTGTTTTCAACCTAATCATTAAAGATTACTCATTCTACTGCCTTTGGGTTTTGTTGGTTCTTATTTCTAGTTATTTTGGGTGGTATGCTTGGTCCTATGTGTGAGGTTTTTCTTTCTCCTTGTAGAAATCTTGTGTTGTTCTAAACGTCCCTCTTAGATTTGCCTTTACTTCATCTCATACATTTAATGAAGCTGTGTTTTCATTGTACTTTGTTCCGAGGTATGGTTTTATTACCACTTTGAATTCATCTTTGACATTGTTTTATTTTATTTTTTTAAATGATGTGGTTAAATCTCATGTTGGTGCTTTTCTTGTTCTTCTTTCTAGAGTTGATGCATAGTTTCATAATTTTGTGTATGGAAAAATACTTGCTGTAAACTGTATTTGCTTAAAGATCCTGAGGCTCATTTCATGACATAATTTGTTGTTAATTCCTTAGAAAACATCCTGTGCACACTTGAGAAGCTTATGAGTTCTCCTTTTCTGATACAGTTTCCAATAGCTCATTAAGGTTCAAACGATCTAATATGACATTAAGATCTCTGTTTCCTTACAGATATTCTTTCTGAATGATATGGTCATCAGAATATTGAGGTGTTAAACTCATCTAATAATATTGTTTTATAATGAATTAATTACTTCATGTCTACTAATATTTCTTTATATACTTAGGATCTACAGTGTTGGTTCAATATATAATTTAATGAGTGTAATACTCTATTTTTATATTGATCTCTTTAACGTTATGTAATCTCATATTTCTCTTTCATTCTGACCCTTATTTTAAAATGTATTTTGCATAATTTGAGCATTGAAATCTGCACTTTCTTGTCATTTCCATGAAATATCTTTCCCGTCTATTTCCAGGCTGTGTTTATCTTCCACCATATAGTGAAAGTTTTTGGGGGTGGAGGGCAAGATGGTGTAATAGGAGGATGCTTGTAGCTCACCCTTTCCCACAAATGAAACAAGACTCATCCACAGAACCACTCAGCTAACCAGAGAACCTGCAGAACTCTGATAGAACATTGTCCCCTTCAAAAGATAAAGATGCAAAAAATCTGGTATGAGAAAAGGAAGAAAGAAAGAAGAAAAGGCAAAGCAGATTGGGATAGGTCCCACAGGGAGGAAGCAGCTAAGAAGGACTGGTTCTCATTCACTGGTTCACCCCTCTCCAACTGAGAGTTCGGCATGATGGAAGGGGAGACTCCAAGGATTGGATCTCTACAGAGTATAAGTTGACTGACAGAACTAAGATAAAAAGGTACAGAGGTTCCGTGTGAAATCCAGCCCAAGATGCATCCAGGCAGCTGAGGGCAGTGCCATGCTGCACAAGCTGGGTTGAAAATGGGGATGGCTGCACTGAGACAGCTCGGGGAATGGAGGGGCCTGTGTGCCATTGCTGTGGGTGCACAGGGCAGAACAACCTGGGCCCTCCACAAAACAAGAGGGCAGAAGTGCTCTGGGAGCGTAAAGGTGTATTCCCCATCTCTGAAAATCCACAAAACTTTCTAGGTTTAGAGAGCTGGGGCTCAGACACAGCCACCGTAGTCTCTGGTGCTTTGCATCCAGGTGGCAGTGGGGGCAAAACCTGCATCCACTCCTAAGGAATTAGCAGCCTCAAGCGCAAGATGGGGACTTGTCTACAGCCTGAGGCATATAGGATACTTCCGTCTTATTTCCTCAGAGAACTTGCTCTGCCAAGACAAACAAGAATCTGAGTTTTGTCACAAAACAGGGACAAGGATGTTCCTCAGTCTACCCTGAGCCCAATTCCTGTTTGCCAACCTGAGGCAGACAGTACAGTGGCACAGAGCAGAGGAGAGATTGGCACTCTGAGGGGACTGATGACCCCCACATTTTGGGCTGGAATGGAGCCACTGACCATGTGGATGGGAGAGGGCATAATGCCCACTCCTGCCTGGTCAGTCTGAAACATCTGACTGCAGCATCGGGCAGGGCAGTGACAAGCCAGCCCACAGTAAAGAGAGCTGCTCCAGAACATGTGTTGGAAGTAGGAGCAATCTGCTTGCTGACAGGTCCTGGGAGCAGCACAAATAAGGGCATCAATGGAGGGCCTCTGGAAAAAGCAAGCTCAGCTTCCAAACAGGATGAATACAGCAAGAGTTCACATTATAAGTACACAGTCTCCAGGAGGACACAGACCACCCCCTTGTTTTAATCTGTTTTTACCTCTTCCATTTTCTATTACACTCTTAATTTTTACTTCTTAGGCAATTATACATACCCCCATTTTAATCCTGTTTACATTTTTAAAAATATTTTTATTATTATTATCTTTCAAAACTCTGCTTCAAATTGCTTTTCTATTATTCATTATACATTGTCTTCAAACCTTTATTTCTCCCTTCTGTAAAATTTATTATCTCTCTCTCTCTTTTTTCTTTTTTCTCAGTTGTATTACTATATAGGCATTAGGTAGATAAACTCCTCTAGGACCAAAGTAGATAACTGATGCTCCATAAACCACAGTGTCAGAGAGGTAGGAGCAAGATGAAGCAGAGAAACCATTCCCAATTAAAAGAATAAGAGAAATCCCCTGAAAGAACAATCAGTGAAATAGATATCGATTGCCTGCTAGATCAAGATTTCAAAAAAGGAGTGATCTACTTATTGATGGAAATAAAAGATAGTGTTTAGAGATATAAAATATTTTAAAAATGAAATGGAAGGTATAAAGAAGAGCCGAGTAGAATAGGTAAACACGTTCACTGAGATGAGAAATGATCAAATGGTTTCGCAAAGCTGACTGGACAACACAGAGTTATGAATTAGTGACTTAGAATACAGGAAAAGAGAAAGCTTTCAATCAGAAGAGCTACAAGAGAAACAATGAGAAACAAATGAAAAAAGCATAAGAGACCTATGGGCTAATATAAAGCATGCCAATCTGGCATGTTACAAGTCCCAGAAGAGGAGGAAAGATCAAAGGGGATAGCAAAGGTGTTTGAAGAAATCATGACTGAGAACTTCCCAAATTTAAAGAAGGAATCGGATATCCACGTACAGTAAGCTCAGAGTGTCCCTAACAGGAAGAAAACAAATAGGCCCACACCAAGACATATAATTAATATGGCCAGAGTCAAGGATAAAGAAATGATCCTAAAGGCAGCAAAAGAATAACAAAGTGTGAGTTACAAAGGAATTCCCATAAGGCTCCCAGCTGATTTCACTGAACTAATACTAAAGGCCAGAATGGAGTGGAAAGATATTCAAATTCCTGAATGAAAAAGTGATATACCCTAGAATACTTTAAACAGCAAGCCTATCCTTTATAGTAGAAGGAGACATAAAGTATTTCACAGACAAGAAAACGCTACAAGAGTTTAGCAACAATAGACCCATGCTAGAAGTAATATTGAAAAGTCTACTCTAAATAGAAAAGCAGCAGGATCCTTCAGAAATGTGAAACTCACAGCTGGAAACGTGATAACTCATGAATAACAAATAAAATACACACAATATTTTAAAACAACATATACAAATCATTGAGAGTGGGAGAGGGAGGAAGGAAAATAGAGAATTTATTTTTTTGGTCATTCCTTTTAAAATTTTTATTCTCGGTATGATGGGTTTGAGATCATGTTACTATGAGTTTAATAAAAACAGTTTCAATAATGGTCTAAAAGACATAAAAAAGGGTAACAACAAGACAAATACTTATCAGGTAGTCACTGAAACAAAATAAAATTCATGATAATACAGAGGAAAATGACCAAACCATAAAAGGAAGATGAAAGGAACAAAGAGGAAATATCAAATCAACTGCAAATAAAAGGTCAAAATGGCAATAAACACAAACATATCATCGATTATTGTAAATGTTAATGGACTAAATGCTCCAGTAAAAAGTCATAGAGTAGCATGCTGGATAATAAAGCAAGAACATTCAATATGATGCATACAAGAGACAAATTTTAAGGGGAAGGACACATAAAGATTGAGAGTGAAAGGAAGGAAAAGGGTTTTCAATTCAAATGGAAAAGCCAAAAAAGCAGGTGTTGCGGTAAAGATTTCAGACAAAATGGTCTTAAAAACAAAGGACATAAAGAAAGATAAAGAAGGACATTCTATAATGATTGAAGGAGTGATAAAAGATGAGGATAGCACATTCGTTAATACATATGCAACAAATAGAGGGGCAGCTAAATACATAAAATAATTATTAACAGATATAAAGGGGGATAGTGACGGAAATCTAATCATAGTTGGAGATTTCAACACTATATTAACATCACTGGACAGATCACTGAGACAGAAAATAAATTAGGCAACAGTGAATTTAAATAATACAATAGAAATATTACACTTGGTGGATATTTCCAGAGCATTGTACCCCCCACAAAATAGTATATACAGTATTTTCAAGTGCACATGGGACATTTTCCAGGTTTCAGGATATACTTGGGCACAAAAGAATCCTCAGCAATTTTAAGAAGATAGAAATAAACTCAAGCACCTTTACTGACCACAATGCCATGAAGCTAGAAATGAACAACAGAGAAACAAGAAAACAAAGGAAAACATGGAGACTAAGTAATATGTTATTAAAAAACCAATGGGTCAATGACGAAATCAAAGCTGCAATGAAAAAGTACCTTGAAAAGAAAATGAAAGCAAAACAATACAAAATTTATGGGACACAGCAAAAGCAGTGCTGAGAGGGGAGTTTATAGCAATGCAGGCCTTCCTCATAAATGAAGAACAATCACAAATAAACAATTTAGCCCACTAGCAGAATGAACTAGAAAAAGAAGAAGAAAAAACCCCAAATGCAGCAGAAGGAAGGAAATCATAAATATTGGGGAGGAAATAAATAAAATAGAGATTAAAAAGACCATGGGAAAAAATTCCACCAATCCAAAATCTGGTTTTTGGAAAAACTATCTAAAATCGAAAAACCTCTGTCCAAACTCAAATAGTAGAATAGACAGAGAGCACAAATAAGCAAAATAAGAGAGGAGAATGGAGAAATTACAACAAATAAAAAAGAAATACAGAATAACATATGAAAATATTATGAAAATTATATGGAAACAAACTGGATAACCTAGAGGCGACGGACAATATTCTGGAAACATACTGTCCACCAAGAATGAATCTAGAAGAAACTGACCCCTTGAACAAGCAGAGCACTAGAAATGAATTCAAAATAGCAATATAAAACCTCCCTACAAATAAAAGTCCAGGACCGGACTGCTTCACTGCGGAATTCTACCAAACATACAAAGAAAAGCTCATACCAGTACTTCTCAAAATCCTCCAGAAGAGTAAATAGGAAGGAATACTCCCAAAGTGATTCTATGAAGCCAAAATCACCCTCATACCACAACCAGGCAAAGACACTACCAAACAAGAGAATTATAGGCCACTATCTCTGATGAACACAGACATCAAATCCTCAACAAAATAGTAGCAAATAGAATCCAACAACACAGAAAAAAGATTATACATCATGGCAAATTGGGGATCATGCCAGGGACACAGGGGTGGTTCAACATATGCAAATCAATAAATGTAATACAGCACATCAACAAGAGGAAGGACCAAAACCACACGATTATCTCAATAAATGCAGGAAAAGCATTTGATAAAATTCAACACCCACCGATGATGAAAACTATCACCAAAGTGGGCATAGAAGGAACATATCTAGCATCATGAAAGCTATAGAAGACAAACATACAGCCAGCAAAGTAATCAATTGTGAGAAAGTTAATATCTTCCCACTAAAATCTGGGACAAGACAAGGATACACACAATCACTACTCCAACTCAATATAATCTTGGAAGTCCTAGCCACAGCAATCAAACAAGAGGGAGAAGTAAATGGATGCAAATTGGAAAGGAAGAGGTAAAAGTCACTACATACAGATAATATGTTACTATACATAGAAAACTCTTCAAGATCCAGACAAAAATTACTAGAGTTGATCGAAGAATTCAGCAATGCAGCACGTTACAAGATTAAGGTCAAAAATCAGTGGCATTTCTTTGTGCTAACGAAACAGATAATAGTAAAGAGCTGCAGTCAACATGACAGCACTATATTTGTAGGAAAACAGACATATAGGCCAATGGAACAGAATAGACAGCCCAGAAATGAACCCGCAAACATTTAGTCAATTAAACTTAGACAAAGTAGTCAAGAAAATACAATGGAATTGAGACAGTCCATTCAGCAAATGGTGTTGGTAAAACTGGACAGCAGCACGTAAATGAAACTAGAACACTCCCAATGAAGCTAGAACACCATAAACAAAAATAAACTCAGAATGGATCAAAGGCTTAAACATAAGACAATATAAAATAAAGTTCTTAGAGGAAAATATAGGCAAAATATTATGTGACATATGTCTCTAAAATTTTCTCATAGAAGAAATAAAAGCAAGAGTAAATAAATGAGACAAAATGAAACTTGCAAAGTTCTGCAAAATAAGAAACCGGAAGTGAAACAAAAAGACAACCTACGGAATGGGAAATAAATTTGCATATGAAAAAGACAAAGGCTTGATCTCCAGAGTATATAAGCAGCTCATTCACCTGAATAAGAAAAAATAAACAATGCAATTCAACAATGGGCAGAAAACCTAAACAAGCAATTCTCCAAGGAAGACATACACATGTTCAAAATGCACATAAGAAAATGCTCAGTATCACTGATTATCAGAGAAATGCAAATCAAAACTGCAATGATGTATCATCTCACACCAGTCACAATGGCCATTACTCAAAAATCCACAAATGACAAATGCTGGAGAGGCTGTGGGAAACAGGGAACCGCCCTTCACTGCTCGTGGCAATAGAGTTTGGTGCAGCCACTGTGGAAAACAGGATGGGATTTCTCAAAAGCCTAGGAATAGACTTACAATATGACCCAGAAATAACGCTCCTGGGAATAAATCCAGAAGGAACCCCACTTCAGGATTACACCTGCCCCCCAATTTTCATATCCAGCACTATTTACAATAGCCAAGATATGGAAACAGCCTAAATGTCCATCGACAGTTGACTGGATAAAGAACAGGTGGTATATTTATACAATGGAATACTAGTCAGCCATATAAATTGACAACATATCACCATTTTCAGCAACATGGATGCCCCTGAAGAAAATCAGTCTAAGTGAAGTAAGCCAGAAAGAGAAAGAAAAATACCATATGAGATGGATTATCAGTGGAATCTAAAAACAAACAAAACAAAACAAAAAAAGCACAAATACAAAAGAGAAAAAGACTCGCAGAAATAGAAAACAAAATTTTGGTTGCCAACGTGGTGAGGGGCGCGAAGAGATAGACTGGGAGGTCAAAATTATAGAATAGATAAACAGGTTTGAAGTATATAGCACAGGAAAATATATAAAAGATCTAACAGCAGCTCACAGAAGAAAAAATGGGATAACAAATGTATATATGTTCATTGGAACTGCAAAATTGTGCTCTATGCTGGAATTTGAGACAACTTTGTAAAATGACTCTAAACAAATAAAAAAAGTTAAAAAAAGAAAAAAAATGATCCTAAATATTACAGGTGTAAATATAAATTAGAGAAAAAATATGCAAAAGTGTAGTAAAACCAAAGATTTTGTTTTATGTTTTCTTTTAAGATAAGCAAAATCAAATAACCTATATCCAGGTGCATCATGAAGAAAAGAGAGATGCTCCAAAGAAATAAAGTAAGAAATAAAAAAAGAGAAATAACAATTATTACCTCAGATATACAAAAAAAGGATCATTTTGTCAACACTTACATGCCAATAAACTGGACAACTTAGAAGAAATAGACAAATGTCTAGAAAAACTAAGAGATAAGGAGAAAAAATAATTTGAACAAACTGATTACTAGAAGACAGATAGAATCTGCATTTAAAAAAATTTTTAAACATTAGTGCAGATTTAAACAGCTCCATTGGATAACTGTTCAAAAATACAAAGCAGGACTTATACTCTCCACACTATTCAAAAATAGTGAAGATGTGGGAAATCCCCAAATTAATACTATGAAGATTTCATCACCCTAATAGCAAAACCAACATTGTACGGGTAAAGAGAACTTCAAGCCAATACATTTGATTAATTTAGATTCAAATATTCTACAAAATATTATTAGCAAACTAAATCCAGCAATACCTAAAATGTATCATACACCATAAACAAATTGGATTCATTGCAGGGTCACAAGAGAAGTTCAACATACACAAATCAATCAGTTTGATACAACACATTATAAAAGAAAAAGAGAAAACGGGTGGTCATCCCAAAAAACCCATAAAAACCATTTCACAATATTCAGCATTTATTCATTACAAAAGCACAACAGCAACAACAACAACAACAGCAACAACAACAACAGAAACCTCTTACAAAAGTAGGATTCAGGAAATATATCTCAACATAACCAAAGTCATTAATTACAGAACCACAGACAACATAATATGCAAAAGTGAATAACTGAAAGCCAAATTAAGGAATAAGACAAGGATGCCCACACTCACCATTTCTATTAAACACACTATGGGATGTCCCAACAACAGCAATCGTACTAGAAAAAAATTTATTCAAGTTGTATTGAATGAAGTAAAACTGTTTTTAATTTAGATGACATAATAATCTATATAGAGAACCCTAATTATTCTCCACACCACAACAACTAAAACTAATAAAGACATTTAGCAAAGTAGCATGATTCATGATTAATATACAATAACTGTCACATTTATTTACACTAACAATGAAATATAACATAATTTTAAAACATACATTTGAAATCAGATCAAAAAATGAAAAACCTATGAAAAATCCAAGATAATAAAATCAATAGGACACTGAAAAAGAAATTTGAAGATGATGCAAAGAAATGGAATGAAATCTCAAGGTCTTACTTTAGAGGAATTAATATGGTTAAAATATACTTGCTACAAAAGATGTCTACAGATATAAAGTGATTCAGATCGAACTACATGATATTTTCCACAGAAATAAAAAAAGTCCTAAGATTTGTAAGGAACTGCAAAAGAAACAGAACTGTAAAAGAAACAATGAGCAAAAAGAACAAAGTTGGAGGCATAAACCATAACCCTCCCAGAAACCAGACTTTATTACAAAAATACAGTAATCAAAACAGCACAATATTGGAAAATGAACAAACAGCGATATAAATGGAACAGAACACAGAGGCAGAAATATAACATCACACTTATGGTCAACTAAACTATGACAAAGTAAACAAAAATATACAATGCCTAAAATACAGTCTTCAGCAAGTGATGTTGAGAAAACTAGACAGCACATGTAAACCAATGAAATAAGAATACTCCCTCGCACTGTACAAAAATAAACTCAAAATGTATTAAATATCTGAATCAAATAAATGACACAAGATAACTCCTGGAAACTAACATCGGCAAAACAAGAGATAAATTGTCGTAAAGTTTTCTTATGTCACTCTCCAAATCTGAAAACATTAAAAACAAGATAATCAAATAGATCCTAATTAAACTTAAAAGCTTCAACGCATCAAAATAAACACAATGAAAATATGAACTTCCAAATGGGAGAAAACATTAGGAAACAATGCAATCAACAAGAGGCTAATTTCTAAAATACACAAATCGTTCATATAACTCCAATTCAAATATCTACAAACAACTCAGCCAGAAAATGAGCAGAAGACAATTCTCCAAAGAAGACACACAGATGACAAACAGGAACATAAAGATATGCTCACATTGCTAATCAATATACAAAGGCAAGACAAAAATTAAACAATGTTTTACATCACACTATTGAGAAGGGCTGTCATCCAAATGTCTACAAATATTAAAGACTTTGGAGGTTGTAGAGAAAAAGGGATTCTCCAACGCTGTTGTTGGGAATGAAAATTGGTGCAACCACTTTGGAAACAGTATGGAAGTGCCTTTAAATAATAAATATAGGCCTATCATATCACCCAACAATTCCACTCCTGGATATATAAAACTTAAAACCTGAGAACAAAGAATCCTAGGGTAAAATATAAGAAGTACACTTGACTTAATTTGATTTTTCATATGTCTCCCCTGCCAAGGGAAGCAGAAGCAAAACTAAGAAATGATTATTGTATCAGTCTAAACACATCTACACTGCAGAAGAAATGATCAATAAAATTAAAATTCAACCAGCAAAATGGGAGAATATATTTGAAAGAGATATTTTCCATTCATGTTAATATCCAAAATAAATGGCAAACTCATACACCATAACAACAAAAAAGACCAAACAATCCAATTAAAAAAAAGTCCATAGGAACTGAATAGATAGATCTGAATCAATTTTCTGTAGAAAACATAAAGTTGGCTAAATGACACATGAAAATATGTTTACAGATTTAATTACTAGGAAAGTCATAAGCCAAAACTGAGACAAGACCTCACACTTGTCAGAAGGCTCTCTTCAAAAAGAAAAGTTATCAATGTTGGTGAGATTGTGGAGAAAAAGGAACACCGTGGACACTGTTGATAGGAATGCAAAGTATTGATTCCATTGCATATATACATCAAATTTTCTTCATCCATTTTTCTGTCAAGGGATGTTGTGTTTGTAGGCCCATGTCAGAAGGCTCTAGAGAATAAGCCCATGGGCTGAACTGGTAAACAAGCTGTGAGGAATGTCACACATCCAGGCTGGAGAAGAAATGGCCTACTAAATGTATCCAGTATGGATGGCTGGATAGCCTATGCTGCGTAAGATCCTCAGAGGAAGACAACCTAAGACAGGCACAGCCTGCTGGATAAGAGATGGCCTACTTAATGAAATTCCGTGATGAACTTTAAAAGAATCCTTTATCATATAACATCCTGTGCTTACTGCAGGAGCATGGGGACATAAATAGTTTAATTTTATTAACATTGTTATAACTTAGATGATATGTGAGTTATTGTGCATGTCCTGTATAAATGCTTCTTCTAAGAATAAATAAACAGGGAACTTCTTCGCTTCTCTCCACACAGTGTTTGTGTGTATATGATATCTTGCCACTGACAGGGTTAGTTTAATTTGTTGGGAGTATCTTAAAAGGGTGTTGTATTATATACAATGCTCTTTTTGCACCTACTGAGATGATTATGTGAGTTTTACTTCTCATTCTATTAGTGTGGCATGTCACCTTTATTGATTTGAATATTTTGAAGTATCCTTAAACCCAGGGATAAATCTCTTTACTCATGTATGTGTATGATATATTGAATGTGTTGTTGAATTCATTTTGCTTGTGTTTTGTTGAGAATTTTGGCACAAACGTACATCAGGGCTAATATTCTATATTTTGCGTATAGTGTCCTTTCTAAAATTGTTATGCAAATAAAGCTGGCATCATAAAACAAGTTTGGAAACTTTCACCCCCTTCAAATTCTTGGAAGATTTGGGGAAGAATTGGTGAAAAATTGTCTTCAAATGTATGACAAAATACACCGGTAAAGTCTTCTTGTAAATATTTTTTGGTTTGTGAGATTTGGATTACTGATTTACTCATACACACTTTTGCACAATTTTACTTGCTAATTTCTTCTTGATTTAGTATTGGAAGACATATGTTTCTGGGAATTTGTCTTCTGTTCTAGGTCATTCAATTTGTTGGCTAGTGGTAATTTCTTATGATGCTCTGCATCTCTACAACATCAGTGGTAATATCTTCTCTTTTATTTCTAATTTTATTTCAGTCTTTATTTTCTTAGTGAACCTAAACATTTGTCCACTTTATGTTTAAAAGAAACAGACTTAGGTTTTTTTTTATTTTTTCAATTGTTTCTCTTGTTACTTGCCTTACTCTCATTCATTCAATTTTCTTCTTTATTTTTTGTTTACTCTTAGATTCTTGAGGTGAATGTTAAGTAGTGTGAATCTTTGTATTTCTTTTATTATTAAATGTTATCTATCTATTTATTTATTTACTTATTTATTTATTTACTTATTTATTCATTTATTTATCATTGAAATACTGCCATTTACAATGTGTCAATCTGTGGTGTATAGCACAGTGTTCCACTTCATGCATATATTTGTGTTCCTATTAAATTTATCTTCACGATATTTAACATACTGCCTTGTGTCATACAAATGATGTCTTGAAACAATCTAGTTTTATATATAATGGATAACATTTATAAATCTTCAGCTCCCAAATATATTCTGTCCTATCCCCTTTCTGTAGAAACCATAAGATTATTAAGTAGATCTGCAAGGGTGTTTCCGTTTTGTAGATCAAATCATAGTGTTCTCATCCAAATTTATTTTTAAGGTTCTACATATATCATGTCATGTGTTATTTTTCTTTCTCTTTCTGGCATAATTCAATCAGAATGGCACTTTTTAGGGACATCCATTTTGCTGCAAATGTCATTCCTGTATCATTTTTTATGCCAGAATATTATTCCATTGTGTAAATATGGCATGAATTCTGCATACTGCCATCTGTTGATGGACAATTAGGGTGCTTCCATTTCGTGGCTGTTGTATATATCACTGTTAAGAACATTGGGGTGCAGGTGACTTTTTAATTAGTGTTCTCTTTGATATATACCCAGAAATGAGATTTCTGGATTTTATGTTAAGTCTATTTTTATTCTTTGGAAGAATCCCCATCCTGTTTTCCACAATGACAGCACCAAACTACACTTGTACCAACAGAGTAGGAGGGTTCACTTTCTCCACAGCTTCCCCAGAATTTATTGTCTGTGGACTTTGAATGATGGCCATTGTGACTATCGTGAGGTGATACTTCATTATAGGTTTAAATTGCACTTCTCTGATAATGACAGTGAGCAATTTTTTTTCATATTTCTATGTGACATTTATATGTCTCTAATGGAGAATTGCTTGTTTAGGGCTTCTGCCCATTTTCAGATAGGGTTTCTTGATTTTTATTATTATTATTAGGTTGTATGAAGTCTTTATATTTTGGAAATTAAGAC
The DNA here is from genome assembly GCF_048564905.1 of Vicugna pacos. NCBI lineage: Eukaryota > Metazoa > Chordata > Mammalia > Artiodactyla > Camelidae > Vicugna > Vicugna pacos. The sequence goes on along the minus strand of NW_027328741.1, from coordinate 91,896,271 downwards.
TTTGTCAGTTTCATCACATCTAAATATTTTTTTTAATCCTGTAGGTTGTCATTTTCGTTTGTTTATGGTTCCCTTTGCTGTGCAAAAGCTTATAAGTTTAATTAGGTCCCATTTATTAATTTTGCTGTTACATCCATTACCTGGATACGCTGTTCTAGGAGATCATTGCTGAGATTTATCTCAGAGTGTTTTGTGTATGTTTTCTTCTAGGAGATTTACAGTGTCTTGCCTTATATTTAACTCTTCAGGCCATTTTGTGTTTATTCTTGTGTATGGAGTGATGGAGTGTTCTAACTCCATTGCTCTGATGCCTCTATCCAGTTTTCCCAACAACAGTTGGTGAAGAGATGGTCTTTTCTCTGTCATATTCTTGATTACTCTGTAAAATATTAATTGTACATTGGACTGTAGATCTATTCCTAGGCTCTTTATTCTGTTCCATTGGTAAATATGCCTGTTTCTGTACCAATATCATGTCATTTTGATTATTGTAGCTCTGCAATAGTGTATGGAGACCAGGCGGGTTATTGCTGCAGCCTCTTTATTTGTCTTCAGTATTGTTTTGGAAATTATGGATCTTTTTTGTTTCTATATAAATCTTAGGATCATTTGTTTCAGTCCTAAAAAGAAATGTTTTGCATAATTTGATAGGAAATCACATTAAGTCTGTGGAATGCCTTGGGCAGTATTGCCATTTTAACAATATTATTTATTCCATTATGAGACCATTGGGTATCTTTTCAATTCTTCAAATGTTTTTTGATTTCCTCAATCAATGTTTTCTTGTTCTCCATGTATAAGTCATTCACCTACTTGGTCAGAGATATTCTTAATATTTTATAGTTTTTGGTGCAGTTATAAAAGGGGTTGTTTCTATAATTTGTTTTCCTGTTGATTCAACGTTAGTGTAAAGAAATACAATTGGTTTTTATACATTACTCTGGGTACCTTGCCCAGTTCCTTTTTTACCCTAAGTAATTTTTTGTGAAGCTTTTACACTTTTCTGTATATAGTGTCATGTCTGCATATCGTGACAATTTTACCTCTTCTTTTCCAGTCTGAAACTTTTATTTCTTTTTCTTGCCTGAACATTGTGGCTAGGACTTCCAAGACTATATTGAATTGAAATTGTGAGAATGGGCATCCTGTCTTGTCTCAGGTTTTTTTGGGAAGGGGTTCAGATTTTCACCATTGAGTATTTTGCTAGCTATATTTTTTTCATAAATAGCTTTCATTATGTTGAGATATGGTCCTTCTATGCCCACTGTGATAAGAAATTTTATTGCAAATAGGTGTTAAATTTTATCAAATCCTTTTTCTACATCTAATGAGATGATCATATCATTTTTGTCTTCTCTTTTGTTGATATGGTGTATCACAATTGATTGATTGATTTGCATATGTTAAACCATCCTTGTGTTCCTGGGATGAACCAAACTTGACCATGGTGCATGATTTTTTTTTATGTGATGTTGGATTCTGTTTGTTAATAATTTCTTAAGCACATTTACATCTATGTTTATCAATGATATTGGCCTATAGTATTCTTTTTGGGGTAGTGTCTTTGTCTGGTTTCATTATCAGGTTGATTTTGGCCTTATGGTGTGAGTCTGGGAGTACTCTCTCCATATCAATCTTTTGGAAGAGTTTGAGGAGGACTGGTATGGATTTTTCTTTGCATGTTTGGTCAAATTCCCCAGTGAAGCTATTTGGGTCTGAATTTTGTTTACAGAGATTTTTTTATTTTATTGATAATTCTATTCCATTTCTGGTGATCTGTCTTTTCAAATGGTTACTTTTTCCTAGATGCAATATTGGTGGGCTGAATATTTCCAAAAACTTATCCATTACTTCCTGGTTATCCAGTTTGTTTCCATGCAGTTGCTCATGTAATTCCCCTATGATATTTTGTAAATTTGTTGTACACTTTGTAGTTTCTCCATTTTCATTTTTATATTATTTGTGTTCTCTCTCTTTTCTTGTTGGTGAGTCTGTCCAGAGATTTGTCAATTTTGTTTACTATTTCAAAAATAGTTTGATTGATTTTTTTTCTATTTTTTAATCTCTATTTCAATTATTTCTTCTTTCTTTTTTAAATTTTCCCTCTATCTGCTGACTTTTGGTTCTGTTTGCTCTTCTTTCTTGATTAGTTTACATAGAACATTAGATTATTTACTTGCAATTGTTCTTCTACTTTGAGGAGGTCCTTGTCACTATGAACTTCCCTCTAAAGTCTGCTTTAACTGTATTCCTTAGACTTTGTGTAGTGTTTTGTCATATTTCTTAAGATATTTTATATTTTCTTCTTTTACTTGATCACCCCCCCACTTGTTTTAGTACCATGTTTTTTAATCTGGATGCTGACATTTTTCTCCCTGTTTTTCTGTGTTTGATTTCTTTTTTCATGGTATTATACACAGAAAAGTTGTTTGAAATAATTTTTATCTTCTTAAATTTGTTGAGACTTCTTCAGTGCCTGAGTTCATAATCTTTCCTAGAAAATGCACCATACGCACTGGAAAAGAATGTATATTCTGTTTTGGGTAGAAGTAATGCTTTGAATGTATCAACCAACTCCAATTATTTAATCATGTCTATTAGTATCTTTTTTCCCTTATTAATTTTCTGTGTGAAAGACCATTCCATTGATGGTAATGTGGTGTTATAGTCTCCTACTGTGATTGTGTTCCCAGTGATTTCTCTCTTATTATCTATTAGTATTTCCTTTATGTATTTAGGTGCTCCTATATTGAGTGCATATATCTTAATGAGTATAATACCCTCATTTAGTATTGCTCCTTTAATCATTATATCATGTCCTTGTTTATCTTTGTCTATGTCCTTTCTTGTAAAGTCTCTTTTGTGTGAAGTCAGTACTACTAGTCCTGCTTTCTTGTTATGTGCATTTGCATGGAATATATTCTTCCATCTTCTGACTTTCAATTGATATCTGTTCCTCTTTCTAAAGTAGGTCTCTTGTATGCTTCATAATGTAGGGTCTTGTTATATTATCCCACCTGACAATATATATCTTTTGATTGAACCACAATGTCCATTAACCATTGTGATAATTATTGATAGACTGGTGTTTATTTCCATTTTGAACTTCATTTTCCAGTTGATTTGGTATTTCCTTTTTGTTCATTTCTTTTTCTTTTTGTGGCTTGATAAGTTTTCTTTTATCTTGATTTCCTTTTGGCTTTGTGACTTCATTGTAAGATTTTGACTTATGGTTACATTGTTTTGTATTTATATTGACCCGTACAATATCTGTTTAATTTAACTGATAAGAATACAAACTCTTACCCATTTTACAGAAAACAGAAAGAAGGAGAAAATACTCTGTATTGTCCTGTTTCACTCTCTGGCCCTTAAAAATTTTGATGTCCTGTTTTACAGCATCATATTTATTCTGTTGTAAGTCATTTTAGTTATTGCCTTTCTAATTATACTATTCTCTTTTCTATGGCATCCTGCTTCCTTTTAAATTAGAGTAGATCTTTCATTATTTCTTTTTCTCTTTCTAAATTCTTTTAGTATTTCCTTTTGTGGAAGTTATTTATCTCTCCTTCTATTCTAAATGATCGCCTTGCTTGATAAAGTATCTTAGATTAAAATTTTCTTTCATTCAGGACTTTGAATATGTCTTGCCACTGCATTCTGCCTGCTGTATTTGTGTAGGAAAGGAGTTTAAAAATATTATGTATATAATTATATATATATGTTAAGAACATCTAGAAATGAAGGTAACAAGTAAGGTGAAAACCTATACGTTAAAAAACAGAAAATATTGGTGAAGGAAATTAAAACTGATCCAAAGGAATGAAAAGATCTCTTATGTTAATGTTGTGAAACAATGTGGTTGAAACAAACATACTAATCAAAGGAATCTATATTTAGTGTGATTCATGTCAAAATACCTATGAGATTTTTCCATTAAGTAGAATAAATAATTTCAAAATTTATATGTAACCACTAAGAACATGAGTTGCCAAAATAATCTTGAAAAAGAGTATTAAAACTAATGGTCTAAAGGTCTCTGATGTTAAACAGTCCTACAAAGCTTTAGTAATTAAAACAACATGTTACTGGCTCAGAAACAGACACCAATCTATAGAAGAGTATAGAGCAACCAGATATAATCCTTCACACCTATGATCAATTAACCCATGAAAATGGAAGCAGGAGTATAAAATGAAGTAAAGACATTCTCCTCAATAATTAGTGCTGGGGAGATTGAACATGTAAAAACTTGATTAGAATATTTCCTCACATTGTACACAGTCCATGAGCACAGAATATCTTTCTATTTATTTTGTTTACATATATTTCTTGCCCCTGTAATTTATACATCTATGTTTAGTTCTTTTATTTCACTTAACAAATTTATTCCTATTTTATTCTTGTTGGTATAAATTCACACACAATTGTTTTCCTAATTTATCTTTCTGATAATTTGTTGTTACTATATAAAAATGCAACATATATATGTATATTGATTTTGTATTCTGCAAGTTTACTATGTTTTTTCATTGGTTCTAACAGTCACTGGAGGAGCCTATGGAGTTTTCTATCTATGCAGAATTATGTCATCTGTAAAAACTTTACTGCTTTTTTACAAGTTGGATGCCTTTTATATTTTTCTTGACTAGTTTTTCTGACTAAGACTTCTAGTAGTGGAATTTAGGACTTGTCAAAATGAGCTACTTTTTCTTATCACTAGACCAGAGGAAAAGCTTCCTGTATGTTAACATTGAACTTGATGTTAGTCATGGGTTTTTCCTATAAGGCTTTTATTATGTTTAGTTACATTCTATCTAGAGCAAATTTGTAAAGAATATTTTTATAAAAAATTAAGATCTGATCTGTCAATAATTCTCCTACATTTATTGAGATTGTTATTTTTTAATTCTTTCTTTTTTAATGGTGGTGTAACATATATTCATTTTTGTATGTTAAATAATATTTATGAATGAGCACTAAATCCAACTTAACTATACTTAATAATACTTATAATATGCCATGAAGTCTGGTTGCTATTATTTATTTAGAATGGAATTTACAGATAGTGAAGGAAAATTTTACATTGTAGTTTGAGTGTATATTTATTTATTTAAAAATTTTATCACTCATTTTGAATTTGGCTTATAATTAATGGAATTTATTTCTAAATAAAGAATATAAATTTTGGAAAAACTGGATTTACTACAGTTTACTGATACAGAACATAGCTATTATTTACAATTAGTACACAAAGCACTTCCCTTAAATTGCTGTATTATACTTACAATGCCAACTGTTTAAGGACTGGGAAACATATTGCTTCCTAAAATGCATTACCTGGTCTTTCCACGTCAACCAACATATACTGTTATTTCTTTGTTTTTTGATTCTTTGCCCTTTAATGGATTCAATGCTGATAGAATGCAGGACCTTGTCCATAACTGTATTTATCAACATCATTTTGAAACACTTAACAGAATCCACAAGAAAATGGATTATAAAGATGACAAGAAAAATTTTTCCTTCTAGGGACTGAGAAACCTCTGAGTGAAAGAATGGCAAAAAATAAACATTTGTAAATATACAATAAGGTTGGCTCTTCTGTAATTTAGAGTAGAATATTAAATTACATTTATTACTAATAGCACTGAATTACAATTTATAACAAAAATTGACCCGTTTGGAATTTCTTACATTTGATTTATTATTTTAATCTAATTTTATTTCATAAATATTTAACATTTATTTATAAACATACCAAATAAACTGATATTTATTCTTCTCATGTTTTGAATATAGTTACTTATTGTAATCAACACAGATAAATACCTACTTCCATTTCCAAATCAAATTATATTTCAGTTTAATTACAAATGATGATGAAATAGTTTTACATTTTCTGTACAGGTTTTGCACAAATTTCACTTTAAATTCCATAACTTTAAAATTATTTTATATATTTTGTGCATTATTTATACTCTGTTCACGGATCTGGTATAAATTTGTGTACAAAAGTATGGAGATTGGATTTATTTCATAGACCCCAAAATTAAATTATTTAAAAAGATATTGTGTGGATAATATTTGCATATCACACTATAAAAATAAGCATCCTATATGTTTCATATTAACTGGATGAATGAGAAGTAAACACTAGCTGAATGTTACACTTGAGTTGCTAGGAGACAACTCGTTTTGAGATGTCACATCTACTAAGGTTGAGAACCATTGTTATAGACTAGCAGTTTATCTGTGCAGACCTGCCAAAGCAGCATTTGAAGCTGCAGTGCTCAAAATCATGCAGATTAGGAAAGAAGCTGTAGAAAAAGTTATTTGAGATGGCACATATTTCTTCAGAAATTCAGGATGTGTCTAGTAAATTTAGACCAACAGGTTCAGAAAACTCTGGTAAATCTCTATTGTGTGATCAATCATTCTCTGGGGACTTGGACTTGAGATCTATGTTTGAAGAAAATGCTTTTCAGACTTTGTCTGAAAAATCCTTGATAAAAACACCATGTTAGGCACTTTGTGTCTCTGAACCAGATGAAGATAATGATTTTCGTTCACTGAGATTTACAAAAAAACACTGGAAAATGGCTGGGAATGACCAATTTAAATCCATCTGGTGGGATGATAATGGAACTTCCATAGTGATTGATGAAGATGTCTTTAAGAAGTAAGTTTTGGAAATAAAGCCCCCTTTCAGAATATTTGGAACTGGAAGTATGAAAAGTTTAGTTAGATAGCTTAATCTTTATAGGTTTAGTAAAGTGCAGCAGAATTTTCAAAGGTCTGCTTGTCTAGCTGACTTTCTGGCAGAAGCAAAAGAAGTCTCTGTTTTAAGCAAGGTATTTGGAAATTTTTGTTACCAATTGGTAACTTATATATAAAATTTTATTTTATACATCAATCTTCGGTAATATGAATGTAAAGCTGGATTTTGAAAATTGTATAAAACTACTAGTGTTTAAATCCATTATTTTTTTCTGAAAAATGAGGACAGTGCCTTAAGTATTCAAGATTATAAGAAACTTTGCTTGCAACTATGAATCTTACCAGAAATCTAAATATAGGTAGAAAAGCTGCTTTTAAAAAGTGGCATTCACCATTACTGCAAATGCTAACTCCTAAAATTTCATGAGTATAATATTTAAATATGCATTTTCCAAACAAGGAACTTCAAAATATCGTCAGCAATGTTCATATTCTGATGATATTATCTTTGCATAGTAAACGTGAAATCTGAGGTTTTATAGGTTAGGCTTATTGTAGCCTTCTATTTTGGATAAAAATTACTAAAATCTTTCTCCTTTGGTTGTAGCTGCACTTCTATCATAATCCAAATTTTAAACGAGCCTGTCCCCAGCTTTTAGTGAGAATAAAAAGAAGAGTTGAGATTAAAAATGCCTCTCTGTTATCTTCATTGGCTGTAGTTTCCAAAAAGAAGCACTTTAAAGCAGGGTGTAATGTGGATAATAATAATTCTATTTTTCTGGCTGACACTAGTGGAGAATGTGCATTTTTACTTTCTACAAATTTAAACATGCCTCTAATAAGAAAGCCCTCAACTAGCCACATAATATGTGATATAAATAACCCAATCAGAGGTGATTTTTCTCCTCCATCATCAATGTCAGTAAGACCACCAGAACAAATTGTAGAGGATCAACGTGCTATTTTAAATCAGTTGACCACTGTCAACGGGCACTCTCAAAGCAGCTACACGGAAGCAAATGGCCGTGTTTTGAACTTCATTACAACTACAGCTTCTACTTCTCAGTACAGGATCTTGTCTCCCATACTGAGCAATTATAATGGACTGATGGTGGAGCCTTCAAATTTTCCAAATAGATATCACAACATATCTGCAGATGAAGGTCATTTTTCGAAAGTTCAACAAGGGAGCAACCCACGGTTTACAGTGCCAGTGATATCTGATACATCAGCTACCTTTCTTTCAACGACAATTCATCAGCCATCTTCAGTTTATGAACGTCATCCCAATTAAAAATGATCTACCAGATGACTACCAGTTTATGCAGAATAACAAAGATTAAAACTGATGTTGGCAAATATCAACAAATATCTGCAAATTTCTTATTTGAACAATAAACATAGTTGTGTACCACTATTTTCTTTACTTTATTTTTAAATAGAATTAAGAGTTAAAAGGGAGACTAAGTTACCATTTAAAGAAAAAAGAGATATTTTATTGATATGATCATTTGATGGAAAAATATAGTAAATTTAAATAATTTCTTGTAAGGAAGATGAGAAAATGGAAGAATTTGTAAAAAGACTGAAACATGGAGAGAAGGAAAAGTACTAAGTGGTTCTGGTTCATCCGGGAAAGTGTTAAAAGTGTTAAGTTAGGATAGGTTGGAACAGGAGATAAATGCAGGAACCTGCCCAGGGATCATGGTCTCTATAATGTCATCCCTGGAATCATAAATGTCACATGATATAGTCTCAGATGGCACATTCATCATGTGGTAGACTATAAGAAGTAATTTTATCTATGGTCTTCTTTGTGCTGTTCTCAAAGCATTCCAATTGGTGCTTTCAATTCCTGCCCTCAACTGCCTACACTATATTTTCTAGTCAATACTTTCTGTTGCTTTTATGTTCCAGCCAAAGACAAGCTTACATCCTCAGGGTGTCTCTTAATGCCTTTCCAAATCTAAGACCACAACTCAACTTAGTTTAGTCATTTCTTTATAAATCTGGCATCTGACTACCTTGGCATGTCTTTATGTTTCACTGTATCTGGAGATCCATGCAGGCAAATGCTTGTCAGCTATTTTAGCTGCAACCTCACCACATTTCAACAACTCATCCTTCGACTTTGGGTGTCCTCCTTTTACCTACTTAGAATTTTTCTGTCTATTCCCCTTTCCCTGTCTAACATGGATACCAGGACACTAAGCACAGTACATGCCACAGGATGCATTTTAGTATTTAGTGAATGAAAAACACATGTTGACTTAAAGCAAAATCTTCTTTCCTGAAACAACAAAACTCTCATGGATTTCAAACTATTTTGTTATGTTCTTTACTCTTTGCCACAAACTAGCTGTTTTCATAGCCCAAGGACTAGTCACTCAAGATAGTAAATAGAAGTAGGTAAGGAGACAAAGTATTATTTCTTCTTAATTCCTGACTCCAGAGGCCTAAAGCATTCCATTCTCATTTGCTGGAATTTTTCCTGTCTCTTCATCACCCACCCACCCCAAATTATCTGATTCTCTTCCACATACCAATAAATCTACTGCCTTCTAATTAATTTACTTCTTAGAATTAGAGATTTGTCCAGAAGAGACATTGCCATTGCAAACATTTAATTTAGGTTTATACACCCCACATAACTTGTGCCGATTCTAACATTCACACAGTAAGTATCTAAGAGGTATTAGCCCCTTGGATGAGGTGGTCATATTCAGTAACCAGATTGCAGTCTAAAATGTGTGAACTACTAGGAGGCAAGGATGGTAGAATTAAAAATTTGTCCAACTTCAAGAATACCAAATTTCTGCAGATACTAGGAAATATAAAATATCCATGGAAGACTTTGACTATTTCCCATTGATTTAAAATAAACGGTGAAGCATTTTCAGAATGTGAAATGCCAAGATATGCTGGAAAATTGTAGGCAAGGTCAGGGAGCATAAGGCTTCTTCTCACAATGATGCAGCCAGTGTCATCTGATAAGACTGAAATGGCAACATTGAGTCCTGAAACTGTGTCATCAATTGTGAAGAAAGCCTTTGATAATCTGGAGAACTTGAAAATATGCCAGGGTAATCTCTAGCAACATCCCACCAATATGACCTTTACCAAAAGAAGAAAAGAGCCCACTTGCAGCTGGAGAACTCTGTCTGGACAGCAGTGGCTGTTACTACAACAGGAACATCAAGCTTCTTTATTTGTCAACACAACCCTAATGGTGGAAATTTTGTTGCTTACATTAGCAGTCAAGGGTTCAAATGGGCTGGTTCAGTAGCTAGTTTCCATCTCTCTTATCAGAAAGTGTGTCTTAATGTGATCATCTTAACAAGGTTCTATACTGATAAGTCAAAAGCTGCAGTTTAAATTCAAAATTAGAAATTCTAAGGAAGAATATTATTTGTCCATCTGTAATTTTCTACCAGGGTAAAGCTAGACTATTTGCAAAAGTACAAAAGTTGGCTGGTGTTTGAAAACTATACTCTGAGCTCTGTCCACTGAATTCTTCCCACTAAATACTACAAATCTGTCTACCACTGTGTGTGTATGAAGATGGATTGTTAAGCAGTAACTAAGTTTGTCTTAGTTTAGTCATCCGCGAATTATTCCTCTGCATCTGGCAGAATCTCTGTGAAATAAGAGATTCATTGAACCACCAGGTTTTCTTCAGATCAGGGAGAGAGAGATTATATTTTTTCCAGTATTCTAATTGTTATCTGTTCATTGAATCCCGAGTTGATACTAGGGCCAAGCCACTGAACCCTTGAATTGGACTGAGGCATATACATTTTCCAGTCCCCAGAACAGAGCACAGGACTGTGTCTCCTTTTTAATTTAAGCTTATGTCTAATTTTTTTCTCTTATTTTCATTGTTGACACAACTTATTTTGGCTTTGAACACCCGTTGACTAATTTATAGAGACTGAACCACTGACTTATTCCTGTTCACTTAGAAATTGCAATAACCTATCTTTCCTATGACTACCTGGAATAGAGTGAGCATAGTCATAATTTTGAAAGCAGTTCTCTGTCCTAATAATGCAGAAACTTTACACTTCTTTGCCCAGCACTTGAGCAAGAATTATTGTTTTGGATCTCAGGGATTATCCTCACATCCCCTAATGCAACCATGAGAAAACACCACATTGTTTTCCAAAATGTAGTCTTTGTCAGTATTGCATTCCCATTGCAAAACCGTTAAGAATTGTAGGAGTTCTGAGATTTTTCCATGCTGAGATTTTTAGCAACCTTGCATATTCATTTCCTACAGATGATATCAGGGAGATGAGACCATCGGTCACAGACAGTGAACTTTGTCACTCAGAGCGAGAGCAGCCAGGGTTAAATTTGAATCCATTCCCTAATCTCAGATGAATACACAGAGTGAAATTTTGATGCCTGCAAAAAGAGTGGGCTGTTAACATGAAGAAAATTTAAGGCATGGTAAAGCACTAATTTTATTATTATCTTTATGCATAATTTATTAGAATCACTTACTTATTATTATCTTTACCTACGATAAGTATATCATGACTCAAGTTTACTTACTGCAAAAACAATCATGAGAAATGACATGGGAAAAAATGACCATTGAATTTCCATTTTTCCTTCCGCTTTTATTGAGATATAATTAGCATAAAACATTGTGTAAGTTTAGGTACACAGGATAGTGATTTGATTTATAAGTATCATGAAATAAATATCATAGCTTCTTTAGGGAGAATTCATTATCTCATTTAGATACAAATTCAAAGAAATACATTTTGTATTTTTGTTGTGATGAGAAAACATATGGTCTAATCTCTTAACAACTTTCATATAGAACATAAAGCAGTATTAATTGTAATTTTCATGTTACTATGATTCATCCCTAGAACACGTTTATTTTTCGGCTGGTGGTGTGTAGCATTTGAGTGCCTGAATCAATTTCTCCTTTCCCAACCCCGACTCTGTTAACTACAAATCAAATTTTTTTTCTATAAGTATGTTTGTTTGTTTTTGAAGTGTACTTTAATGTATAAAACTGTTTGTTTCTCTTACATAACATACTGTTTGCTATTTTTAATACATTTAAAACTGATCACAATATTAAATCTATTTATTATATTTTGCTATTTAAAATATTTCATAGTTATTGACTATTCCCCATACTGTATATTTCTCTTCCCTGACTCGTTTAATTTGCAACTGGAAAATTTTCTCTCTTAATTATCCTCAACTATTTCTTTTTCTTCACCACATTTCCCTCCTTCTTGTGAGCAACCTGTTTTTTCTATATCTATATCTCCATTTCTGTTTTGTTATGTTCATTTGTTTTAATTTCCAAATATGTGTAAAACCATTCAGCATTTGTCATTCTCTCTCTGACTTATTTAACTTAGCGTATTACCCTCTTAGTCTACCCATTTGTTGCAAATGACAAGAACTTATTCTTTTTAGAGCTAAGTAATAACCCACTGAATTATATAGATATATTAATATATATATATATATTTAGTGTGTTTATATATTATATATATATATAAATCTCTAGTTAATAGATGGGTTGATATATATACTATAAGCACACATCTTCTTTACCCATCATCTATTGATGAGCAATTAATTTTCTTCTATATCCTGGCTATTGTAAATAATGCCACAGTGAATATAGGTTTGAATTTTTCTTTCCTGATTAGTGTTTTTATTTTCTTGCAATAAGTATCCAGATATGGAAATGTTGGATCATATTTCATTTTTAATTTTTAGATAAAATTCCATACTGTTTTCCACAGTGGCAGCACAAATTTACATTCACTCAAGTAGTGAATTAGGGTGCTTTTACTTACATCCTCACCAAAACTTATATTTTTATCTTTTTGATAATAGTCATTCTGACAGGACTGACATAAAATCTCATTGTGTTATGGACTTGCATTTTTCAGATGGTTAGTTATATTTACTGATTTCATGTGCCTGTTTGTTACTTTCCCCCACTGAATATTCATTTTTAAAATGGTCTAAATGACCATAACTCTCTGATTTCATTTTTAGGCATTGCGTTGTGTTCCATTATTCTGTTTCTTCCATGCCACTACCATATTCTTTTTAGTACTGTTGCTTTGTATTATAGATTAAAAATAGGGACAGTGATACATCCTCTTTGTACTATGTCAAAGTTGTTTGTGTTTTTAGTTTGGTTGTTTTCTTTCCTTTTCTTTTTTCTGTGATTTCAACTCTTTTGTGTTTACATGTAAATTTAAGAATTAATTATTTTAAGTGTCTGAAAATGCCCTTGGTATTTTAAAAGGCTCTTAATTTAATTTGTGTAATTTCTTGTCTAGTACTGTCACTTAAACAATATTTTTCCTAATCTATTAACAGAGTATATCCTTTCATCTGTTTGCATTATGTTCAATTTGTGTTATAAATATTTTATAGCTTTTTGAGACTAGTCCTTTACCTCCTTGGATGGATACATTTCTTGATTTTTTTTGTAATGTAACTCTAAATGATACAGTTCCCTTACTTTCTCTGTCTGTTAGCTTGTTGTTAGTGTGTAGAAATGCAAGATTTCTGTATGTTAATTTTACATTCTGAAATTTTACCAAATGCATTGATAAGCCCTCGTAGTATAGTGGCATCTTATTTAGGATTTCTTTTTAAAGTATTTCATCTGCAAACACATTCTTTTACTCCTTTTCTGAAATAGCTAATTTTATTTACTTTTATTTTGGATAGCTATGGCTAGAATTTCCAATACGATACTTAATAAAAGTGGTAAGAGTGAGCATTCTTGACTTCCTCCTGCTCTTAAAGGAGATGCCTTCAGCTTTTAATCAGTGAGTGTCATGTTAGATGAGTTCTTATCATATATGACCTTAACTGTGTTGAAGTATGTTTCCTTATGCCCACTTTGAGGAGAAATATAATCTTAAATAGATACTGAATATGTCACAATATTTTATGACTCTTTCTAGGTGACCATGTAATATTTATTCTTCAAATTGTTAGTGTGATGTATCATATTAATTAATTTCTGGGTAATGAATTACTTTTGCATGCCTGGAAGGAAATGGACTTAATCATAATGTATAAACCTTTTAATGTATTGTTTGCTTTGCTAACATTTTAGTGATAATAGTGTGATACAGATAGGTGGTGTAGGAATCCTTCCTTCCTCTTCAAAATTTTGGAATTCTCAGAGACGTATTTTTGATTGCTCTTCTCTAAATTTTTGGCAGGAGTCACCTGTGAAGCTGAGTAGGGCTGGAATTTTGTTTCATGGGAGATTTTATTTAATTACTTATTCAATTTCATTAGTGATAATCTGTTCATATTTTCTATTTCTCATTCCATCCTGGAGATTAAGTGTTTCTAAGACATTGTCCATTTCTTCTAGGTTATCCATTTTTATTGGCATATAATTTGTTCTGTCTTCTTTGTGATGCTTTGTGTTACTTTGATATAAGCTGAAACTTCTCATTTATTTTGGAGCTTATTAATCTGTACTCTCTAATTTGCTCATGAGTCTAGTTACAGTTTATCAATTTTATTTTTCTTTCAAAAGGCATTATTTAGTTTGATTAGATGTTTCTATTTTTAATCTTTATTTTATTAATTTATGTTCTGACCTTTCAGCTGTCTTTCCTTCTAATTACTAGTTTGTTTATTATTTTGCTACATCTTTTGTTTGTAAGATTATGTTATTTAAGAGAGATGTTTCTTCTTTGTATAAGTGGGATTATTTTGCTATAAGCATCCCTATTAATACTCCTTTGGCTATACCCCATGGACTTTGTTTTTGTAGTCATATTTCTTTATATATTTTTTCTTTGATTTATACAGCAATCCATTTGTTGTTTAATATTGTATGATTTATCCTCCACACTTTACTATTTTTCCCAGGTTTCTATTTTTAGTAAATTTCTATTCTCACAGAATCCATAAGTTTCTTCACAAAACAAGGAGAAAAATACTAAAATTTATACAAAAATATGAAATGCACAAGTTTTCTAAAATTATCTTTCAAAAATGAACAAAGTTGTGGGTATTATCCTCCCTGACTTTAGAACATACTACAAGGCTACAGTAATGAAAACATCAAAATATTGCTCTAAAAGAAACACATACATCAATGGAACAAAATAAAGAGTCCTAAAATAAACACACACACATATGGTCAATTAGTCTACAATGAAGGAGGCAAGAGTATACAATGGAAAAAAGGCATTCTCTTCAACAAGTAGTTATGGGAAAACGGGACAGTACATGTAAAATGAAGGTGCAAGAGCACTTCCTTCCATAATATATAAAATAAGATAAAAATGGATTAATTTCCTAAATGGAAAGACTGAAACTATACAATTTCTGACCAAAAACAGGAGCAGAACTGACTTTGAGATAAATCAAGGCAATATTTGTTTTTGATCTAACTCCTAAGTAGAAAAAAAGGAAAACTAAAAATAACAATTTTTAGTTTACTGAGGAAGCAATAGATGTACTATGTGTTATTGAGATTCCACTTCTTGTATAAGTGTGAAGTGCAAAACCTTTTGCAGAGCAAATGAAAGCTTCAATATGTAGCATATCAGACTCAATATTTAAAAACAAAGGCCACAAGTTAAAAATAGTTTAAGGATCTTCATGGAAAATTTTCAAAAACACACATGTGGATGATTTTCATGCACATAAATAGAAACGTAACGTTGTTACTCATTAGGAAATTGTAAATCAAAACCAGGATGAAATATAATCTCACAGCAACCAAAATGGTTATTAAAAAAATTCTTCAAATGACAAACATTAATAAGAAAGTCGATAAGAGGGAACCCAGGTACAATTTTGGTGGAAATATAAATTGATACATCCACTTTAAAAAATGTATGGAGAGTGCCCAGAAAATTTGTAATAGAAACATTATTTCTTGCAACTATTCAAGTTTTGGTACAAATCTGAAAAAAATGAAAACATTAAATTTAAAGGATATATTAACCTCAATGTTCTTAACAACATCATTTATAATAGCCAAGGATAGATGCACAACTCAAATGCCCATCAACGGATGATTGGCTGAAGTAGATGTGAAATATAGATAACATAATAAATACTTAGTCATTGTCATATCAAAAAATAAAATTCTGCCTTTCAGAGCAATGAGACTGGACCCAGACAGTGTTACACATAGGAAAATAAGTCATACGGAGAAAAACACTCTACGTTATCATTTACATGAGGAAACTAAAGATATAAGAGAAATAATCATAAAAAATAGAAACAGAATCACATATATATGTGTAGTGTACCAAGTAGTGGTATCATGTGGGGACAGGGAAGAAGGATGGAGAAGACAGAAATGTGCAAGCTACTAGTTATAAATTAGAGAAGCAACAGGGCTGTATTTACAGCATAGAAATATATTTTAATATATTAAATGACTTTAAAGAGATTATAGTCATATACTATAGTAAAATGTGCATGTATGTGGGAAAAGCATTGAAGAAAAGACCCCAGGAAAAACAAAATATTGTGTAGAACTCTGATATTAAGGGAGGTGATTTGTTCACTTTCTTTACTGTTCTTAAAATTTCCATAGTAGAATTTAAGCTTTTAAATGAAAAAGCATATACTTTTGAAAAAGTGATATAAATTAAATTTATTTGTCTCTCCCCTTAAATCAACAATCAGTGAAACGATCACATCTCAACAAAAATAACTACAACACAAAACAATACTCCAGAACGCATGTGTACAGCTGAAGTTTGGTGGGCTAAAACACATAAAGGTGGCTGAACTGAGGGAAGAGCAGGGTTGTTGCCTGCGTCCAAAGCCCACTGACTAGGGTATCTGAGCCCACAGATTCAGAGTACCCAGTAGATACAGGGTCTCAGTGATTCACACAGTTTTAGCCTCCAAGTTCACCAGTACACATGGTCACAGGTAACTAGGAGGGAGCCACAATGGAGACAGAAATTCCATCCTTCAGACACTCAGACATTCATGACACTGTCCCTACTCCCCATTCAAAGTGGTGGAGAAAAGGTACCTTGCAACACTGGATATGGCAAAGGCACTTGCCTGAATCCAACTACCCACCTGTGTTTACACCTTTCTTCATTGTGTACACTGAGTCTCAAGGGATATCAAATAAAAGGAAGGGTTTGCTGTCCCAGGGACAACAGTGGCATTAACCTCCATAGAATTCTAAGAAGTTACAATGAAAGCACATGTTTTATCCAAAAAGTAGCGACTGAAAAGTGCCATTTTGAAATATTATCAGAGGTAGATCAGGTAAGTAAAACCAAAAATTGTGCAATATTACAAACTACCAGATAACAACAGGAAAGAATCCAACTCCCAATCTGTTATTTAGTGTCATCAGAGCAAAAATTTACTAAAACCATGACCAATCACAGTAACATTATAACGCACACACACACACAGATACACACGCACAGAAATCGAAACAGACACACACACACACACACACAATTTCAACACTGCAACAAAATTAAAGTTATGGAATATTGCCATATAACTAATAGGGGATCCAGAGACATATCATACAGAAACTCAATACAAAAAACAAAACCCAGAAAGCAGTTTACTCAGCTCTGGATTAAAATAAATGATGATAAGGTATATATTACCTAAGAGATTGAAACTATAAAATAACCAAACATTATTGGAGGACCAGATGAACTTAGTAAATGAGATGAAGAATGCAATAGAAAGCATTGGAAGAAGACTGTCTTTGTGAAAGAGAGATTAGCAAACTCCCCAATACAAAACTGGAAATGAAAGGAGATGGCAGAGATACAAGATATTGAAAAGTGAGGAAATTCTATAATAGCCATCAGATTTCTTCAAGAAGTGCACATTAGAGTGAAATTCTGGATGGAGAAGAAACTTAGATGGCAGCTGATGGTTTATTTTAAGAAGTAATAGTTGATAAATTCGCAAAGCTGGGTAAGGAACTGATATACAAGTGTGTGAGCCAAGAATACACGAATAACTTTAAGACAAAGAGACCTCCTTCAATATATGTGATATGCAAATTGGCAAGTCAATGACAGAGTAAAATTTTAAATGCAGCCAAAAAAGGTTATGATAATCTACAAAGGAACCCCCATTAGGCTATCAGCAGTTTTCTGAGCAGAAAACATATGCCAAGTGTAAATAAAATGACATTTTCAAAATACTGAAATAAGAAATCTCTCACCGAGCGGCCCCCCGCCTTTCGGGCAGGAACACAACCCCTGACCGAGGTGCTGGGAGAGGGCACGAACCGCCCTCCTGACTGGCCAGTCTGCAACATCTGACTGCGGCATCCGGAGGGGCAGTGACCCGCCCGCCCGCAGCAGAGGAGAGCTGCATCTGACCCCGTGTTAGGAGTAGGCGAAATCTGCTTGCCCACAGGTGCTGGGAGCAGCACAGAAGAGGGCGCCAACGGAGGGCCTATGAAAACAAACTGAGCTTCCAAAACAGGACGAAGACAGAAGGACTTCACATTAAAAGCACACAGACTCCAGGAGAACACCGACAACCCCCTTTTTTTTTGTTTTGTTTTGTTTTTTAAATCTGCTTTTACCTGTTATATTTTCAATTACTCTCTTAATTTTTACTTCTTAATTCATTTCTATTTCTCTTGGGTTTTGATGTCCTGTTATTGACTAGAAACAGGTTTCAAATACATCTATTCATCTCCCCGTCCCCCCTTTTTTTAAAGGTTTAAAAAAGGACGTCTCAACCTGATTAATACTCTGCTTCAACTCGCTCTTCTATTATTCATTATACACTGTTTTCAAACCCTCTTTCTCCCTTCTTTTAAAAATCTTTCTCTCTCTCTCTTTTTTCTTTGTGTTTTTTTCTACGTTCTATTCCTAAATAGGCATTAGATAGATAAAATCCTTAAGATCCAAAATAGACAACTGATACTCCATAAACCACAGTGCCAAAGAGGTATGAGCAAGATGAAGAAGCAGAGAATCCTTTCCCAATTAAAAGAACAAGAGGAATCCCCTGAAAGAAAGATCAATGAAATAGACATCGATAGCCTACTAGATCAAGATTTCAAAAAAGGAGTGATCAAATTGCTGAAGGAATTAAAAGAGATAGTGTTTAGAGATATAAAATATGTCAAAAATGAAATTGAAGCTATAAAGAAGAGCCAAGTAGAATGGGTAAACTCATTGACAGAGATGAGGAATGATCTAATAGCTGTACAAAGCCGACTAGTTAATGCAGAGGAACGAATTAGTGATCTAGAAGACAGGGCAACAGAAAGCACCCATTCAGAAGAACTACAAGATAAGCAAATAAAAAATAATGATAATAGCATAAGGGACCTATGGGATAATATAAAGCGCCCCAATCTTTGCATAATAGGGGTCCCAGAAGGGGAAGAAGGATCAAAGGGGATTGAAAAGGTTTTTGAAGAAATCATGACTGAAAACTTACCAAACTTAAAGAAGGAATCAGATATACAAGTACAGGAAGCTCAGAGGGTCCCAAACAGGAAGAACCCAAATAGACCCATACCAAGACATATCATAATGAAGATGGCCAGAGTCAAGGATAAAGAAATGATTCTAAAGGCAGCAAGAGAAAAGAAAAGAGTGAATTACAAGGGAACCCCCATAAGGCTCTCAGCTGATTTCTCTACACAAACACTACAGGCCAGAAGGGAGTGGCAAGATATATACAAAGCCCTGAATGAAAAAAAGATGCAGCCTACGATACTTTATCCAGCAAGGCTATCCTTTAGGAGAGAAGGAGAAATAAAGAGTTTCAAAGACAAAAAAAAGCTGCAGGAGTTTAGCAACACTAAACCCATGCTAAAAGAAATATTGAAAGGGCTATTCTAAATAGAAAAGCAGCAGGATGCTACAGAAATGAGAAACGTACAACTGGAAAGGTGATAACTCATGAATTCCAAATAAAGAAAACACGAAATTATAAAAGAAGACATACAAATCACTGAAAGTGGGAGAGGGAGGCAGGGAAATATACAATTTTTTTCTTTCTTTTTTAAATTTTTTTAACAGTAGGATGGGTTTGAGATCATGTTATTATCAGTTTAATAAAAACGGGTATAGGTTAATAGATTTACAAAAAAGTGTAACCACAAGTCAAAAATTTACAAGGGAGTCACAAAAATTAAATAAATCCATGATAATACAAAGGAAAATTACCAAACCACAAAAGGAAGAAGAAAGGAACAAAGAGGATATACCAATTCAACTGCAAAGATAAGTTCAAAATGGCAATAAACACATATCTATCATTAATTACTGTAAATGTTAATGGACTAAATGCTCCCATCAAAAGACATAGAGTGGCAGAGTGGATAATAAAGCAAGAACCTTCAATATGCTGTATAAAAGAGACCCACTTTAGGGTGAAGGACACATATAGATTGAGAGTGAAAGGATGGAAAAGGATATTCCATGCAAATGGAAAAGCCAAAAAAGCAGGTGTTGCAGTACTGATTTCAGACAAAATAGACTTTAAAACAAAGGCCATAAAGAAAGATAAAGAAGGACATTTTATAATGATTAAAGGAGTGATACAAGATGAAGATATTACACTCGTTAATATATATGCATTCAATATAGGAGCACCTAAGTACATACAAGAATTACTAACAGAGATAAAGGGGGATATTGATGGGAATACAATCATAGTTGGAGATTTTAACACTGCATTAACATCACTAGACAGATCTTCCAGACAGAAAATAAACAAGGCAACAGAGAAATTAAACACTACAATAGAAAAACTACATTTGGTGGATATTTTCAGAGATTTACACCCCCCAAAAATAGAATATACATTCTTTTCAAGTGCACATGGAACATTTTCCAGGATCGCTCTTGTACTTAGACACAAAAGAAACCTCAACAAATTTAAGAAGATAGAAATTATCTCAAGCATCTTTACTGACCACAATGCCATGAAACTGGAAATCAACAACAGAGAAACAAAGGAGAAAAAAAGAAAAGCATGGAGATTAAACAATATGTTATTGAAAAAACAATTGATCAATGAGGAAATCAAAGCTGAAATTAAAAAAATACGTTGAGACAAATGATAATGAAAGCAAAACCACTCAAACCTATGGGACACAGCAAAGGCAGTGCTAAGGGGGAAGTTTATAGCGATACAGGCCTTCCTCAAAAAAGAAGAACAATTCAAATAAACAAGTTAACACACCTCTTGAATCAATTAGAAAAAGAACAAAAAGCCCCAAAAAGCAGCAGAAGGAAGGAAATAATAAAGATCAGAGAGGAATTAAATACAATAGAGATTAATAAGACCATAGAAAAAATCAACCAAACCAAAAGCTGGTTTTTTGAAAAAGTAAATAAAATCAACATACCTCTGGCCAAAGTCACAAAGAAGAAAAAAGAGAGAGCACAAATTAGCAAACTAAGAAAGGAAAATGGAGAAATTGCAACAAACAAAATAGAAATAAAGAATATCATACGAGAATATTATGAAAAACTATATGGAACCAAACTGGATAACCTAGAGGAGATGGACAAGTTTCTGGAAATATACTGACCACCAAAATTGAATCAAGAAGAAACTGAACACTTGAAAAATCCGATCACTAGAAAGGAAATAGAAATAGCAATTAAAAACCTCCCTATAAATAAAAGTTCAGGACCAGATGGCTTCACCGGGGAATTCTACAAAACATACAAAGAAGAACTCATATCAGTCCTTCTCAAACTCTTCCAGACGATTGAAAAGGAGGGAATACTCCCAAACTCATTCTATGAAGCCACCATCACCCTGATACCAAAACCAGGCAAAGACACTACAAAAAAAGAGAATTATAGGCCAATATCACTGATGAATATAGAGGCCAAAATCCTCACCAAAATTTTAGCAAATAGAATCCAACAACACATAAAAAAGATTATTCATCATGATCAAGTGGGGTTCATCACTGGGACACAAGGCTGGTTCAACATACGGAAATCAATCAATGTAATACGTCACATCAACAAGAGAAAGGACAAAAACCACATGATCATCTCAATCGATGCAGAAAAAGCATTTTATAAAATTCAACACCCATTTATGATAAAAACTCTCGCCAAAGTGGGTATAGAGGGAACATATCTCAACATAATAAAAGCTATATATGACAAATCTATAGCCAGCATAGTTCTCAACGGTGAAAAACTCAAAAGCTTCCCACTAAAATCTAGGACAAGACAAGAATGCCCACTATCACCACTCGTATTCAATATAATACTGGAAGTCCTAGCCACAGCAATCAGTCAAGAGAAAGAAATAAAAGGGATCCAAATTGGAAGAGAAGAGGTAAAAGTGTCATTATATGCTGACAACATGTTACTATATATAGAAAATCCTAAAAGGTCCACAAAAAAGCTACTAGAGCTGATCGAAGAATTCAGCAAGGTAGCAGGTTACAAAATTAATGTTCAAAAATCAGTTGCCTTTCTTTACACTAACGATAAATCAACAGAAAAAGAAAGTAAAGAAACAATCCCCTTTAAAATAGCACCCAAAGTAATAAAATATCTGGGAATAAATCTAACCAAGGGGGCGAAATTATTATACACAGAAAACTATAAACCATTGATGAAGGAAATTAAAGAAGACTTTAAAAAATGGAAAGATATTCCATGCTCCTGGATTGGAAGAATCAATATTGTTAAAATGGTCACACTGCCCAAGGCAATCTACATATTTAATGCAATCCCTATCCAATTACCCAGGACATATTTCACAGAACTAGAACAAATCGTAATAAAATTTATATGGAACCATCAAAGACCTAGAATTGCTAAAGCATTATTGAAGAGAAAGAAAGAGGCTGGAGGAATAACTCTCCCAGTCTTCAGACAATTCTACAGAGCTACAGTCATCAAGACAGCATGGTATTGGTACCAAAACAGACATATAGACCAATGGAACAGAATAGAGAGCCCAGAAATGAACCCACAAACTTTTGGTCAACTCATCTTCGACAAAGTAGGCAAGAATATACAATGGAATAAAGACAGTCTCTTCAGCAAATGGTGTTGGGAAAACTGGACAGCAGCATGTAAAACAATGAAGCTAGAACACACCCTTACACCATATAAAAAAATCAACTTAAAATGGATTAAAGACTTAAACATAAGACAAGATACAATAAACCTCCTAGAGGAAAACATAGGCAAAACATCTGACATACATTTCAAAAATTTTCTCCTAGAAGAAATAAAAGCAAGAATAAACAAATGGGACCTAATGAAACTTACAAGCTTCTGCAGAGCAAAGGAAACCAGAAATAAAACAAGAAGAAAACTTACGGAATGGGAGAAAATTTTTGCAAGTGAAACTGACAAAGGCTTGATCTCCAAAATATATAAGCAGCACATATGACTCAATAAAAAAAAAATAAACAACCCAATCGAAAAATGGGCAGAAGACCTAAACAAGCAACTCTCCTAGGAAGACATACAAATGATCAAAAAGCACATAAAAAATGTTCAATATCACTAATTATCAGAGAAATGCAAATCAAAACTACAATGAGGTATCACCTCACACCAGTCAGAATGGCCATCATTCAAAAATCCAAAAGTGACAAATGCTGGAGAGGCTGTGGAGAAAGGGGAACCCTCCTACACTGCTGGTGGGAATGCAGTTTGGTGCAGCCACTATGGGAAACAGTGTGGAGATTCCTCAAAAGACTAGGAATAGACTTAGCATATGACCCAGGAGTCCCACTCCTGGGCTTGTACCCAGAAAGAAATCTACTTCAGGATGACACCTGCACCCCAATGTTCATAGCAGCACTATTTACAATAGCCAAAACATGGAAACACCTAAATGTCCATCAACAGGTGACTGGATAAAGAAGAGGTGGTATATTTATACAATGGAATACTACTCAGCCATAAAAACCGACAACATAATGCCATTTGCAGCAACATGGATGCTCCTAGAGAATGTCATTCTAAGTGAAGTAAGCCAGAAAGAGAAAGAAAAATACCATATGAGATCGCTCATATGTGGAATCAAAAAACAAAAACAAACAAACAAACAAAAACAAAGCATAAATACAGGACAGAAATAGACTCATGGACGGAGAATACAGACTTGTGGTTACCGGGGGGGGGGGGTAGAGGGTGGGAAGGGATAGACTGGGATTTCAAAATTGTAGAATAGATAAACAAGATTACACTGTATAGCACAGGGAAATATACACAAAATGTTATTATAAATCACAGAGAAAAAAAAAGAAATCTCTCACCTAAGAATACTCTACTTTGCACAGTTATCACTTAGGTGTAAAGTGAAAATAAAAACTTTACCAGACAAACAAAACCTGAATGAGATCTAAAACAAAACTGAGACACCTTACAAGAGGTGCAGAAAAGAGCTCTCCTAAAAAGAATAAAATGGCAAAAATACGCAAAACATTGAACAAAATACTAAGCAGAGACCACGAGAAAGTTGCAACTGTTTCTTTGGGTATGTTTTTAAACGCTACTATTCTATATGGATTAAAGAGAGGAAAATAGGAAATCATTTGCAATAAATGTAGATACATCAATCTGGTATGATGTTCACAAAAGTTAAAGAAATAATTTGAGTCAGTATTCATAAAAGGAAAAGAGTGAAAATAAAACAATATTAAAGGAAGATGCTATCAGTGGAAAAAGGACTAAATTATACATGAGATGTTTTATTTTTAATTGACATATGGTAGATGTACTATATTGTCTTGTTTCATATGTACGGCATAGTGATTCCAACCACATTGTAGATTATATTGCATTATAATTGATTACAATAATTGTAACATACAATTATTTTATGTTATTGTGTATAATTCCCTGATCTATAGAGATTATCCTTGTTGCTTATCTCCTTAATATATACTACTTTGCATCTGTCAATGCCTACCATTAAATACTGTTTCCCTTCCCCTTTGGTAAACATAAATTTTTTCCATATCTTTCAGTCTGCTTCAGTCTTGTCTATCTATTCTCTCTATCTCTATACCATATC
Organism: Vicugna pacos; assembly: GCF_048564905.1. Lineage (NCBI taxonomy): Eukaryota > Metazoa > Chordata > Mammalia > Artiodactyla > Camelidae > Vicugna > Vicugna pacos. The sequence continues at coordinate 91,871,521 of NW_027328741.1, read as the reverse complement.
TCAATCAATCTATCTATCGATCTGTCATCTATTATCTATCTATCTATCTATCTATCTATCTATCTATCTATCTATCTGTCTATCATGTATCTATGTATCTATCTTTCTATGTATCTATTGATCTGTCATCTATCAATAGATATCTATAGATAGATGTACCCAGATATTTGTTATTATTTAGATTCCACATATAAATTATATTATTTACTTTTGTCTTTGTCTAAGTTACTTCACTAAGCACAATATTTACTAAGCCCATTTATGATGCTGAAATAGCAATGTGTTATACTTTTCATGGCTGAGTAATATTCCATTGCATATTTATAGAAACATAACATATTCTTAAGTCCATATTCAACAGTGGACTCTTGGATTGCTTCCGTGCCTTGCATATTATAAACAGTGCTGTTGTGAACAATGGTTCTTCTCAATTTAATGTTTTTCCCGAGATTTCTCCTAGGAGAGGTATTACTGTTTCATATGGTAGTTCTATTTTAACTTTTTAAAAAATCTGAATACTGTTTTCCATAGAAGTTGTACCAATTTATATTCCTACCAAAGTATACAAGAGATTTGTTTCCTCTACATCGTCTCCAACAATTTCTATTTGAAGACTTTTTGATAATAGCCATTTGACCAGTGTGAAATGATACCTCATTGTGGTTTTGAACTGCAATTACCAATAATTATTATTGTTGTGCATTTTTATCACTTGCCTATTACTCATCTGTATGTTTTCTTTGGAAAAATATTAACTAAGGTACTCTGCTCTTTTTTTGATTGGTTTTTTTTTCACATTGATTTGGGTAACTTAAATCCATATTACATCTATTAACCTACATCTATTAACCCCTGGTCACTTGCATTGTTTGCAAATATGTTCTCCAATTACACAGGCAATGAATTCATTTCATTGATAGTGCCCTTAGCTGTGCAGAAGTTTTCAAGTTTGTTTATGTCTCACTTGCTTGTTTTTGCTTTTATTTCTTTTGCCTTAGGAGACTGATATAAGAAAGTGTTCCTATGATATATATCGAATTGAGTATCACCTATATAACATTCTGGCAGTTTTATAGTATCAGGTCTTACATTTAGGTCCTTAATAAACTTGGAGTTTATTTTTGTATATGATGTCTGGGAATGCTCTAATATCACTGTTTTACATGTAGATGTCCAGCTTTCCCAACATCATTCATTGACGAGACTGTCTTTTCTCCATTGTGTACTCTTGCCTCTTTTATCATTGGTTCATTACTCATAGGTGTGTGGAATTATTTCTAGGCTCTCTATCTGTTTTTATTGATTATATCTCTGTGTCAATGCCATGCTGTTTTTATTACTGTAGGCTTATAATATACTAAGGAATCCGGCAGGTTTATACCTCCAGAGTTGTTGTTGTTTCTAAAGACAATTTTGGCAATTTTTAATGGTTTCATGTAAATCATAGAGTTATTTATTTTCTGGTTCTGTGTGAAATACTACAGCTTTGTAACAGGAGTTGCCATAAATCTATAGGTTTCTTTGTGTAGTACGGCCATGTTAGCAATATTAACTCCTTCAATCCAAGAGCACAAGGCATCTTTTCATTTCTTTGAGTCATTTTTAATTTCTTTGTCAATTTTTTTTTAATTTTCAGTGTGTAGGTCTTTCATATATGTGGTTACATTTATTCCAAGATGTTCGGTGGGATGGGATTTTAAATAGTATTGCTTTCAATGGCCATTTTATGGTATCTCATGATTAATGTGTAGAAATGCAAGAGACTACTTTACATTAATCTTGTACCCTGCTCTGTTGCTGAAATTATTGTTCATAATAGTCTGTGTGGAGCACTTAGGACTCTGTGTAGATTGTTATGTCATCAGTACTGGTGACAATTTTGCCTCTTTCTTTCCATTTGGCATTTCTTTTACTTCTTTTTCTTTCCTTTCCTTTCTTCTTTTACTCTGGAACATAAGTCCTGAGAGTAGAAATACTTGTGTTGTTCCTGAATTTACCCAGAAGACATTCAGCCTTTCCCCTGAGTATTATAAACTGTTAAAAAATGGCCTTTAGTATGTTGAGAGATGTTCCCAATGTAATCACATTCAGGAGAGTTCTGATCATGAATGTATGTCAAATTTTGTCTAATGACTTTCCTGTGTGTATTGACATGTTCCTGTGAATTTTGTCCTTCCATATTAAATTTTTGTCATGCTGATTGACTTATGTATGTTGAACCATCTTTGTGACCCTGGAAGGAATCGAACTGATCCTTGTGTATAATCCTTTCTATGTATTCCTGGATTAATTTGTTGATGTTCTGTTGAGGATTTTTTAATATATATTCATCAAGGATATTTGCTTTACATTTTCATTTTTTTTGTAGTGTCTGTGACTGGTTTTGTTTTCATGGTATTGGTGGCTTCATAGAATAACTGAAGGAATTTTCCTTCCTCCATCATTTTTTGAAATAGTTGGGAGGAAAGAGGTTTTAGTGAATGCATCCAGGCATTTTTTTCAAGTGGTGTTTTTAAAATTATAGATATTATTTAACTTATACTGATTGCTCTTTCAAGTTTATTGTTTTCTCCTTATTCAGTGTTGGCAAGCTGTACGTTTCAAGAAATTTGTCCATTTCTTTAAGGTCCAGTTGTTTGTCATGTAACTGCTCAGAGTGCTTTCATAATCTTTGTTTGCATTTCTGTAATATCAGATGTTATTTCAACTGTTTCATTTCTTATTTTGTTTGTGTCCACTCTGTATTTCTTGATAAGCCTGGCTAAATGCTTATCAGTTTGTTAATATTTTTAAGAAAAATTAAAGCTTTTGATTTTATGACATTTAATTTATTTTTTAATTTTTTATTTATTTTCAACCTAATCATTAAAGATTTCTCATTCTACTGCCTTTGGGTTTTGTTTGTTCTTATTTGTAGTTATTTTTGGAGGTAAGCTTGGTCCTTTGTGTCAGGTTTTTCTTTTTCCTTGTAGAAGGCCTGAATTGTTCTAAACTTCCCACTTAGATTTGCTTTTGCTGCATCCTATACCTTTTATGAAGCTGTGTTTTCACTGTAATTTGTTCCGAGGTATGACTTTATTACCTCTTTGATTTCATCATTGACCTTGTTTTATTTTAGTTTTTTAAAGGATGTGGTTTAATCTCATGTTGGTGCTTTTCATGTTCTTCTTTCTAGAGTTGATGCATAGTTTCATACTTTTTTTGTATGGAAAAATACTTGCTGTAAACTATATTTGCTTAAAGTTCCTGAGGCTCTTTTCATGACATAGTATGTGGTTAATTCCTTAGAAAACATCCTGTGCACACTTGAGAAGCTTATGTGTTCTTTTCTGATGCAGTGTCCAATAACTCATTTAGGCTCAAATGATCTAATATGTTATTAAGACCTCTGTTTCCTTAAAGATATTCTTTCTGGGTGATCTGGCCATCAGAATAGTGAGGTGTTAAATTCATCTACTATTATTGTTTTATACTGAATTAATTACTTCATGTTTACTAATATATCTTTTTATACATATGATCTACACTTTTGGATCCATATATAATTTAATGAGTGTAATACTCTTTTTTAATGTTGATCTCTTATTTCTTTATGTATTCTTATATTTACCTTTCCTTGTGACCCTTATTTTAAAATGTATTTTGTATGATTTGAGCATTGCAATCTGCACTTTCTTGTCATTTCCATGAAATATCTTTTGTATCTATTTCCTGGCTGTGTTTATCTTCCACCATAAAGTGAGAAATTTTGGGGTGGGATGCCAAGATCGTGGAGGAGAAGGATGCTTGTAGCTCACCCTTTCTCACAAATGCACCAAGACTCATCCACAGACCCACTCAATTAACCAGAGAACTTGCAGAACTCTGATAGAACATTTTCCTCTTCAAAAGATAAAGATGCAAAATATCTGGTAGGAGAAAAGGAAGAAAGAAAGAAGAAAAGGCAAAACAGATTGGGACAGTTCCCACAGGGAGGGAGCAGCTAAGAAGGACTGATGCTTATTCACTGGGTCTCCCTTCTCCAACTGGGGGTTCGGCAGGACGGAGAGGAAGCCTCCAAGGATTGGATCTCTACAGAGTATAAGTTGATTGACAGAACCAAGGTAAACAGGCACAGAGGATCCTTGTGACACCCAGACCAATATGCATCCTATCAGCTGAGGGCAGGGCCATGCTTCACGAGCAAGGTGGAAGATGGGGATGGCTGCACTGAGGCAGCCCAGGGGAATGGAGGGGTCTGTGTGCCATTGCTATGGGCCCACAGGGCAGAAAAACCTAGGCCTTCCATAAAACAACAGGGCAGACATGCCCTGGGAGGGGAAAGGTGCATTCCCCATTTCTGAAAACCCACAGAATTTTCTAGGTGAAGAGAGCTGGGGCTCAGACACAGCCACCATACCCTCTGGAGCTTTGCACACAGGTGGCAGTGGGGGTAAAACCTGCATCCACTCCTAAGGACTTAGTAGCCTCAAGAGCATGACGGGGACTTGTCTACAGCATAAGGCAGATAGGATACTTCCGTCCTATTTCCACAGAGAATGTGCTCTACCAAGATAAACAAGAAGCTGGGTTCTGGTGCAAACAGTGACAGGGATGTTCCTTAGTCTACCCTGAGCCCAATCCGGTGTGCAAACCTGAGGCGGAGCATAGAGTGGTAAAGAGCAGTGGAGAGACTGGCAACCTGAGGGGCTGTTGGACCCCCACCTTTTGGGATGGAATGCAGCCCCTGACCACGTGGCTGTGAGAGGTCTTGATGCCTAATCCTGCCTGGTCAGTCTGAAACATCTGACTGTAACATCGGGTAGGGCAGTGACAAGCCAGTCCACAGTAAAGAGAGCTGCTTGGGAACAAGTGTTGGGAGTAGGAGAGATCTGCTTGCTGACAGGCCCTGGGAGCAGCACAGAGGCGGGCTCCAATGGAGGGCCAATGGAAAAAGCAAGTTGAGCTTCCAAAACAGGATGAATAGAGAAAGAGTTCACATTAAAAGTACACAATATCCAGGAGGACACTGAACACCCCCTTGTTTTAATCTGTTATCACCTGTTCCATTTTCTATTACCCTCTTAATTTTTAATTTTTCTGCAGATATAAATACCCCCATTTTAATCCCTTTGAAATTTATAAAAATATTTTTATTATTATTATTTTTCAAAATTGTGCTTCAACTTGCTTTCATATTATTTATTATACAATGTCTTCAAATCTTTATTTCTCCCTTCTTTAAAATTCTTTATCTCTCTCTCTCAATTTTGTCTTTTCTTAGTTGTATTACTACATAGGAATTAGGTTGATAAACACTTTTAGGACCACAGTAGATAACTGATACTCCATAAACCACAGTGCCAGAGAGGTAGGAGCAAGATGAATAAGCAGAGAAACAAGTTGCAATTAAAAGAACAAGAGAAATCCCCTGAAAGAATGAACAGTGAAATAGGATTGATAGCCTACAACATCATGATTTCAAAAAAGGAGAGATCAAATTATTGAAGTAAATAAAAGATAGGGTTTAGAGATATAAAATATGTTAAAAATGAAATGGAAGCTATAAAGAAGAGTCGAGTAAAATAGGTAAACCCTTTGACTGAGATGAGGAATTAACTAAAGGCGTCACAAAGCTGACAAGACAATGCAGAGGAACTACTTAGTGACTTAGAAGACAGGACAGTACAAAACATCCAATCAGAAGAGCTAGAAGAGAAACAATGGGAAACAAATGAAAAAATCATAAGAGACCTATGGGATAATATAAAGCATGTCAATCTTGGCATGATAGAAGTCCCAGAAGGGGAGGATAGATCAAAGGGAATTGCAAAGGTGTTTGAAGAAATGATGACTGAGAACTTCCCAAACATAAAAAAGGAATCAGATATCCAACTACAGGAAGCTCAGAGTGTTTCAAACAGGAAGAATCCAAATACAGCCACACCAAGACATATAATTAAGATGGTCATAGTCAAGTATAAAGAAATAATCCAAAAGGAAGCAAGAGAAAGTATACATTGAGTTACAAAGGAATTCCCTTAAGGTTCACACCTGATTTCACTACAACAATACTACAGGCCTGAAGGGACTGGAAAGATATATACAAAGTCCTGAATGAAAAAACTGATATACACTAGGATACTTTAACCAGCAGGGCTGCCCTTTTTGGTAGAAGGAGACATAAAGATTTTCACAGACAAGAAAAACTACAAGAGTTTAGCAACACTAGACCCATGCTAGAAGAAATATTGAAAGGTCTACTCTAAATAAAAAAGCAGCAGAATGCTTCAGAAATGTGAAACTCATAGCTGGAAACGTGATAACTCATGAATTACAAATAAAACACACACAAAATTTTAAAATAAGACATCCAAATCATTGAGAATGTTAGGGGGAGGCAGGAAAAGGGAGAATTTTTTTTTGGTCTTTCGTTTTAAAATTTTTTGTTCTCGGCAGGATGGGTTTGAGACCATGTTACTATCAGTTTAATAAAAGCAGTTATAGTAGTTCTCTAAAAGACTTATAAAAAGGGTAACAAGAAGAAAAAAACTTATCAGGGTGTCACTAAAACTAAATAAAATTCATGATAATACAGAGGAAAATGACCAAACCATAAAAGGAAGATGAAAGGAACAAAGAGGAAATACCAAATCAACTGCAAAAATAAGGTCAAATTGGCAATAAACACAAGCATATCATCAATTATTTTAAATGTTAGAGGGCTAAATGCTCCAGTCAAAGTCATAGAGTGGCAGGTTGGATAATAAAGCAAGAACCTTAAATATGCTGCATACAAGAGACCCACTTCAGAGATAAGGACACATATAAATTGAGAGTGAAAGGATGGAAAAGTGTATTCCATGCAAATGGAAAAGCCAAAAAAGCAGGGGTTGCAGTACTGATTTCAGAGAAAATATTCTTTAAAACAAATACCATAAAGAAATATAAAGAAGGACATTTTGTAATGATTGAAAGAGTGATACAAGATGAGGATAGCACACTCATTAATACATATGCACCAAATAGATGAGCACCTAAGCACATAAAATAATTACTAACAGATATAAAGGGGGATAGCAATGGGATTCTAATCACAGCTGGAGATTTCAACACTGCATTAACATCACTGTACAGATCACCGAAACAGAAAATATATTAGGCAAAAGAGAACTGAAATAATACAATAGAAATATTAAACTTGGTGGATATTTTCAGAGCATTGCAGCCCCCACAAAATAGTACATACATTCTTCTCAAGTGCACATGGGATATTTTCCAGGATTCATGATATAGTTGGGCACAAAGGAAACCTCAGCAATTTTAAGAATATAGAAACTACCTCAAGCATCTTTACTGACCACAATGACATGAAGCTAGAAATCAACAACAGAGAAACAAAGGAGAACAAAGGAAGACATGGAGATTAAACAATATGTTATTAAAAAACAAATGGGTCAATGAAGAAATCAAAGCTGCAATGAAAAAGTACCTTGAGACAAAAGAAAATGAAAGCAAAACCACAGAAAATTTATGGGACAGAGCAAAAGCAGTGCTGAGATGGGTGTTTAGAGTGATATAGGCCTTATTCAAAAAAGAAGAAGAATCACAAATAAACAATTTAACCCACCAGCAGAATGAACTAGAAAAAGAAGGAAAAAAAAAACCTGAAGGGCAGCAGAAGGAAGGAAATCACAAATATTGGTGAGGAAATAAATAAAATAGAGATTTAAAAGACTATAGGAAAAAATTCAACCAATCCAAAAGCTGGTTTTCTGAAAAAGTAAGTAAAATCGACAAACCTCTGGCAAAACTCAAAAAGAAGAAAAGAGAGAGAGCACAAATTAGCAAAATAAAAAGGAGAATGGAGAAATTACAACAAATAAAGAAGAAACACAGAATATCATACGAAAATATTATGAAAAGTATGTGGAAACAAACTGGATAACCTACAGGAGATGAGCAAGTTTCTGGAAAAATACTGTCCACCAAGAATGAATGAAGAAGAAACTGACCCCTTGAACAAGCAGAGCACTAGAAATGAAATCAAAATAGCAATATAAAACCTCCCTACAAATAATAGTCGAGGACCGGACGGCTTCATTGTGGAATTCTACCAAACATACAAAGAAGAGCTCATACCATTCCTTTTCAAACTCCTCCAGAAGATTGAAAAGGAAGGAATACTCCCAAAGCCATTCTATGAAGTCAAAATCACCCTGAGACCACAATCAGAAGGCACTACTAAAAAAGAGGATTATAGGCCAATATCACTGATGAACACAGATGCCAAAATCCTCATCAAAACAGTAGCAAAGAGAATCCAACAACACAGAAAAAAGATTATGCATCATGACCAAGTGGGGAATATGACAGGGACACAGGGATGGTTCAACGTATGCAAATCAATCCATGTAATACAGCACATCAACAAGAGGAAGGACCAAAACCACATAATCTTCTCAGGAAAAGCATTTTATAATATTCAACACCAACGTATGATAAAAACTCACCAAAGTGGGCATAGAGGGAACATATCTCAGCATCATGAAAGCTATAGATAACAAACCTACAGCTAGCATAGTACTCAATGGTGAGAAAGTTAAAATCTTCCCACTAAAATCTGGGACAAGACAAGGATGCACACTATCACCATTCCAACTCTATATAAACTTGGAAGTCCTAGCCACAGCAACCAAACAAGAGAGAGAAATAAAAGGGATGAAAATTGGAAAGGAAGAGGAAAAAGTCTCACTATATGCAGATAGTATGTCACTATATATAGGAAACCCTGCGAGATCCAGACAAAAACTTCTACAGCTGATAGAAGAATTCAGCAAGGTAGCAGGTTACAAGACTAAGGTTCAAAAATCAGTGGCATTATTTATGCTAATGATTCAGATAATACTATAGAGCTACAGTCAAAATGACAGCAATGTATTGGAAGGAAAACAGACATATAGGCCAATGGAACAGAATAGAGAACCCAGAAAATAACCCACAAACTTTTGGTAAATTAATCTTCGAACAAAGAGGCAAGAAAATACAATGGAATAGAGACAGTCCCTTCAGCAACTGGTGTTGTGAAAACTGGAGAGCAGCATGAAAATCAATGAAACTAGAACAATCCCAATGAAGCTAGAACACCATACCCAAAAATAAACTCAGAATGGTACAAAGGCTTAACCATAAGTCAAGATAAAATAAAACTCCTAGAGGAAAATATAGGCAAAATATTATCTGACATAAGTCTCAAAAATTTTCTCATAGAAGAAATAAAATCAAGAAAAAACAAATGAGACCTAATGAAACTTACAAGCTTCTGTACAGTAAAGAAACCAGAAGTGAAACAAAAAAACAACCTACGGAATGGGAAAAAATTTGAATATGAAACCAAAAAAGGCTTGATCTCCAGAGTATATAAGCAGCTCATCCAACTGAACAAGAAAAAATAAACCACCCAATGGAAAAATGGGCAGGAGACCTAAATAAGCAATTCTCCAAGGAAGACATAAAAATGATCAAAAGGCACATCAGAAAATGCTCAATATCACTGATTTTCAGAGAAATGCAAATCAAAACTACAGTGGGTATCACCTCATAACAGTCAGAATGCTCATCATTCAAAAATACACAAATGACAAATTCTGGAAAGTCTTTGGAGAAAAGGGTACAGTCCTTCACTGCTGGTGGCAATGCAGTTTGGTGTAGCCACTGTGGAAAACAGGATGGAGATTCCTCAAAAGCCTAGGAATATACTGACCGTATGACTCAGGAATCCCGCCCCAGGGCATAAATACAGAAGGAACCCTAATTCAGGATGACACCTGCACCCCAATGTTCATAGCCATCACTATTTACAATAGCCAGGACATGGAAAAAACCTAAATGTCCATCGACTGTTGACTGGATAAAGAAGGGGCGGTATATTTATACAATGGAACACTAGATAACCATATAAACCTATTACATAATGCCATTTTCAGCAACCTGGATGCTCCTGGAGAAAATCAGTCTAAGTGAAGTAAGCCAGATAGAGAAAGAAAAATACCATATGAGATGGCTCTTCAGTGGAATCTAAAAACAAAACAAAACAAAACAAAACAAAACAAAACAGAAATACAAAACTAAATAAACTCGCAGACATAGAATACAAAGTTTGGTTGCCATGGGGCTGGGGGTGGAAAGAGATAGACTGGGAGGTCAAAATTGTAGAATAGTTAACAGGATTGTACTTTATAGCACAGGGAAATATATAAAAGATCTTACGGCAGCCCACAGAGGAAAAATGGGACTACAAGTGTATATATGTTCATTGTAACTGCAAAATTGTGCTCAACGCTGGAATTTGAGACAACTTTGTAAAATGACTCTAAATCAATAAAAAAGTTAAAAAACATAATCTTAAATATTACAGGTGTAAATATAAATTAGAGAGAAAAAAAATACAAAAGAGTAATAAAACCAAAGATTTTGTTTTAAGATTTCTTTTTAAAATAAACAAAATCAAAAAACCTCTAGCCATGTGCATCATGAAGAAAAGAGAGATGCTCCAAAGAAATAAAGTAAGAAATAAAAGAAGAGAAATAACAATTGTTACCTCAGATATACAAAAAAGGGAACATTTTGTCAACAATTACAAGCCGAAAAACTGGACAACTTAGAAGAAATAGACAAATGTCTAGAAAGAGACAGAGATAAGGAGAAACAAACAATTTGAACAAACTGATTACTAGATGAAAGATAGAATCTGCAATTAAAAAAAATCGTTAAACACTAGTGCAGATTTAAACAGCTCCCGTGGAGAACTGTTCAAAAATACAAAGCAGAACTTATACTCTTCAAAGTATTGAAAAATATTAAAGATGTGGGAAACTCCCAAATTAATTTTATGAAGATTTCATTATCCTGATAGAAAAGCCAACAAAGTACATGCAAAGAGAACTTCAAGCTAATATATTTGATTGATTTAGATGCAAAAATTCTACAAAATATTATTAGCAAACTAAATCCAGCAATACATAAAATGAATCATACACCATGATCAACTTGGATTCATTGCAGAATCAAAAGAGAGGTTCAACATACACAAATCAATCAGTTTGATACACCATATTAAGAGAAGAAAAAGAAAATGACTTGATCATCCCAATAAATCCATAAAAATTATTTCACAAAATTCAATATTTATTAATTAATACAGCACAATAGCAACAACAACAACAACAACAACAGAAACCTCTTACCAAAGTAGTATACAGGAAATAACTCTCAACATAACTAAAGTCATTAATTGCAGACCCACAGACAACATAATATGCAAAAGTGAAAAACTGAAAGCCAAATTAAGGAATAAAACAAGGATGCCCATTCTCACCATTTCTATTAAACACAGTATGGGATGTCCGAGAAACAGCAATCGTAGTAGAAGAAAATTTATTCAAGTTGGATTGAATGAAGTAAAACTGTTATTATTTTAGATGACACAATAGTCTATATAGAGAACGCTAAAAATTCTCCACACCAGAACAACTAAAACTATAAAGACATTTAGCAAATTTCCATGATTCATGATTAATGTACAAAAACTATCACATTTCTTTAAACTAAAAATGAAATATTTCATAATTTTAAAAAATCCATATGAAATCAAATCAAAAAATGAAAAACATATGGAAAAACCAAGATAATAAATTCAATAGGAAACTGAAAAACAAATTTGAAGATGATGCAAAGAAATGGAAAGAAATCTCAAGGTCTTAGTTTAGAGGAATTATTTTGTTAAAATATATATACTACAAAAGATGTCTACAAATATAAAGTGATTCATATCAAAATACATGATATTTTCCACAGAAACAAAAAAAGTCCAAAGATTTATAATGAACTGCAAAAGAACCAGAACTGCAAAAGGAACAATGAGGAAAAAGATCAAAGATGGATGCATAACCCACACCCCTCCCAGATCCCAGATTTTATTACAAAAATACAGTAATTAAAACAGCACAATACTGGAAAAAAAAACAATGTATATCACTGGAATATAACACAGATGCAGAAATAAAACATCACACCTATGGTCAACTAAACTATGACAAAGGAAACAAAAACATACAATGCCTAAAACACAGTCTTCAGCAAGTTATGTTGAGAAAACTAGACAGCTACATGTAAATCAATGGAATTAGAACACTCCCTCACATTGTACAAAAATAAAATCAAAATATTTTAAATATCTGAATCTAATACATGAGACAATGAAACTCCTGGAAATTAACATAGGCAAAAAAAGAGATAAAATGTCATGAAAGTTTCTTATGTCACTCTCCAAAGCTGAAAACAGTAAAAGCAAAATAATCAAATAGGTCCTAATTAAATTTAAAAGCTTGTACACAGCAAAATATACTGAATGAAAAGATGAACTTCCAAATGGGAGAAAACATTAGGAAACAATTCAATCAATAAGAGGCTAATTTCTAAAATACACATATCATTCATTCAACTCCATTTCAAAAATCTACAAACAACTCAGCCAGAAAACGAGCAGAAAACAATTCCCAAAAGAAGACACACCGATGACAAACAGGAATATAAAAACATGCACACATTGCTAATCATTATACAAAGACTAGACAAAAATTAAATAATGTTTTTCTTCACACTAGTGAGAAGGGCTGTCACCCAAATGTCTACAAATAATAAAGACTGTCGAGGTTGCATAGAAAAAGGGACTCTCCAACGCTGTTGGTGGGAATGAAAATTTGTGCAAACACTTTGGAAACAGTACGGAAGTTCTTTAAATAATAAAAATAGACCTATCATATCACCCGGCAATCCCACTCCTGGGCATATAAAACATAAAACCTGAAAACAAAGAATCCAAGGGTAAAACATAAGAAGTACACTTGACTTAATTTGATTTTTCATATCTCTCATCTGTCAAGGGAAGCAGAAGAAATTAACAAAAGATGATTACATCAGTTTAAACAGATTTACACTGCAGAAGAAATGATCAATAAAATGAAAAGTCAGCCAACACAATGGGAGAATATATTTGCAAGTGATATTTTCCAATCAAGTGTTAATATCCAATATATATGGTAAACTCATATGCCACAACAATAAAAAACCCCAAGCAATCCAATTGAAAAAATTGTCCATAGGAACTGAATAGATAGATCTGAATCAATTTTCTGTGGAATACATGCAGTTGGCTTAATGACACATGAAAATATATTCAGAGTTATAAATTATTAGGAAAGTCATAACCCAAAAATGAGGCAAAACCTCACATTTGTCAGAAGGCTCTCATTAAAAAGAAAAGAAATAGATGTTGGTGAGATTGTGGAGAAAAAGGAACACCGTGGACACTGCTGATAGGAATGCAAAGTATTGATTCCATTGCATATATACATCAAATTTTCTTCATCCATTTGTCTGTCAAGGGATGTTAGGTTTGCAGGCCCCTGTCTAAAGGCTCTAGAGTATAAGCCCATGGACTGAACTGATAAACAAGCTGTGAGGAATGTCACATATCCAGGCTGGAGAAGAAATGGCCTACTCAATGTTTCCACTATGGATGGATGGATAGCCTATTCTCGGTAAGATCCTTAGAGGAGGACAACATAAGACAGGCACAGCCGGCTGGAGAAGAGATGGCCTACTTAATGAAGTTCCGTGATGATCTTTAAAGCCTTCCTTTATCATTTAACATCCTGTGCTTACTGCAGAAGCATGGGGACGTAAAGAGCTTAAGATTATTAACATTGTTATAACTTAGATGATATGTGAGGCATTGTGCATGTCCTATATAAACCCTTTTTCTATGAATCAATAGACAGATAACTACTTCGCTTCTCTCCACACAGTGTTTGTGTGTATATGATATCGTGCCACTGACAGGGTTAATTTAATTTGTTGGGAGTATCTTAAAAGGATGTTGCATTATATACAATGTCCTTTCTGCACCTATTGAGATGATTATGTGAGTTTTATTTCTCATTCTATTAGTGTGGCATGTCACCTTTATTGATTTGAATATTTTGAAGTATCCTTAAACCCAGGGATAAATCCCTTTACTCATGTAAGTGTATGATACATCAAATGTGTTTTTTAATTCATTTTGCTTGTGTTTTGTTGAGTATTTTGGCACATATATTCATCAGGGATAATATGCTATATTTTGTATATAATGTCTTTTCTAGCATTGTTATGCAAATAATGCTGGCATCATAAAACAAGTTTGGAGTCTTTCACCCCCTTCAAGTTCTTGGAAGATTTGGGGAAGAATTGGTGAAAAATTGTCTACAAATATATGACAGAATTCACCAGTAAAGTCATCTTGTAAATTTTTTCTGATTTGGGATGTTTGGATTACTGATTTACTCATACACACTTTTGTTCTATTTCACTTAATAATTTCTTCTTCATTCTGTATTGGAAGACACATGTTTCTGGGAACTTGTCATTAGTTCTTGGTCATTAAAATCATTGGCTAGTGGTAATTTCTTATGATGCTATGCATCTCTACAACATCAGTGGTAATATTTTCTCTTTTATTTCTAATTTTATTTGAGTCTTAATTTTCTTAGCAAACCTAAACCTTTGTCCACTTTTTGTTAAAAAGAAACAGACTTAGGTATAAAATTTTCATCTTTTCAATTGTTTCTCTTATTATTTGCCTTAATCTCATTCATTCAATTTTCTTGTTTATTCTTTCTGTTTTATCCTAAATTCTTCATGTGTAAAGTTAAGTAGTGTGAATCTTTTTATTTCTTTTATTATTAAATTTTATTTATTCATTTAGTATTAATTTATTTATTTGTTTATTTATTTGTTTACATAATAATTTATTTATCTTTGAAGGACTGCCATTTACAATGTGTCAATCTGTAGTGTAGAGCACAGTGTCCCCGTAAACGCATATATTTTTGTGCCTATTAAAGATTACTTCACGATACTTAACTTACTGCCCTGTGTCATAGAAGAGAAATTTTGAAAAAATCTATTTTTATATATAATGGATAACATTTATAAATCTACAGCTCCCAAATATATCCTCTCACAGCCCCTTTCCGCAGTAATCATAAAATTGTTTAGCATATCTGCGAGTGTGTTTCAGTTTTGAAGATGAAATCATCCAAATTTTTTTTAAGGCTCCACATATGTCTTGTCATGTATTATTTTTCTTTCTCTTTCTGGCTAACTTCAATTAGAATGACACTTTATGGGGACATCAATTTGCTGCAAATGTCATTGTTTTATCATTTTTTATTGCAAAATATTATTCCACTGTGTAAATACGACATAACTTCTGAATACTCTCATCTGTTTTTGGAAAATGACCTTGCTTCCATGTCATGGCTGTTGTATACAGCAGTGCTAAGAACATCAGGGTGCAGGTGTCTTTTTGAATTACTGTTCCCTTTGATATATACCCAGAAGTGGGATTGCTGGAATGTATATTGTCAATTTTTATTCTTTTGAGGAATACCCATCCTGTATTCCACAATGACTGCACCAAACTACATTCCTTCCCACAGTGTAGGAGGGTTCCCTTTCTCCACAGCTTCCCCAGCATTTATTGTCTGTAGACTTTGAATGATGGCCATTGAGACTATTGTGAGGTGATACTTCATTATAATTTTGAATTGCCCTTCTCTGATAATGATAGTGAGAAATTATTTTTTTTCATATTGCTATGTGGCATTTCTATGTCTCTATTTGAGAATTGCTTGTTTAGGGCTTCTGCCCATTTTCAGATTGGGTTTCTTTTCTTTTAGGTTTTATGAAGTATTTATATTTTAGAAATTAAGACTTTGTTAGTTGCATCACTTCTAAATATTTTCTTTAATCATGTAGTTTGTCATTTTGCTTTGTTTATGGTTCCCTTTCTCTGCAAAAGCTTTTAAGTTTAATTAGGTCCCATTTATTAATTTTGCTCTTACATCCATTACCTGGGTAGTCAGTTCTAGGGGATCATTGATGAGATTTACCTCAAAGAGTTTTGTGTATGTTTTCTTCTAGGAGATTTATTTTGTCTTGCCTTACATTTAAATCTTCAAGCCATTTTCAGTTTATTCTTGTGTATGGAGTGAAGGAGAGTTCTACTCCATTGCTCTGCATGCTGCTATCCAGTTTTCCCAACACCAGTTGGTGAAGAGATCCTCTTTTCTCTGTCATATTCCTGGCTACTCTGTCAAAGATTAATAGAACATAGGCCTGTAGATTTATTCCTAGGCCCTCTATTCTGTTCCATTGGTCAACATGCCTGTATCTGTACCAATATCATGTCATTTTGATTATTCTAACCATGCAATAGTTTATGGAGTCATGGTGGTTTATTCCTCCAGACTCTTTTCTTTTTCTTTAATATTGCTTTGGGAATTATGTATCTTTTATGAATCTATGTATATCTTAGGATCATTTGTTTCAGTCCTAAAAAGAAATATTTTGCATAATTTGATAGGAAATCACATTTAGTCTGTGGATTGCCTTGGGCAGTATGGCCATTTTATCAATATTGTTTCTTCCATTACAAGATCATTGGATATCTTTCCAATTCTTCAAATCTTTTTTGATTTCCTCAATGTTTTCTTGTTCTCCATGTATAAGCAATTCACCTCTTTGATCAGATTTATTCTTAAGCATTTTATAGTTTTGGGTGCAGTTATAGAAGCGGTTGCTTCTATACTTTGTTTTCCTGTTGATTCAATGTTAGTGTAAAGAAATGCAATTGGTTTTTGTACATTACTATGGGTACCTTGCCCAGTTCCCTTTTCAGCCTAAGCAAATTTTTGTGAAGATTTTACACTTTTCTATATATAGTGTCATGTCTGCATATCGTGACAATTTTACCTCTTCTTTTACAGTCTGAAATTTTACTTCTTTTTCTTGCCTGATCATTGTGGCTAGGACTTCCAAGACTATATTGAATTGAAATTGTGAGAATGGGCAACCTTGACTTGTCTCAGGTTTTTGTGGGAAGGGTTTCAGTTTTTCACCACTGAGTATTTTGCTGGCTATATGTTTGTCATTAATAGCTTTCATAATGTTGAGATATGGTCCCTCTATTCCCACTGTGATAAGAACTTTTATTGCAAAAAGGGGTTAAATTTTATCAAATACTTTCTCTGCATCTACTGAGATGATCATGTAGTTTTTTGTCCTCTCTGTTGTTGATATGGTGTATAACAGTTGATTGATTGATTTGTATATGTTAAACCATCCTTGTATTCCTGGGGTGAACGTAACTTGACCATGGTGCATGATCATTTTTTACATGCTGTTGGATTCTGTTTGTTAATAGTTTCTTAAGGACATTTACATCTAGGTTTATCAATGATATTGGCCTAAAATTTTCTCTTGGGGAAGTGTCTTTGTCTGGTTTTGATACCATGTTGATGGCCTTATGGTGTGAGTTTGGGAGTACTCTCCGTATCAATCTTTTGGGAGAGATTGAGGAAGACTGGTATGGATTTTTCTTTGTATGTTTGGTCAAATTCCACAGTGAAGTTACTTGGGTCTGAATTTTGTTTTCAGAGATTTTTTTTTTTTATTTATAATGCCATTCCATTTCTGGTGATCTGTCTGTTCAAATGGTCAATTTCTTCTCGATGCAATAATGGTTGGCTAATGTTCCCAGAAACTTCTCCATGTCTCCTTGGATATTCAGTTTGTTTCCATGCAGTTTTTCATGGTATTCCCTTATGATATTATGCAAATTTATTGTACTCTTTGTAGTTTCTCCATTTTCATTTCTTATGTTATTTGTGTTCTTTCTCTTTTCTTATTGGTGAGCCTGTCCAGAGTTTTGTCAATTTTGTTTACTATTTCAAAAAAGAGTTTTAATGATTTTTTCTATTTTTTAATTTGCATTTCAATTCTTCCTTGATCTTTCTCAGTTCCCTCTTTCTGCTGACTTTTGGTTTTGTTTGCTCTTCTTTTCATGATTAGTTTACATAGAATGTTAGATTATTTATTTGAAATTGCTCTTCTACTTTGAGGAGGAACTTGTCACTCTGAACTTCCCTCTTAAGCCTGCTTTAACTGTATTCCATAGACTTTGATTAGTGTTTTGTCATATTTCTCGAGATTTTTTTTTCATTTCTTCTTTTACTTCTTCACCTCCCCCCTTATTTTAGTACCATGTTGTTTAATCTACACACTGTCATTTTTCTCCCTGTTTTTCTGTGATTGATTTCTAGGTTCATGGTATTATACTCAGAAAAGATACTTGAAATTATTTTTATCTTCTTAATATTGTTGAGGCTTCTTCTGTGCCTGAGTACATAAACTATCCTAGGAAATGTTCCATGTGCACTGGAAAAGAAAGTATATTCTGTTTTGGGAAGAAGTACTGTTTTGAAAATATCAACCATCATCAATTTTTTTTTGTAACATTTAGTATCTTTGTTCCCTTGTTAACTTTCTTTCTGTAAGCCCAGTCTAGTAATGGTAATGGGGAGTCATAGTCTACTTCTGTGAGTGTGTTCCCATCGATTTCTCCATTTTTATCTATTAGTATTTGCTTTATGTATTAAGGTGCTCCTATATTGAGTGCATATATCTTAATGAGTATAATACCTTCATTTTGTATTGCTTCTTTAATCATTATATCATGTCCCTGTTTATCTTTCTCTATGGTCTTTGGTGTAAAGTCTATTTTGTGTGAAGTCAGTACTGCTAGTCCTGCTTTCTTGTCATGTCCATTTGCATGGAATATATTTTTCCATCTTCTGAATTTCAATTGATGTGTGTTCCTCTTTCTAAAGTGGGTCTCTAGAATGCTTCATAATGTAGGGTCTTGTTATATTATCCCACATGACAATATATATCTTTTGATTGAACCACTTAGTGTATTAACTTTTGCAACAATTATTCGGAGACTGGTGTTTATTTCCATTTTGAACTTCTTTTTCCAGTTGACTTGGTATTTCCTTTTTTTCATTTCTTTTTCTTTTTGTGGCTTTATAAGTTTTCTTTAATTATCTTGGTTTCTTTTTGGCTTTGTGACTTCATTTTAAGCTGTTGACTTATGGTTACCATGTTTTGCATGTATATTGACCTGTTACTACATTTGTTTATTTTAACTGATAGGAATACAAACTCTATCCCATTCTACAGAGAACAGAAACAAGAAGAAAATACTCTGTATTGTCTTGTTTCACTTTCTGACCCTTAAACATTTTCATGTCCTGTTTTACAACATCATGTTTAATCTGTTGTAAATCATTGCATCTATTGCCTTTCTAATTATGCCTTTCTCCCTTCTGTAGTATCCTGCTTCTTTTTTTTTTTTTAGGGTAAACCTTTCATTATTTCTTTTTCTGTTGCAAAGTTCTTTTAGTATTTGCTTTTGTGGAAGTTATTTATCTCTCCTTCTATTCTAAAGGATAGCCTTGCTAGATAAATTATCTTAGATTACAGCTTTCTTTCATTCAGGACTTTGAATATGTCTTGTCACTGCCTTCTGCCACTTGTATTTGCGTAGGAAACGTGTTTACAAATAAATATATATAATTATATATATATGTAAAGAATACCTAGAAATGAAGTTAACAAATAAGGAGAAAACTTTTACATTAAAAAATAAAAAACATCTATGAAGGAAATTAAAATTGATCCAAAGAAATGAAAAGATCTCTTATGTTAATGATGTGAAACAATGTGGTTGAAACAACCATACTACACAAAGCAATCTACATTTCGTGTGATTCATGTCAAAACACCCATGAGATTTTCCATTTAATAGAACAGATAATTTCAAAATTTATATGTATTCACAAAGACCATGTGTTGCGAAAATAATCTTGAAAATAGTGTATTAAATCTAATGGTGTAAATTTCTATGATGTCAAACAGCCCTACAAACTTTAGTAATTTAAACAACATGATACTGGCTCAAAAACAGACGCCAATCAATAGAAGAGAGTAGAGCAACCAGATATAATCCCTCACACGTCTGATCAATTAACCCATGAAAAATGAAGCAAGTGTATAAAGAAAGTGTATAAAAGAAAACACATTCTCCTCAATAAGTAGTGCTGGGGTGATTGAACATGTAAAAGATAGATTAGAATAGCTCCACAAATTGTATACAATCCATAAGCACAGAATATCTTTCTAATTATTTTGTTTACTTATATTTCTTGCCCCTGCAATTTATTGATCTATGTTTATTTATTTTATATCAATTATCAAATGTATTCCTATTTTATTCTTTTTTGTATAAATATATACACAATTGTTTTCCTAATTTCCCTTTCTGACAATATGTTGTTACTATATAAAAATGTAACGGATATTTGTATATTGATTTTGTATTCTGCAAGTTTACTAAGTTTGTTCATTATTTCTAACAGTCACTGGAGGAGTATATGGACTTTTCCATCTATGTATAATTATGTCAACTGTAAAAATTTTACTGCTTTTTTGCAAGTTGGATACCTTTTATATTTTGTATTGACTAGTTGTTCTGGCTAGGACTTCTTGTAGTGTAATTTAGGACAAGTGAGAATGAGCTACTTTTTCTTATTCCTGGACCAGAGGAAAACCTACCTGAATGTTTACATTGAACTTAATGATAGACATGGGTTTTTCATAAATTGTTTTTATTATGTTTAGTTACATTCTGTCTAAAGTGAATTTGTTAAGAATATTTTTATAAAAAATTAAGATCAGATCTGTCAATAATTTTCCTACATATTTTGAGATTTTTATTTTTGAATTCTCTGTGTTTTAAGGGATGGTATGACATATATTGATTTGCATAAATTAAATAATATTTATGAATCAGGACTAAATGCAACTTAACTATAGTTTCTAATACTTATATTATGCATGATTTCATGTTGCTAATGCTGTTTTAGAATGGAATATACACATACTGAAGGAAAAATTTACATTGTGGCTTGAGTTTATATTTATTTATTTAAAATTTTATCTCTCATTTTGAATTTGGCTTATCCTTAATGGAATTTATTTATAAATACAGAATATAACTTTTGGTAGAACTTGATTTACTACAGTTAACTGATACAAAATATAGCTATTGTTTAAAATAAGTGAACAAATCACTTGCCTCAAAATGTCATATTTTGCTAACAATGCCAACTGTTTCAGGTCTGAGAAACATAATGCTTCCTAGAATGCATAACGTGGTCTTTTCCACCCCAACCTACATATACTGTTATTTCTCTGTTTTTTGATTGTTTGTTTGCCCCTTAATGGCATCAATGCTTATAGAACCCAGGATCTTGTGCATAAGTGTATTTATCAACATCATTTTGGAAAACATAACAGAAGCCACAAGAGTATG
This sequence comes from Vicugna pacos, assembly GCF_048564905.1. Lineage (NCBI taxonomy): Eukaryota > Metazoa > Chordata > Mammalia > Artiodactyla > Camelidae > Vicugna > Vicugna pacos. The sequence goes on along the minus strand of NW_027328741.1, from coordinate 91,850,223 downwards.
GATTATAAAGATGACAAGAAAATTTATTCTTCTAAGGACTTAAAACCTCTGAGTGAAAGAATGGCAAAAATAAACATTTGTAAATATACAATAAGGTTGGCTCTTTTGTAATTTTAAAGTAGAATATTAAATTACAATTGTTTTAAATATAGCACTGAATTAGAATTTAAAACAAAAATTCCCCCCTTTGGGATTTTTTAATTTGATTGATTATATTAATCTCATTTTATTTCAGAAATATTTACCATTTATTTATAAACATACCAGATAAACTGATATTTATTCTGCCCATGTTTTGAATATAGAGCTACTTATTGTAAAGTACACAGATAAATAACTACTTCCATTTCCAAATCAAATTATGTTTCACTTTAATTACAAATTATAATAAAATAGTTATACATTCTCTGAACAGGTTTTACACAAATTTCACTTTAAATTCCAAAACTTAAAATTTATTTTATATATTTTTGGCATTATTTATACTCTGTTCACAAATCAGGTATAAATTTCTGTATAAAAGAATGGAGATTTGTTTTATTTCACAGACACTAAAATTAAATTATTTAAAAAGATTTTGTGGGGATAATATTTGCAGATAACACTATAAAAATAAGCATCCTATATATTTCAATTTAACTGGATGAATGAGAAGTAAACACTGGCTGAATGTTACACTTGAGTTTCTAGGAGACCAGGCATTTTGTGATGTCACAGCTTCTCAGGGTGAGAAACATTGTGACGGCCTAGCAGTTTATCTGTGCAGGCCTGCCAAAGCAGCATTTGAAGCTGCAGTGCTCAAAATTATGCAGATTAGAAAAGTGGCTGTAGAAAAAGTTATTTGAAATGGCACATATTTCTTCAGAAATTCAAGATGTGTCTCGTAAAGATGGACCAACTGGTTCAGGAAACTCCGGTAGATCTCTATTGTGTGATCAAACATTCTCTGGGGACTTGGATTTGAGGTCTATGATTGAAGAAATTGCTTTTCAGACTTTGTCTGAAGAATCCTTGATAAAAAGACCATGTTACACACTTTGTGCCTCTGAACCAGATGAAGATAATGATTTTTGTTCTCTGACATTTCTAATAAAACACTCGAAAATGGCTGGGAGTGACCAATTTAAATCCATCTGGTGGGATGATAATGGAACTTCCATAGTGATTGATGAAGATGTCTTTAAGAAGGAAGTTTTGGAAAAAAATACCCTTTTTATAATATTTGAAACTGGAAGTATGAAAAGTTTACTTAGACTGCTTAACCTTTATGGGTTTAATAAAGTGCAGCAGAATTTTCAAAGATCTGCCTGTCTAGCTGACTTTCTGGCAAAAGAAAAGATGTCTCTGTTTTAAGCAACATATTCAGTAATTTTAGTTACCACGTGTTAACTTATATATAAAATTTTATTTTATATATCAATCTATGGTAATATAAATGTAAAGCTAGATTTTGAAAATTGTATAAAACTCCAAAGTTAAATCCTTTATTTTTTCTAAAAAAAGAGGACAGTGCCATAAGTATTCAAGATTATAAGAAACTTTGCTTGGAACTACGAATCTTAACAGAAATCTAAATAAATGTATTAAAGCTGCTTTTGAAAATTGGCATTCACCATTACTGCAAATGCTAACTTCTTAAATTTAATGTCTATACTTTTAAAGTGTGTATTTTCCAAATAAGGAATATCAAAATATCGTCAGCTGTGCATAGTAAACATGAAATAAGAGGTTTTATACATTACACTTATTGTATTTTGGTTTAAAATATTACTAAAATATTTCTCCTTTGGTTTTAGCTGCAGTTCTATCAAAATCCAAATTTTAAATGAGGCTTTCTCCCACTTTTTGTGAGAATAAAAAGAAGGGTTGCGATTACAAATGCCTCTCTGGTATCTTCATTGGTTGAAGATTTCAAAAAGAATCACTTTAAAGGAGGGGGTAATGTGGATAATTATAATTCTGTTTTTGTGGCTGACACTAGTGGTGAAAGTGCATTTTTACATTCTGCAAATTTAAACATGCCTCTAATAAGAAAGCCCTCAACTAGCCACATAATTGGAGATACCACTACCCTGATCAGAGGTGATATTTCTCCTCCATCATCAATGTCATTTAGACCACCAGAACAAATTGCAGTGTATCAAAGTGCTCTTTTAAATTGGTTGACCACTGTCCACGGGCACTCTCAAAGCAGCTACACTGAAGCAAATGGTCGTGTTGTGAACTTCATTACAACTACAACTTCTATTTCCAGAACAGCATCTTGTCTCCCATACAGAGCAATTATTTTGGACTGATGGTGGAACCTTGTAACTTTCCAAATAGATATCACAACATATCTGCCAATGAAGGTCGTTTTTCTAAACTTCAACTAGGGAGCAACACACGGTTTCCCATGCCAGTGAGAGCTGATACATCAGCCACCTCTCTTTCAAGGCCAACTCATCAGCCATCTTCAGTTTATAAACGTCATTCTAATTACAACTTATCTGCCAGAGGACTACCATATTATGTAGAATAAAAAAGATTAAAATTGATGTTGGCAAATGTCGACAAATATCTGCAATTTTGTTATTTGAAAAATTAACATAGTTGTGTACCTTCATTTTATTTATTTTCTTTTTAAATAGAGTTAAGAGTTAAACGGGAGACAAAGATACTATTTAAAAAAAGATATTTGATTGATATGATTATTTGATGGAAAATAATGGGAGTAAATTTTAGTGCTTTCTTGTAAGAAAGAAGAGAAAATGGAAGAATTTGGAAAAACACTAAAACATGGAGAGAGGGAAAAGTACTAAATGGTTTCTAGTTCATCGTGGAAAGTATTAAAAGAGTTAAGTTAAGATAGGTTGCAACAGGAGATTAATGCAGGAACCAGCCCAGGGATCATTTCTCTATTATGTCATCCCTGGAGTCATAAAGGTCACATGATGTAGTCTCAGATGGCACATTCAGCATGTGGTAGAATTTAAGAAGTAATTTTATCTATGGTCTTCTTTGTGCTGTTATCAAAGCATTCTAATTGGTGCTTTCATTTCCTGCCCTCAAGAGTCTACACTATATTTTCTAGTCAATAGTTTATGTTGCATTTATCTTCCAGCGAAAGAAAAGCTTAAGTCTTCAGGGTGGCATTTAATATCTTTCTAAATCTAAGCACACAAGCTCAAATTAGTTTAGTCATTTCTTTATAAATCTGGCATCTGATTACCTTGGCATATCTTTAAGTTTCACTGTATCTGGAGATATATCCAGGCAAATGATTGTCAACTATTTCAGCTGCAAACTCACCACTTTTGCTCCAGCTCATCCTTGGACTTTGGGTGTCCTCCTTTTACCTACTTAGACTTTCCGAGTCTCAGCACAGAAACCACCTCTTCCAGATGTTTCCTGTCTATCCCCCTTTCCTTGTCTAACTTGGATACCAGCACAGTAAGCACAGCACATGCCACAGGATGCATTTTAATATTTAGTCAATGAGAAATACATTTTGACTTTAAGCAAAATCTACTTTCCAGAAACAACAAAACTTTCATGGTTTTCAAACTATTTCATTACGGTCTTTACTCTTCACCACAAACTAGCTCTTTTCATAGACCAAGGACTAGTCACTCAAGACAGTAAGTGGAGGTAGGTACAAGATACAGGTATTATTTTCTCCTTAATTCATGCCTCCAGAGGCCTAAAGCATTCCATTCTCATTTGCTGGATTTTTTCCTATCTCTTCATCACCCACCCACCCCAAAATAGCTGATTCTCTTCCCCATACCAATAACTATACTGCCTTTAATTAATTTACTTCTTAGAATTAGAGCTTTCTCCAGAAGAGAAATTGTCATTGCAAACATTTAATATAGGTTTATACACACCACATAATTTGTGCCCCTTCTAACCTTCACAATGGAAGTATCTAAGTGATACTAGCCCCTTGGTTACGGTGGTGGTATCCAGTAACCAAATTGCAATCTATAATGTGTGGACTAGAAGGAGGTGTGGGTGGTAGAATAAAAAATATGTCCGAATGCAAGAATACCAAATTTCTGCAGATATTATGAAATATAAAATATTCATGGAAGGCTTTGACAATTTCCCATTAATCTAAAATAATAGGTATAGCATTTTCAGAGTGTGAAATGCTCTGAAATGCTGGAAAATTTGTAGTCAATGTCAGGGAACCTAAGACTTCTGCTCACAATCTTGCAGCCAGTGTCATCTGATAAGACTGGAATGGCAAATATGAGTCCTTAATATGTGTCACCAATTGTGAAGAAAGCCTTTTATAATCTGGAGAATGGGCAAATTGGCCAGGGTAAACTCTAGCAACATCCCACCAATATGACCTTTACCAAGAGAAGAAATGAGCCCACTTGCAGCAGGAGAACTCTTTCTGGAGAGCAGTGGTTGTTCCTACAAAAGAAACGTCAAGATTTTAAGTTTTTCAGCTCATCTCTGATGGTGGCTATGTTGTTGCTTACATTAGCAGTCTGGGGTTCAGATGGGCTGGTTCAGCAGCAAGTTTCCAGCTCTCTTATCAGAGAATGGGTCTTACCGTGAACATCTTAACAAGGTTCTATACTGATAAGTCACAAGCTACAGTTTACTTTCAAAATTAAAAATCCTAAAGGAGAATATTGTTTGTTTGTCCATTTGTAGTTTTCTACCTGGGAGAAGCTAGACTATTGACTAAAGTACAAAAGTTGGCTGTTGCATTGAAAACTATTCTCTGAGCTCTGCCCACTGAATTCTTCCCACTAAATACTACAAATCTGTCAACCACTGTGTGTTTGTGTGAAGATGGATTGTTAAGCAGTAACTAAGTTTGTCTTATTTGAATCATCAGTGAATTATTCCCCTGCATCTGGCAGATTCTCTGTGAATTAAGAGATTTATTGAGCCACCAGATTTTCTTCAGATCAGGGAGAGGTAGATTATATTTCTCCCACAATACTAATTGTTAACTTTACATTGAATCTCAAGCTGATGCTAGGGACAAGCCACTGAACCCTGGAATTGGACTGAGGCATATACATTCCCCATTCCCCAGAGCCCAGTGCAGGACTGTGTCACCTTTTTAATTTAAGCTTATGTCTAAGTATTTTTGCTTTAAATTCTGATTGTTGGCACAACTTATTTTGGCTTTGAACACCCGTTGACTAATTTATAGAGACTGAAACTCTGACTTATTCCCGTTCATCTAGAAATTGCAATAACCTTCCTTTCCTTGGACTACCTGTAATAGAGTGAGCATAGTCATCATTTTGAAAGCAGTCCTCAGTCCTAATAATGCAGAACCTTTACACTTCTTTGCCCAGGACTTGAGCAAGAATGTTTGTTGTGGATCTCAGGGATTATCCTCACATCCCCTAATGCAAACATGAGAAAACTTCACATCTTTATCCAAAATCAAGCTTTTGTCAGTATTGCATTCCCATTGCAAAACAGTTAACAATTGTAGGAGTTCTGAGATTTTACCATGCTGAGATTTTTAGCAACCTAGCATGTTCATTTCCTACAGATGCTGTCGGGGAGATGAGACCACGGTTCAGAGACAGTGAACTTTATCACTCACAGCAAGAGCAGCCAGTTTTAAATTTGTATCCATTCCCTAATCTCAGATGAATACACACAGGGAAATTTTGATGCCTATAGAAGCAGTGGGCTGTTTACATGAAGAAAGTTTAAGGCATGGTAAAACACTAATTTTATTTTTATCTTTATGTATAATTTATTAGAATCACTTATTTATTAGTATCTTTACCTAGGATAAGTATACCATGACTCAAGTTTACTTGCTACAAAAACAATCATGAGAAATGACATGGGAAAAAATGACCATTGAATTTTCATTTTTCCTTTTGCATTTATTGATGTTTAATTGGCATAAAACATTGTGTAAGTTTTGGTGCACAGGATAGTGATTTGATTTACACGTATCATGAAATAACTATCATGGCAACTTTAGGGAGAATTCATTATTTCTTTTAGATACAATTTTAAAGAAATACAATTTGTCTTTTTGTTGCGATGTGAAAACTTATGGTCTGCACTCTTATCAACATTCATATAGAACATAAAGCAGTATTAATTATAATTTTCATGTTACTATGGGGCATCCCTAGAACACGTTTATTTTACGGCTGGAGATTTGGAGCTTTCAAGTGTATTAATCAAATTCTCATTTACCAACCCCTGCCTCTGTTAACTACAAATCTATTTTTTCTATAAGTATGTTTCTTTGTTTTTGAAGTGTACTTTAATCTATAACACTGTCTTAGTTTCTCTTAAACAACATACTGTTTGCTATTTTTATTACATTTCCAACTGATCACCAGAATATATCTAGTATGGATATGTTGCTATTTAAAGATATTTCATTCTTATTGACTACTCCCCATACAGTAAATTTCTTGTCCCTGACTCATTTTATTTGCAACTGGAAATTTTTCTCTCTTCATTATCCTCAACTTTTTCTTTTCCTCACCCCATTTCGCTCTTTCTTGTGAAAAACCTGTTTCTTTCTATATCTATATTTGCTTCTCAGTGTTGTTATGTCCATTTGTTTTAAATTCTAATTATAAGTAAAATCATTCAAGAATTGTCATTCAATTTCTGAGATATTTCACTTAGCCTATTACCTTCTTGGTCTACCCATTTGCTGCAAATGACAAGAACTTATTCTTTTTAGAGCTGAGTAATAACCCATTGTATTTTATGTGTGTGTGTGCATATATATATATTTATAAAATGCCTATATATAGTGTGTGTATATATATACATAAATATAGATAAATCTGTAGTTAAGCTGTGTAGATATATATAGTATAAACACACATCTTCTTTATTCATCATCTATTGATGTGCAATTAATTTGCTTCTATATCCTGTCTATTGTGAATAATGCTGCAATGAATATATGGTTGAATATATCTTTTCTAATTAGTGTTTTTATTTTCTTGGAATAAGTATCCAGTTATGGAAATGTTGGATAATATTTCATTTTTAATTTTTAGATAAAGCTCCATGTTGTCTTCCACAGTGGCAGCACATATATACATTCACTCCAGCAGTGCATCAGGGTCGTTTTTCTTACATCCTCACCAATAGTTAAGTTTGTTTTCTTTTTGATAATAGTCGTTCTGACAGGAGTGACATAAAATCTCACTGTGTTATGGACTTGCATTTTTCTGATGTTTAGTGACGTTGATGGGGTTCATATGCTTGTTGGTTACATTTACCCCACTGTAAATTCATGTTTTGTAATGGGCTAAGTGACCATAACTGTCTGATTTCATTTTCAGGCTTTCTTTGTTTTTCATTATTCTGTTTGTTCTGTGCCACTACCATATTCTTTTCATTACTGTTTCTTGTATTATAGTCTAAAATCAGGGACAGTGATACATCCTCTTCGTTCTTTGTCAAAGTTGTTAGTGTTTTTAGTTTGTTTTCCTTTCTTTCTTATTTTTTTAGTGATTTCAACTCTTTTGTGTTTACATGTAAATCTTAGAATTATTTTTTGTAAGTGTCTGAAAATGCCCTTGCTAGTTTGATAGGCACTGATTTTAATTGATGTATTTTCTTGGCTTGTTCTGTCATTTAAACAATATTTTTTCCTAATCTATGAACACAGTATATCCTTTCATGTGTTTGCATTATCTTCAATTTCTTTTGTAAATACATTATAGTTTCCTGAGTACAGGTATTTTACCTCCTTGGTTGGATACATTTCTTGATTTTTTTTGTAATGCAACTGTAAATTAGACAGTTCCCCCAATTTCTCTATCTGTTAGCTTCTTGTTAGTGTGTAGAAATGCAAGATTTCTGTATGTTAATTTTACATTCTGAAATTTTACCAAATGCATTGATAAACCCCAGTAGTTTTGTGGTGTCTTCTTTAGGATTTCTGTTTAAAGTATTTCATCTACAAACAGATTCTTTTACTGCTTTTCTGAAATAGCTATATTGTATTTACTTTTATTTTGGAAAGCTATGTGTAGAATTTCCAATACTATACTGAATAACAGTGGTAAGAGTGAGCATTCTTGTCTTCTTCCTGCTCTTATTGGAGATGCTTTCAGTTTTTAATCAGTGAGTGTCATATTAACTGAGTTCTTGTCATGTATGACCTTGACTGTGTTGAGGTATGTTTCCTCATGCCCACTTTGAGGAGAAATATAAGCATAAATAGATGCTGAATTTGTCAATATATTTTATGACTCTTTTGAGGTGACCATACAGTATTTATTTTTCAATTTGTTAGTTGGGTGTATCATATTGATTAATTTGTGGGTAATGTATCACTTTTGCATCCCTGGAATAAAAGAGACTTAAACATACTGTATAATCCTCTTAATCTATTGTTTGCTTTGCTAACATTTTAGTGATGATTTTTGCATCTATGCTTATCAGTAGTATCTAACCTGTACTTTTATTAGGTATTTGTTCCAGTTTTAGTAGTAGTGTGATACAGTAATTTGGGGTAGGAAGCCTTCCTTCCTCTGCAAATTTTTGGAATTCTCTGAGAAGCATAGGTGATAGCTCTTCTCTAAATGTTTGGAAGAAGTCACCTGAGAAGCTGTCTAGTCTTGGAATTTTGTTTCTTTGGAGATTCTGTATAATTACTTATTCAATTTCATTAGTGAAAATCTGTTAATATTTTCTATTTCTCATTCCATCCTGGAATTTTGGTCTTTCTAATATATTGTCCATTTCTTCAAGGGATTCCAATTTTATGTCATATAATTTGTTGTATCATCTTATGATGCTTTGTGTTACTTTGATATAAGCTGTAACTTCTCATTTATTTTGGATCTTTTTTATCTGTACTCTCTTTTTTGCTCATGAGTCTTGTTAAATTTTATCAGTTATATTTATCTTTCAAAAGCCATTATGTAGTTTGTTTAGATGTTTCTATTTTTAACCTTTATTTTATTTATTTATGTTTCTACCTTTCTGCTGTCTTTCCTTCTACTAACAAGTTCATTTATTATTTTGCTACATCGTTGTTTGTAAGATTATGTTATAAGAGAGAGATGTTTCTTATTTGTATAAGTGGGATTATTTTGCTATAAGCATCCCTATTAATACTGCTTTTGCTATACTCCATGGACTTTGTTTTTGTTGTCATATTTCTTTATGTATTTTATCTTTGATTTATGCAGCAATCCATTTGTTGTTTTATATTGTATGATTTATCCTCCACATTTTACAATTTTTCTCAGGTTTTTCCTTTTAGTAAACTTCAGTTCTCATAGAAGCTGTATGTTTCTTCACAAAGCAAGGAGAAAAATAATAAAATTTATACAAAATTCTGAATGACCAAAATTTTCTAGTTATCTTTGAAAAATGAACAAAACTGTGTGTATTATCCTCCCTGACTTTAGAACTTACTACAAAGCTACAGTAATCAAAACATCAAAATATATCACTAAAGAGTCACATAGATCAATGGAACAAAATAAATAGTCCTAAAATAAACCCACACACATATGGTCAATTAGTCTACAATGAAGCATGCAAGAGTATACAATGGAAAAAGGCAGTCTCTTCAACAATTAGTTCTGGGAAAAATGGACAGTACATGTAAAATGAAGATGTAAGAGCACTTTCTTCCATAGTATACAAAATAAGAGAGAAATTGATTAATTTCCTAAAGGTAAAACCTGAAAGTTTAAAATTTCTGACCAAGAACAGGAGCAGAACTGCCTTTGAGATAAATCATAGCAATATTTATTTTTGATCTATTTCCTAAGTAAAAAAAAAAGAGGAAAACTAACCATAACAGTTTTTAATTTTACTGAGGAAATAATAGGTGTATTATGTGATACAGGGATTCCACTTCTTGTATAAGTGTGAAGTGCAAAATCTTTTGCAGAGCAAAGGAAACATTCAGCAAGACTTATGACAATACACAGAATTGAAGGAAGAATTTCAGACAATGAAAACAACAAGGTGTTAATATCCATCTTGTATATATAGCACATTAGAGTAAATATTTAAAAACAAAGACCCCACTTAAAAACAGTTGAAGGATCTTCATGGAAACTTTTCAAAAACAGACATGTGTATGATTTTCATGCACATAAAAAGAAACATAACGTTGCTATTCATTAGGAAAACATAAATAAAAACCAGAATGAAATATAATCTCACAGCAACCAAAATTGCTATTAAAAAAAGTCTTCAAATGACAAACATTAATAAGAATGTTGATAAAAGGGAACTCAGGTACACTGTTGGTGGAAATATAAATTGATGCATCCACTATTATAAAAGAGTGGACTGTGTGAAGAAAACTAGAAATAGAAGCATTATATTTTACAGCAATTCCATTTTTTGATATAATTCCGAATAAAATGAAAACATAAACATTAAAGGATATATTACCCCAAATGTTCTTAACATTATCATTTATAATAGCCAAGGAGAGAAGCACAACTCAACTGCCCATCAACAGATGATTGGCTGAAGTAGATGTGAGATATAGATAACATAATAAATACCTAGCAATTGTCATATCAAAAAATAAAATTCTGCTATTTGAAACAATGTGACTGGACCCAGAATGTGTTGCACATAGGAAAATAAGTCATACAGAGAAAAACTCTCTACATTACCACTTACATGAGGAAACTAAAGATATAAGAGAAATAATCATAAAAAAACCAGAAACAGAATCACATATATATGTGTAGTGTACCAATTAGTGGTTTCCATTGGGGACAGGGAAGAAGGATCAGGAAGACAGAAATATGCAAGCTACTAGTTATATATTAGTGAAGCAACAGGGCTATATTTACCGCACAGAGAAATATTTTAATAATTTAAAAGATTTTAAAGAGACTATAGGCATATATTATACTAAAATGTGCATGCATGTGGGAAAAACATTGAAGAAAAGAACCCAGGAAAAACAAAATATTTTGTAGTACTCTGATATAAAGGGAAGTGATTTATTCACTTTCTTTACTGTTTTATAATGTCCTTATTAGAATTTAAGCTTTTAAATGAAAAATTACAGACTGAATAAAGTGACATAAGTTTAAACTATTTGTCTCTCTCTTTAAATCTACAGTCAGTGAAATGATCACATCTCAACAAAAATTACTACAACACAAAACAATACTCCAGAACATATATGTACATCTGAAGTTTGGTGGGCTAAAACACATAAATTAGGCTGAAATGAGGGAAGAGCAGAGTTGGTGACTGCCACCAAGGTCCACTTACTATGGTATCTGAGCCCACAGTTTCAGAGTAACATGTAGAAACAGGGTCTCAGTGGTTCACACAGATTCAGCCTCCAACTGCACCAGTATTCATGGTCAAAATTAACTTGGAGGGAGCCACAATGCAGACAGAATTTCCATCCTTTAGACACTCAGACATTCATGATACTCTCCTTAATCCCCATTCACAGTGGTAGAGACAATGTACCTTGCAACATTGGACATGGCAAAGGCAATTGCCTGATTCCAACTACCCACCTGTTTTACACCATTCCTCAATGTGTGCACTGAATCTTAAGGGATATAAGATAAAAGGAAGGGTTCACAGGCCCAGTGACAACAGTGGCATTAACTACCAGAGTTTTCTAAGAAGTGATAATGTAAGCAATCTTTTATCCAGACAATTGCGACTTGAATGTGCCATTTTGAAATATTATCAGAGGTAGCTCAGGTAAGTAAAACCAAAAATTGTGTAATATTACAAACTACCAAAAACAAAAGCAAGGACTCCAAATTCCAATCTGATTTTGCTGTCAGCAGAGCAATAATTCACCAGGATCATGACCAATCACAGTAACATTATAGGGCATGCACACACACAGATACAAACACACAGACACCGACACAGACACAGACACACTCGCACAGGCACATACACACACACACGCTCACGCACACACCGAATGTCAACCCTGCAGGGAACAAACTTAAAGTCATGGAATATTGACATATAACTAATACAGAATCCAAAGAGCTGTCATAAAGAAACTCAATATAAAAAACAAAACTCAGAAAGCAGTTTAGTGAGATCAGGAATAAAATAAATCTTGATAAGGTATACATTACCTAAGAGACTGAATCTATAAAACAAATAAACATTATTGGAAGACCAGATGAACTTAATAAATGAGATGAACAATGCAACAGAAAGCACTGTAAGAAGACTGTCTTTGTGGAAGAGAGATTAGCAAACTCACCAATACAATACCAGGAATGATAGGAGAGGGCAAAGATACAAGATAATAAAAAGTGAGGAAATTCTACAATAGCCATCAGACTTCTTCAGGAAGTGCACATTAGAGTGAAATTCTGGAGGGAGAAGAAAGTTAGAAGGCAGCTGATGGTTTATTTAAAGAAGTAATAGTTGATTACTTCCCGAACCTGGGTAAGGAACTGATATACAAGTCCGTGAGCCAACAAAACACCAACAACTTTAAGACAAAGACACCTCCTTCAAGATACGTCATATGACAATTGGCAAGTCAATGACAGAGTAAAATTTAAAATGCAGCCAAAGAAAGTTATGATAATCTACAAAGAAGCCCCCATTAGGCTATCAGCATATTGCTGAGAAGAAAACAGATGCCAAGGGTAATTAAAATGACATTTTCAAACTACTGAAATAAGAAATATCTCACCCAAGAATACTCTACTTTACACAGTTATCACTTAGATATAAAGTGAAAATAAAGACTTTACCAGAAAACTAACCTGAGTGAGATGTAAAAAACAAAACCGAGGCACCTTAAAAGAGGTGCAGAAAAGAGGTATTCTAAGAAAAATAAAATGGCAAATATATGCAAAACATTGAGCAAAATACTAAGCAGAGACTACCAGGAATTTGAAACTGTTTATTTGGGTATGTTTTTAAATGCTACTCTTCTATATGAATTAAAGAGAGAAATATAGGAAATCAGTTGCAATAAATATAGATACATCTATCTGGTAACATGTTCACAAAAGAAACAGAAATAATTTGAGTCATTAATAATAAAAGGAAAAGAGTAAAAAAAAAACAAAATTAAAGGAAGTTGCTATCAGCAGAGAAAGGTCTAAATTATACAAGCGATGTTTTATTTTTAATTAAAGTAGATTTGATGAACTATAATATGTAGATTCAGATGTACAACATAGTGATTCCAACCACTTTGTTGATTGTATTTCATTATAATTTATTACAATAATTGTAACATACAATGATTATAAGTTATTGTGTGTAATTCTCTGATCTATACAGATCATCTTTGTTGCTTATCTCCTTTACGTATACTAATTTTTGTCTGTCAGTGTCCTACCATTTAATTGTCTATCCCTTCCACTTTGGTAAACACAAATGTTTTCCCGTATTTTTCAGTCTGCTTCAGTCTTGCCTATCTAAACTCTATATCTCTCTACCATGTCTCTATCAATCAATCAATCTATCTATCTATCAATCAATCTATCTATTTATCTATCTATCATCTATCTATGTATCTATATATCTATCTATTTGTCTGTCTGTCTACCTATCTATCTATCATGTATCTATGTATCTTTCCTTCTATGTATCTATTTATCACTCATCTATCAATAGATAGCTATAGATAGATGTACACAGATATTTGTTATTCTTTAGATTCCACTTATAGATTATATTATATATTTTTGTATTTGTCTAAGTTACTTCACTAAGAACAATATTTACTAGGTCCATTCATGATGCTGAAATAGCAATGTGTTATACTTTTTCATGGCTGAGAAATATTCCATTGCATATTTATAGAAACATCATATCTTCGTAAGTCCATTGTCTACTGTGGACTCTTGGAATGCTTCCCTGTCTTGCATATTATAAACAGTGCTGTTGTGAACATTGGTTCTTCTCAATTTAGGGTTTTTTCCCCAGATTTTTCCTAGGAGAGTTATTACTGCTTCATTTGGTAATTCTGTTTTAGGATTTGAACAAATCTGAATACTCTTTTCCATAGAAGTTGTACAAATTTACATTCCTACCAAGAGTATACAAGAGATTTGTTTCCTCAACATCATCTCCAATACTTTCTATTTGTAGAACTTTTGATAATAGCCATGTGGCCAGTGTGAAGTGATACCTCATTGTGGTTTTGAACTGAAATTAACTAAAAATTAGTAATGATCATTTTTATCACTTGCATGTTACTCATCTGCATATTTCCATTGGAAAAATATTAACTCAGATACTCTGCTCATTTTTTGATTGGGTTTTTGTTTTTCATGTTGAGTTGTGTAACCTAAATCCATGTTACATCTATTAACCTACATCTATTAACCCCTGGTCACTTGCATTGTTTGCAAATATGTTTTTCAATTTCACAGGCAGTGTTTTCATTTCATTCAAAGTGTCGTTAGCTGTGCAGAAGTTTTCAAGTTTATTTAGGTCCCACTTGCTTATTTTTGCTTTTATTTCTTTTACCTTAGGAGACTGATATAATAAAATATTCCTATGATATATATCCAATAGGGTATCACTATATCCCTTTCTAGCAGTGTTATAGTATCAGGTCTTACATTTAGGTCCTTAATACACTTGGAGTTTATTTTTGTATATGATGTCAGGGAATGCTCTCATTTCACTGTTTTACATGTAGATATCCAGCTTTCTCAACAACATCCATTGACGAGACTGTCTTTTCTCCATTGTGTACTCTTGCCTTTTTTATCATTGATTCATTGCTCATAGGTGTGTGGAATTATTTCTAGGCTGTCTATCTGATTTTATTGATTATATCTCTGTGCAAATGCCATGCTGTATTTATCACTGTAGCTTTGTTGTATAGTAAGGAATCTGGGAAGTTTATACCTCCAGATTTGTTGTTTATTCTCAAGATCATTTGGAGAATTTTTAATGGTTTCATGTAAAACTTAGAGTTATTTATTTTCTGGTACTGTGGGAAATACTACATCTTTGTAACAGGAATTTCACTAAATATGTGGTTTTCTATGTGTAGTACGGCAATGTTAACAATGTTAACACCTTCAATCCAAGAGCACAAGACATCTTTCTAATTTTTTGAATCATTTTTAATTTCTTTGTCAATGTTTTTTAATTTTCAGTGTGTAGATCTTTCATATATATGGTTACATTTATTCCAAGGTATTTGGGGGGAAGGGATTTTAAATAATATTGTTTTCAACGTCCATTTTAGGGTATCTCATGATTAATGTGTAGAAATGCAAGAGACTACTTTACATTAATCTTGCACCCTGCTCCCTTGTTGAAATTATTTATTGTTCATATTAATCTGTGTGGAGCCCTTAGGACTCTATGTAGATTGTTATGTCATCAGTACTGGTGACAATTTTGCCTTTTTCTCTCCATTTTGCCTTTCTTTTACTTCTTTTTCTTTCCTTTTCCTTTCTTCTTTTACTATGGAACAGAAGTTCTGAGAGTAGGAATCCTTGTCATGTTCCCAAATTTACCCAGAAGTCTTTCTGCTTTTCCCCAAAGTATTATAAATTTTTATAAATGTCCTTTAGTATGTTGAGAGATGTCCCCATTGTATTCTCTTTCATGAGAGTTCTGATCATTAATGTATGTTGAATTTTGTGTAATGCTTTTTCTGTGTGTATTGATATGGTCCTGTTAATTTAGTCCTTCCATTATTAAAAATGTGTCTTGCTGATTGACTTGTGTATGTTGAGCCATCCCTGTGACTCTGGAAGGAATCAAATTGATCATTGTGTATAATCCTTTCTATGAATTGCTGGATTAATTTGTTGATGTATTTTGGATTTTTAATGTATATTCGTCAAGGATATTGGCTTTACATTTTCTTTTGTTTTTTTTTGGTAGTGTCTTTGACAGGTTATGTTATCATGGTATTGGTGGCCTCATAGAATAACTTTGGGAATGTTCCTTCTTCCTACATTTTTTGAAATAGATGAGAGGAAAGAGTTTTTAGTGAAGACATCCAGGCATTTTGTTCAAGTGGTGTTTTTAACATTATAGATTATATTTAACTTATACTGATTGCTCTTTTCAAGTTTTCAGTTTGCTCTTTATTCAGTGTTGACAGGCTGTACATTTCAAGAAATTTGTCCATTTATTTAAGGTCGTCCAGTTTTTGTCACATAACTGCTCAAAGTGCTTTCAAAATCTTTGTTTGCATTTCTGTGCTATCAGATATTATTTCTTCTGTTTCATTTCTTATTTTGCATGGTTCCACTCTGTATTTCTTGATAAGCCTGGCTAAATGATTATCAATTTGTTAATATTTTTAAGAAACAAAAGCTGTTGATTTTATGAATTTTAATTTATATGTTAATTTTTATTTTATTTATTCTCAACCTAATCATTAAAGATTTCTCATTCTACTCACTTTGGGTTTTGTTTGTTCATATGTCTAGTTATTTTTGGTGGCATGTTTGTCCTTTGTGTGAGGGTTTCCTTTTTCCTAGTAGAAGGCCAGAATTGTTCTAAACTTCCCTCTTAGATTTGCATTTGCTGCATCCCATACATTTTTTGAAGCTGTGTTTTCATTGTAATTTGTCTCCAGGTATGATTTTATTACTTCTTTGATTTAATCATTGACCTTATTTTATGTTATATTTTAAAGGATGTGGTTTAATCTCATGTTTGTGCTTTTCCTGTTCTTCTTTCTACAGTTGATGCATAGTTTCATAATATTGTGTATTGAAAAATACATGCTGTAATATATATTTGCTTAAAATTCCTAAGGCTCATTTCATGACATAATATGTGGTTAATTCCTAAGATAACATCCTGTGCACACTTGAGAAATTATGTGTTCCCCTTTTCTGATGCAGTGTACAATATCTCAGGTTCAAATGATATAATTTGCCAATAAGACCTCTGTTTCCTTACAGATACTCTTTCTGGATGATATGTCTATCAGAATAGTGAGGTGTTAAACTCATCTACTATTATTATTTTATAATGAATTAATTCCTTCATGTCTACTAATATATCTTTTTATACTTAGGATCTACATTGTTGGGTTCATATATAATTCAATGAGTGTAAAGCTCTATTTTTATATTGATCTCTTCTTCTGTATATAATCTCATATTTATATTTCATTGTGGCCCTTATTTTAAAATGTATTTTCTATGAGTTGAGCATTGCAATCTGCACTTTCTTGTCATTTCCATGGAATATCTTTTCCATCTTTTTACTGGTTGCTTTTATTTTCCACCATAAAGTGAGACTTTTTGTGGGGGAATGCAAGATGGTGGAGCCAAAGGATCCTCATAGCTAACCCTTTCCCACAAATGCACCAAGACTCATCCAGAGACCCACTCGGCTAACCAGAGAACCTGCAAGACTCTGATACAGCATTGTCCTCTTCAAAAGATAAAGATGCAAAAAATATGGTAGGAGAAAATGAAGAAAGAAAGAAGAAAAGGCAAAACAGATTGGGACAAGTCCCACAGTGAGGGAGCAGCAAAGAAGGACTGGCGCTCATTCACTGGGTCTCCCCTCTCCAACTGATAGGTCGGTATGATGGAGGGGGAGCCTCCAAGGATTAGACCTCTACAGACTATAAGTTGACTGACAGTACTAAGTTAAACAGGCACAGAGAATCCTTGTGACACCCACCCCAATATGAATCTAGGCAGCTGGTGGCAGGGCCATGCTGCCCAAGCTGGGTGGAAAATGGGGATGGCTGTTCTGGGGCACCCTGGGTGAATGGACAGGACTGTGTGCCATTCCTGTGGGTGCACAGGGCAGGACATCTTGGGCCCTCCATTTAGCAACAGGGCTGACGTTCCCTGGGAGGGGAAGTGTACATTCCCCATCTCTGAAAATCCATAAAAGTTTCTAGGACAAGAGAGCTTGGGCTCAGACACAGCCACCATGCTCTCTGGTGTTTTGTACCCAGGCAGCAGCGAGAGCAAAACCTGCATTCACTCCTAAGGACTTAGACTCAAATGCCAGATGGGTACTTGTCTACAGCCTGAGGCAGATAAGATCATTCCGTCCTATTTCCTCAGAGAACTTGCTCCACCAGGACAAACAAGGAGATGGGTTTTGGCCCAGATCAGTGACAGGGCATAGTGCAGTATAGAGACCGGCACCCTCAGGGTGCTATTGGCCCCCCACCTTTTGGGATGGAACGCAGCCCCTGACCATGTGGCTGGGAGATGGTGTGATGCCCAATCCTGCCTTGTCATTCTGAAACATCTGACTGAGGCATTAGTCAGGTCAGTGACAAGCCAGTACTTAATAAAGAGAGCTTCACTGGAACAAGTGTTGGGAGAAGGAGTGATCTGCTTGCCGACAGGCCCTGGGAGCAGCACAGATAAGGGCTCCAATGGAGGGCCTCTGGAAAAAGCAAGCTGAGCTTCCAAAACAGGATGAATTCAGAAAGACTTCACTTTAAAATTACACAGTCTCCAGGAGGACACTGACCACCCCCTAGGTTTAATCTGATTTTTCCTTTTCCATTTTCTATTACTCTCTTAATTTTTACTTCTTAAGCAAATATTTATACCCCCATTTAAATCCCATTTCAATTTTTAAAAATATTTTTATTATTATTATTTTTCTAAATTCTGCTTCAACTTGCTCTTCTATTATGTATTATAGAATGTCTTCAAACATTTATTTCCCCTTCTTTAAAATTCTTTGTCTCCCTCACTCTTTTTTCTCTTTTTTAGTTGTATTAATAATTAGGCATTAGGTAGATAAACTCATTTAGTACCACAGTAGGTAACTGATACTCCATAAATCACAGTCCCAGAGAGGTAGGAACAAGATGAAAAAGCAGAGAAACCATTCCCAATAAAAAGAACAGGAGAAATCCCCTGAAAGAACGATCAGAAAAATAGATATCGATAGCCTTCTAGATCAAGATTTCAAAAGAGGATTGATCAAATTACTGAAGGAAATAAAAGATAGTGTTTAGAGATATAAAATGTGATAAAAATGAAATGGAAGCTATAAAGAAGATCCGAGTAGAATAGGTAAAACCGTTGAATGAGATGAGAAATGATCTAAAGGTGTCACAAACCTGGCTACGTAACGCAGAGGAATGAATTAGTGACCTAGAAGACAGGACAATAGAAAGCACCCAATCAGAAGAGTTACAAGAGAAACAATGAGAGACAAAAGAAAAAAGCATAAGAGACATATGAGATAACAGAAAGCATTCCAAATTTTGCAGGATAGAATTCCCAGAAGGGGAGGAATGATCAAAGGCGATTGCAAAGGTTTTTGTAGAAATCATGACTGAGAACTTCCCAAACTTAAAGAAGGAATCAGATATCCAAGTACAGGAAGCTCAGAGTGTCCCAAACAGGAAGAATCCAAATAAACCCACACCTAGACATAATTAAGACGACCAGAGTCAAGGATAAAGAAATGATCCTAAAGGCAGCAAGAGATTAGCAAAGAGTGAGTTACAAGGGAATTACAATAGGCTCACAGCTGATTTCACAACACAAATACTAAAGTCCAGAAGGGAGTGGAAAGATATATTCAAAGTCCTGAATGAAAAAATGATATAAACTAGGATACTTTAACCAGCTAGGCTATCCTGTATGGTAGAAGGGTACATAAAGAATTTCACAGACAAAAAAATCTACAAGAGTCTAGCAACACTAGACCCATGCTAAAAGTAATATTGAAAGATCTACTCTAAAAAGTAAAGCAGCAGGATGCTACAAATATGTGAAATTCATAGCTGGAAAGGTGAAAACTCATGAACTACAATTAAAATAAACACAAAATTTTAAACAACACATACAAATCATTGAGAGTGAGAAAGGTAGGCAGGAAAATAGAGAAAAAATATTTTTGGTCTTTCCTTTTAAAATATTTTGTTCTCAGTAGGATGGTATTGAGATCATATTATTATCAGTTTAATAAAATCAGTTATAGTAATGGTCTAATAGACTTATATAAAAGGGTAAAAACAAGGCAAAAATTTATTCCTGGAGTCACTGAAACTAAATAAATTTCATGATAATAAAAAGGAAAATGACCAAACCAAAATAGGAAGATGAAACGAACAAAGTGGAAATACAAAATCAGCAGCAAAGATAAGGTCAAAATGGCAATAAACACAAACATATCATCGATTATTTTAAAAGTTAATGGAGTAAATGCTCCTGTCAAATCATTGAGTGATAGGCTGGATAATAAAACAAGAATCTTCAATATGCTGAATACAAGAGACCCACTTCAGAGAGAAGGAAACACATAGATTGAGAGTGACAGGATGGAAATGGTTATTCCATACAAATGGAAAAGCCAGAAAAGCAGGTGTTGCAGTACTGACTTCAGAGAAAACAGTCTTTAAAGCAAAGGCCATAAAGAATGATAAAGAAGGACATTTTATAATGATTGAAGGAGTGATACAAGATGAGGATAGCACACTCATTAATACATATTCACCAAATAGAGGACTACCAAAGTACATAAAATAATTACTAACAGATATAAGGGGGATAGTGATGGGGAACTAATAATTGTTGGAGATTTCAACACTGCATTTAAATCACTGGACTTATCATCGATACAGAAAATAAATTAGGCAATAGAGAATTTAAATAATACAATAGAAATATTACACTTGGTGGATATATTCACAGCATTGCACCCCCCACAAAATAATATATATATTCCTTTCAAGTGCACATGGGACATTTTCCAGGATTCATGATATACTTGGTACAAAAGAAACCTCAGCAATTTTAAGAAGACAGAAATTACCTCAAGCATATTTACTGACCACAATGCCATGAAGCTAGAAATCAACAACAGAGAAACAAAGGAGAACAAAAGGAAAACATGGAGATTAAACAAAATGTTATAAAAAAACAAATGGGTCAAAGAAGAAATCAAACCTGAAATGAAAAAGTACTTTGAGACAAAAGAATATTAAAGAAAAACCACACTAACCTTATGGGACACAGCAAAAGCAGTATTGAGAAGGGAGTTAATAGTGATACAGTCCTTCCTTAAATAAGAAGAAAAATCACAAATAAACAATTTAACCCATCAGGAGAATGAACTAGAAAAAGAAGGACAAAAAACCCCAAAAGGCGTCAGAAGGAAGGAAATCATAAATATTGGGGAGGAAATGGGTAAAATAGAGTTTAAAAAGACCATAGGAAAAATTCAACCAATCCAAAGGCTGGTTTTTCAAAAAAGCAAGTAAAATCGACAAACCTCTGGCCAAACTCAAAAAGAAGAATACAGAGACAGCACAAATTAGCAAAATAACGTAGGAGAATTGAGAAATTACAACTAATAAAATAGAAATACAGAATATCATATGAGAATATTATGAAATTTATGTGGAAACAAACTGGATAACCTAGAGTAGATGGACAAGTTTCTGGAAACATACTGTCCACCAAGACTGAATTAAGAAGAAACTGACCCCTTGAACAAACAGAGCATGAGAAATGAAATCAAAATAGCAATATAAAACCTCCCTACAAATAACAGTCTAGGACCGGAAGGCTTCACTGTGGATTTCTACCAAACATGCAGAGAAGAACTCATACCAGTCCTTCTCAAACTCTTCCAGAAGATTGAAAAGGGAGGAATACTCCCAAAGTCATTCTTTGGATCCACAATCACCCTGATACCACAACCAGGAAAAGACACTACCAAATAAGAGAATTAGAAGCCAATATCACTGATGAACACAGATGCCAAAATTCTCACCTAAATATTAGCAAATATAATCCAACAACACAGAAAAAAGATTATACATCATGACCAAGTGGGGATCATGCCAGGAGCAAAGGGGTAGTTCAACATATGCAAATCAATCAATGTAATGCAGCACATCAACAAGAGAAAGGAACAAAACCCCATGATCATCTCAAAAGATGCAGGAAAAGCATTTGATAAAATTCAACACACACTTACAATAGATAGTCTCACCAAAGTGGGAATAGAGGCAACATATCTCAGCATCATGAATGCTATAGATTACAAACCTACAGCCAGCATAGTACTCAATGGTGAGAAAGTTAAAATCTTCCCAATAAAATCTGGGACAAGACAAGGATGCACACTATCACCACTCCTACTCAACATAGACTTGGAAGTCCTAGCCACAGCAATCAAACAAGAGAAAGAAGTAAAAGGAATGCAAATTGGAAAGGAAGAGGTAAAAATCTCATGATATGCAGGTAATGTTACTATATATAGAAAACCCTACAAGATCCAGACAAACACTCCCACAGCTGATCAAAGAATTCATCAATGCAGCTGGTTACAAGATTAAGGTTCAAAAATCAGTGGCATTTTTTACACTAAAGATTCAGATAATACTATAGAGCTTAAGTCAACATGACAGCACTGTATTGGTAGGAAAAGATACATATATTCCAATGGAACAGAATAGAGAGCCCAGAAATGAACCCACAAACTTTTGGTCAACTAATCTTCAACAAAGGAGGCAAGGAAATACAATGGAATAGAGACAGGCCCTTCAGGATCTGGTGTTGGGAAAACTGGACAGCATCATGTAAATCAAAGAAGCTAGAGCACTCCCAATGAAGCTAGAACACCATACACAAAAATAAACTCAGAATGGATCAAAGACTTATACATAAGAGAAGATACAATAAACCTCCTAGAGGAAAACATAGGCAAAACAATATCTGACATATGTCTCGTAAATTTTCTCGTAGAAAAAATAAAAGCAAGAATAAACAAATGAGACCTAATGAAACTTAAAGCTTCTGCACAGTAAAGAAACCAGAACTAAAACAAAAAGACAACCTACGGAATGGGAAAAAATTTGAATATCAAACCGACGAAGGCTTGATCTCCAGAGTATATAAGCAGCTCATCCAACTGAATAAGAAAAAATAAGCTACACAATGCAAAAATGGGCAGAAGACCTAAACAAGCAATTCTCCAAGGAAGACATACAAATGATCAAAAGGCACATCAGAAAGTACTCAATATCACTGATTATCAGAGAAATGCAAATCAAAACTGCAATGAGGTATCAACTCACACCAGACAGAAAGGCCATCATCCAAAAATCCACAAATGACAAATGCTGGAGAGGCTGTGGAGAAAAGGGAACCGTCCTTCACTGCTGGGGGCAATGCAGTTTGGTGCAGCCACTGTGGAAAACAGGATGGAGATTCCTCAAAAGTCTTGGAATAGACGTACCATATGACCAAGGAATCCCGCTCCTGACCATAAATCATGAAGGAACCCTACTTTAGGATGACACCTGCACCCCAATTTTCATAGCCAGCACTATTTACAATAGCCAAGACATGGAAACAGCCTAAATGGCCATCGAAAGTTAACTGGATAAAGAAGAGTTCATATATTTTTACAATGGAGTACTGGTCAGCCATATAAACCAACAACATAATGCCATTTTCAGCAACATGGATGCTCCTGGAGAAAATCAGTCTAAGTGAAGTAAGCCAGAAAGAGAAAGAAAATTACCATATGAGATTGCTCATATATTGAATCCAAAACAAAACAAAACAAAACAAGAAAACTCAAATACAAAACAGAAATAGACACACAGACATATAATAAAAAGTTTTGGTGGCCAAGGTGGCGGGGGGTGGGAATAGATAGACTGGGAGTTCTATGTTGTAGAATAGATAAACAGGATTGAATTATATAGCACAGGGAAATATATAAAAGATCTTACGGCCACCCACAGAGGAAAAAAATGGGACAATAAATTTATATATGTTCATTGCAACTGGAAAATTGTGCTGTACGCTGGAATTGGAGACAACTTTGTAAAATGACTGTAAATCAATAAAAAAAACTTAGAAACAGAAAAAAACATGATCCTAAATATTACAGGTGTAAATATAAAATAGAGAGAAAAATAAAACTATGCAAAAGAGCAGTAAAATCAAAGATTTTTTATTTTTTTTAAGATAAGCAAAATCAAAAAACCTCTAGCCAGGTGCATCATGAAGAAAAGAGAGATGCTCCAAAGAAATAAAGGAATAAATAAAAGAAAAGAAATAACAACTATTCCCACAGGTATACAAAAAAGGGATAATTTGTCAACACTTACATGCCAATAAACTGGACAACTTAGAAGAAATAGACAAGTGTCTAGAAAGAGACAGAGATAAGGAGAAACAAGTAGTTTGAACAAACTGTTTACTAGAAGAAAGATAGAATCTGCATTTTAAAAAATGGTTAAATAGAAGTGCAGATTTAAGAAACTCCCATGGAGAACTGTACAAAAATACAAAGCAGAACTTATACTCTTCAAACTATTAAAAAATACTGAAGATGTGGGAAACTACAAAATTCTATGTAACTTTCATCACCCTGATAGCAAAGTCAGCAAACAAAGTAGAGGCAAAGGGAACTTCAAGCCAGTAAATTTGATAGATTTAGAAGCAAAAATTCTACAAAATATTATTAGCAAACTATATTCAGCAATACCTAAAATGAATCATACACCATGGTCAACTTGGATTCATTGAAGGGTCACAAGAGATTTTCAAATACACAAATCAATCTGTTTGATACATCACATTAACAAAAGGAAAAGAGAAAATGACGTGGTCATCCCAATAAATCCATAAAAAGTATTTCACAAAATTCAACATTTGTTCATTAAAACAGTAATAACAGCAACAACAACAAAAACAGCAACAACAGAAACCTCTTACATGAGTAGAATTCAGGAAATATATCTCAACATAACTAAAGTCATTAATTACAATCCCACAGACAACATAATATGCCAGAATGAAAAACTGAAAGCGAAATTGAGGAATAAGACAAGGTTGCCCAATCTCACCAATTCTATTAAACACAGTATGGGAAGTCCTAGCAACAGCAGTCGGACAAGAAAAAAATTTATTCAAGTTGGAATGAATGAAGTAAAACTGTTATTATTTTAGATGACATGATAATATATATAGAGATCCCTAAAGATTCTCCAAACCAAAACAACTAAATCTAATAAAGAGATTTAGCAAAGTTGCATGATTCATGATTAATATACAAAAACTGTCACATTTCTTTACACTAACAATGAAATATTCCAATTTTAAAAAATCCATATGAAATCAGATCATAAAATGAAAACTCTATGGAAAATCCAAGATAATAAAATCTATAGGGCACTGATAAAAAATTTGAAGATGATGCAAAGAAATGGAAAGAAATCTCAAAGTCTTAGATTAGAGGTATTAATAATGTTAACATATACACACTACAGTATGTCTACAGATATAATGTGGTTCAGATCGAACTACAAGATATTTTCCACAGAAGTAAAAACAGTCCTATGATTTTTATGGAACTGCAAAAGAAACAGAACTGCCAAGGAAAGAATGAGGAAAAAGAACAAATTTGGAGGCATAACCCATAACCCTCCCAGATCTCAGACTATATTACAAAAATACAGTAATCAAAACAGCACAATATTGGATAACAAACAAACATCTATATCAATGGAACAGAACACAGAGGCAGAAATATAACATCACACCTATGGTCAACTAAACTATGAGAAAGGAAACAAAAATAAACAATGCCTTAAAGACAGTCTTCAGCAAGTGATGTTGAGAAAGCTAGACAGCTACATGTAAATCAAAGAAATAAGAACACTCCATCACACTGTATAAAGATAAACTCAAAATGTTTTAAATATATGAATCTAATACATAACAGAATAAAACTCCTGGAAACTAACATAGGCAAAACAAGACAAAAATCGTAGAAAAATTTTCTCATGTCACAATCCCAAGCTGAAAACAATAAAGGCAAACTAAACAAATAGGTCCTAATTAAACTTAAAAGCTTCTACACAGCAAAATAAATAGAATGAAAGTTGAAGTTCCAAATGGCAGAAAACATTAGGAAAGAATGCAATCAAAAATTGGCTAATTTCTAAAATACTCAAATCGTTCATTCAACTCCATTTCAAAAATCTACAAACATCTCAGCCAGAAAATGAGCAGAAGACAATTCCCTAAAAAAGACACACAGATGACAAATAGGAACATAAAAATGTGCACACATTGCTAATCATTATACAAAGGCAAGACAAAAATAAAGTAATGTTATACCTCACTCTAGTGAGAAGGGCTGTCATTCAAATATCTACAAATAATAAAGACTGGGGAGGTTGTGGAGAAAAGGGACTCTCCAATGCTGCTGGTGGGAATGAAAATTTGTGCAACCACTTTGGAAACAGTATGGAAGTTCCTTTAAATAATAAAAATAGACCTATCCTATGACCCAGCAATCCCACTCCTGGACATATAAAATATAAACCTGAAAACAAAGAATCCTAGGGTAAAACATAAGAAGTACACTTGACTTAATTTGATTCTTTATATGTCTCCTCTGGCAAGGGAAGCAGAAGCAAAACTAACAAAATATGATTAGATCACTCTAAACAGATTTACACTGAAGAAGAAATGATCAATGAAATGAAAAGTCAACCAACACAATGGGAGAATATATTTTCAAGTGATATTTTCCAATCAAGTGTTAATATCCAAAATATATGGCAAACTCTTACCCCAAACAAAAACGAACAGACCAAAGAATCCAAATAAAAGAAAATGTCCATAAGGAACTGAATAGATAGATCTGAATCAATTATCTGTAGAAAACATACAGTTGGCTAAATGACACATGAAAATATGTTCAGAGTTATAAATTATTAGGAAAGTCATAAACCAAAAATGAGACAAGACCTCACAATTGTCAGAAAGCTCTCAACAAAAAGAAAATATATATATGTTGGTGAGATTGTGGAGAAAAAGGAACACCGTGCACACTGTTGATAGGAATGCAAAATATTGATTCCATTGCATATATACATCAAATTTTCATCATCCATTTTTCTGTCAAGGGATGTCGAGTTTGTAGGCCCCTGTCTGAATACTCTAGGGAATAAGCCCATGGGCTGAACTGATAAATAAGCTGTGAGGAATTCACATATCCAGGCTGGATGAGAAATGGCCTACTCAATGTATCCAGTATGGATGACTGGATAGCCAATGCTGGGTAAGATCCTCAGAGGAGGACAACCTAAGTCAGGCAAAGCCGGCTGGATAAGAGGTGGCCTACTTAATGAAGTTCCATGATGAACTTTAAAACAATCCTTGATCATTTAACATCCTGCACTTACTGCAGGAGCATGGGGACATAAATAGCTTAAGATTATTATCATTGTTATAACTTAGATGATATGTGAGTCATTGTGCAAGTCCTATATAAACCCTTCTTCTAAGAATCAATAAACAGAGAACTGCTTCGCTTCTCTCCACACAGTGTTTGTGTGTAAATGATATCGTGCCAGTGACAGGATTAATTTAATTTGTTGGGAGTATCATAAAAGGATGTTGCATTGTATACAATACACTTTCTGCACCTTTTGAGACGATTGTGAGTTTTATTTCTCATTCTATTAGTGTGGCATGTCACCTTTATTGATTTGAATATTTTGAAGTATTGTTAAACCAAGGGATAATTCCCTTTACTTATGTATGTGTATGATACATTAAATGTGTTGTTGAATTCATTTTGCTTGTTTTTTGTTGAGAATTTTGGCACATATGTTCATCAGGGATAATATTGTATATATTACATCTAATGTCCTTTCTAGCATTTTAGTGCAAATAAAGCTCACATCATAAAACATGTTTGGAATCTTTCACACCCTTCAAATTCTGGGATGATTTGGGGAAGAATTGGTGATATTTGATTTCAAATATATGACAGAATTCACCAGTAAATTAGTCTTGTAAATTTTTTCTGGTTTGGGAAGTTGGGATTATTGATTTACTCAAACACTCTTTTGCTCTATTTTACTTTCTAATTTCTTCTTGATTCAGGATTGGAAGACATGTTTCTGGGAATTTGTCTTTTGTTCTAAGTCATTCAAATCGTTGACTAGTGGTAATTTCTTTTGATGCTTTGCATCTCTACAACATCAGTGGTAATATCTTCTCTTTAATTTCTAATTTTATTTGAGTCTTTATTTCCTTAGCCAACCTAAAATTTGTCCAGTTTATGTTGAAAAGAAACAGACTTAGGTATTTTCTTTTTTATCTTTTCTATTGTTTCTGTTGTTATTTGTCTTACTCCCATTCATTCAATTTTCTTCTTTATTCTTTCTGTTGTTTCCTAGATTCTTGAGATGTAAAGTTAAGTATTGTGTATCTTTGTATATCATTTATTATTATATATTTTTATTTATTTATTATTTATTTATTTATTTATTTACATATTTTTTCATTTATTTATCATTGAATTACTGCCATTTACAATGTGTCAATCTGTGGTGTATAACACAGTGTCCCGTACATGCATATAATTGAGTGCCTATTAAACATTACCTCACGATATTTAAATTATTGCCCTGTGTCTTACAGGAGAAATTTTGAAAAAAATCTATTTTTATATATAGTGGATAACATTTTTAAATCTACAGCTCCCAAATATATCCTCTCACAGCCCCTTTTCACAGTAATCATAAAATTGTTTAGTAGATCTGCAAGTGTGTTTCAGTTTTGTAGATGAAATCATAGTGTTCTCACCCAAATATTTTCTAAGGTTCCACATATGTCATGTCTTGTATTATTTTTCTTTCTCTTTCTGTCTAACTTCACTTAGGATGACACTTTTTGGGAACATCCATTTTGCTGGAAAAGTCATTGTTTTATCATTTTTCATTGCAGAATATTATTCCATTGTATAAATATGACATAATTTCTGAATACTGTCATCTGTTTTTGGGAATTATGTTGCTTCCATGTCGTGGCTGTTGTTTATAGCACTATGAAGAACATTGCGGCGCAGGTATCTTTTTGAATTAGGGTTCCCTTTGATATATACCCAGAAGTGGAATTGCTGGATCGTATCTTAAGTCTATTTTCAGTCTTTTGAGGAATCCCCATCCTGGTTTCCACAATGACTGCACCAAACTACATTCCTTCCAAAAGTGTAGGAGGGTTCACTTTCTCCACAGCTACCCCAGCATTTAAAGTTTGTGGACTTTTGAATGATGGCCATTGTGACTATTGTGAGGTGATACTTCATTATAGTTTTGAATAACCCTTCTCTGATTATGATAGTGAGCAATTTTCTTTTTCATATTTGTATGTGGCATTTGTGTGTCTCTATTGGAGAATGGCTTGTTTAGGGCTTCTGCCCATTTTCAGATTGGGTTTCTTGTTTTTATTTTTTTATTACTATTAGGATGTATGAAGTCTTTATATTTTAGAAATTAAGACTTTGTCAGTTGCATCACTTCTAAATATTTTCTTTAATCCTGTTGTTTGTCATTTTGCATTTTTTATGGTTCCCTTTGCTGTGCAAAAGCTTATAAGTTTAATTAGGTCCCATTTATTAATTTTGCTCTTACATCAATTACATAGGTAGGTTCTTCTAGGAGATCATTGCTGAGATTTATCTCAGAGTGTATTGCCTATGTTTTCTTCTAGGAGTTTAACTGTGTCTTGCCTTTCATTTAAGTCTTCAAGCCATTTTGAGTTTATTCTTGTGTATGGAGTGGTGGAGTGTTCTAACTCCATTGCTCTGCATGCTGCTATCCAGTTTTCCCAATGCCAGTTGGTGAAGGGATCGTCATTCTTTGTCATTTTCCTTTCTACTCTGTCAAAGATTAATTGAACATAGGCCTGTAGATTTCTTCCTAGGCCCTCTATTCTGTTCCATTGGTCCATATGCCTATTTCTATATCAATGTCATGTCATTTTGATTATTATAACTCTGCAATACTCTATGGAGACCTGGTGGTTAATTCTTCCAGCCTCTTTCTTTTTCTTTAATATTGCTTTGGAAATTATGGATCTTTTATGACTCTATGTAAATCTTAGCATCATTTGTTTCAGTCCTTAAAAGAAATGTTTTGCATAATTTGATAGGAAATCACATTAAGTCTGTGGACTGCCTTGGGCATTGTGACCATTTTAACCATAATGTTTATTCCATTACAAGACCATTGGGTATCTTTTCAATACTTCAAATGTTTTTTGATTTCTTCAATCAATCTTTTCTAGTTCTCCATGTATAATTCATTCACCTCTCTGGTCATATTTATTCTTAAGCATTTTATTATTTTCAGTGCAGTTATTAAAGCGGTTGTTTCTGCACTTTGTTTTCCTGTTGATTCAATGGTAGTGTAAAGAAATCAAATTGGTATTTGACCTTACTCTGGGTACATTGCCCTGTTCCTTTTTTAGCCTTAGTAAATTTTTGTGAAGCTTTTATATTTTTCTATATATAGTGTCATGTGTGCATATTGTGAAAATTTACCTCTTCTTTTCCAGTCTGAACATTTAATTTCTTTTTCTTGCCTGATCGTTGTGGCTAGGAATTCCAAGACTATATTGAATTGAAATTGTGAGAATGGGAAACCTTGTCTTGCCTCAGGATTTTGTGGGAAGGTTTCAGTTTTTCACAATTGAGTATTTTGCTGGCTATATATTTGTCATAATTAGCTTTTATTATGTTGAGATATGGTCCCTCTATTCCCACTGTGATAAGAACTTTTATTGCAAATAGGTGTTAAATTTTATCAAATGCTTTCTCTGCATCTACTGAGATGCTCATGTGGTTTTTTGTCCTCTCTGTTGTTGATATGGTGTATCACAATTGATTGATTGATTTACGTATGATAAACCATCATTTTTTTCCTGGGATGAACCTAAGTTGACTACGGTGTATAATCTTTTTTTACATGCTGTTGGATTCAGTATGTAATAATTTCTTAAGGACATTTACATTTATGTTTATCAATGATATTTGCCTATAGATTTCTCTTGGGGCAGTGTCTTTGTCTGGTTTTGGTATCAGATTGAAGTTGGCCTTACAGTGTGAGTTTGGGAATACTCTCTCTATATCAATCTTTTGGAAGAGTTTGAGGAGGACTGATATGTATTATTCTTTGTATGTTTGTTCCAATTCCGAAGTGAAGCTATCTGGGTCTGAATTTGTTTGCAGAGATTTTTTATTTTATTGATAATTTTTTTCGATTTCTGGTGATCGGACTGTTCAAATGGTTAATTTCTTCTTGATGCAATATAGGTGGGCTGAATATTTCCAAAAACTTCTCCATTATCTCCTGGTTATCCAGTTTGTTTCCATACATTTGCTCATGGTATTCACTTATGATATTATGCAAATTTGTTGTACACATTTTAGTTTCTCCATTTTCATTTATTATGTTAATTGTGTTCTCTCTCTTTTTTTGTTGGTGGGTCTGTCCAGAGTTTTGTCAATTTTGTTTGCTATTTCAAAAAATAGTTTGATTGATTTTTTCTATTTTCTAATCTGTAATTCAATTTTTCTTCCTTGATCTTTCTTATTTCCCACTTTGTGCTGACCTTTGGCTTTTTTTAATCTTCTTTTCATGATTAGTTTACATAGAACGTAAGATTATTTATTTGTAATTGCTGTTCTACATTGAAGAGGGCCGTGTCACTTTCAACTTCCCTCTTAAGCCAGCTTTAACTGTTTTCCATAGACTTTGTGTAGTGTTTTGTCATAATTGTCAAGATATTTTTTAATTACTTCTTTTCCTTCATCACCTCCCAGCCTTGGAATAGAATCACATTTTTTAATGAACATGTTTTCATATTTTCTCACAATTTTTCAGTGATAGAATACTAGTTTCATGGTATTATACTCAGAAAAGTTGCCTAAAATAATTTTTATCTTCTTAAATTTGTTGACGCTTTTTCTTTGCCTGAGTCAATCCTAGAAAATGTACCATCTGCACTGGAAAAGAATGTATATACTGTTTTGGGAAGTAGTACTTCTACATTCATAACCTGGGTTGGGATGGTTTGGTTTGAGGCACAGGATGCACAACAGCTCTGTGGTTGTCTTCATGCATCCGGGCCACAAGGATGAGAGGACAAGGAAGAGTGGTCAAAGTCCACAGCATGAGAAGATGAAGCATTCCTCTCAGCATTATCTCCCAAAAGCAGATGCTAAATTTTGGATGGCACAGAAATGGTACGGCACAAAGGACACCAAGGTCGGTCTGTGGGATCATTCCAGCAGGCACTGATATATGACATCCATAGGTATGTTTCCACTGGTGTTTCTGTAGACAGACAAGCTCTGGGAAGAACTAGTTTCATTGGGACATTCCCATGGAACTAGAGAGCACAAGCACACTCTCAGTTTGCTGTTTTGGTAACACTCCAAAATGAAATAGAGCCGAATGCAGAGCTGAGAAGCTTTAGAAGCTTTAATTCCACAAGAGGAAGTGTCCTGTGCACTTTCAGAATTGAGAGATCAGCATAATAAATGTGTGGTTATGCTAATCGAAATAGTATGGGGTGTTAATCACAAACAAAGGAAACAACAGCAATTGGAAATATGCCAGACAACACACACAGGAACAGGACATGGCATCAATGTCTAGGAGAAATTGTCCTCACAGAAATCCCATGGAATTGCGTAGTGCCAAGAGTCTAAAATTTTCACTTAACAAAACATAGAATTCTGCATTAGATACCTGATATTACCTGACCAGTAGAGATGAAGAAGTACAGTAAAAGAAACAGGAAGTACCATTTTCAGTTCCAAAGAGAATGAAGGCACAAAAGATAAGCTTTCAAACAACTAGACTGCAAAACGCTACCAGAGCAAGTATTGAAAACAGACGTGAGGGAAACACTGAAGAACAACAGGGTCTCAGAATCACAAAAGGCAGAATACCAGAAAAGGGGAAGAGAAAGTCTCAAGACGAGCCAAAAACTATCAGAAAACTCAGTGGATGAGATAATATCAGGGCTAAAATTCAGTCCTAAGCAGACTAGATAATGCAAAGGGATGCGTGAATGTCTGTGAAGACAGGGGAACAGAAATCCCTCTGTCACAAGCACACATAGAAAAGCAAGTGCAAACCAATGAACACATTGCTGTCGAATCCTGGGTAAGAAAAGGCATGAAAGACAAGAAGTCATAAGAGTCCCAGATGGAAAAGCAAGAGATAAAGAGAAAAAAATATCTGAAAAGATATCTGAAAAAAAAATTTGACTGAAACTTGCTTAAAGCCAAGAAAGAATCATCTATTCGGATTCAGGAAGTACACAGTGTCCAAAGGAGGTGGAATCCCAATAGAACTACCAGCAGCGGTATGATTCAAATCAACAGAGTTCACGAGCACCCCAGTGATTAAAATTGCACCTGGAGGAAAACAACATAGTCACCAGAGTACATCCAGAGGGGTTTCAGCTGATATATTGGCAGCAATATTGTAGGACATGGAGGAGTACCAGGACATAGACCATATCCTGAATGGCAAAATGCTGCCATCTCTGGTAGCCTATGACACATGACCCCCATTTCTAATAATGGCAGAGATAGAGAATTCCACAGACCGGCAAATCTTAAAAGAATTCAGCAGTTCGAAACTTTTCCTAAAAGAAAGGTTGAGAATATTCCCCTGAATAGAAAAGCAGCAAGATGAAATGGAAAAGAAGCAAACCATTATTGGAAATGCAAGAAGAGCTTGAGTGGCAAAGAAGAAACAATAAGGCAAGGAGGACATCAAAACCCTAATGATGGGAGAGGGAAGCAGGAAATCCTAGGTGATTGGAAGCACATTCTTAAGTGAATCAGCTTATATGACTCTCTCTTTGAAGCGAACGGAGAGATGAATGGCATGACATTTTGCTAAACAAACGAGAAGCAGACCAACAAAGAATCAAACAGACAAACAAGTAACAAAAGGGTACGGTTGACTGACATATACCAAGGGAATCATGATTATTCAAAAGAAAATACTCAAGGTGATGTGAAGGATCATTT
This sequence comes from Vicugna pacos, assembly GCF_048564905.1. Classification (NCBI taxonomy): domain Eukaryota; kingdom Metazoa; phylum Chordata; class Mammalia; order Artiodactyla; family Camelidae; genus Vicugna; species Vicugna pacos. The sequence goes on along the minus strand of NW_027328741.1, from coordinate 91,816,458 downwards.
AGCACGCATCGACCTAGTATCGCGGCTTGCATATATTCAACAGACTTGTTTTTGTAAATCGAAGGCGTGCATTTCTATTCATAAATATTGATTCATAAGAGCATATTGTGACCTAAACCAAATGCCGATTTGGTATCAGATGGATTCCTAGTCAGTGATATATACTTGCAAGTCTTCCAACAGGATGAATGAATGCCATATTATACCCTACATAGAGAAGAAATGGCATAAGCCTATAACAAAGACAAGTAGCTCTGCAAAAGTGTACCAAGAGCAAAAGGGATAGACATTAAAGTGCACATTGTTGTTGGTTTCATCTCTTGGAGTTTCAGCCCCAATGAAACCAATGGATCCATGTCCTGAGATTGTGGGGGTTTCAGCAGAAATCAACCAACGTATATGTATCCCGGATGTACGGGTATTACAGGAACATAAGATTCTTTATTGGGTCTCTGTGTACTGTGAAGTGTAAGAAAGTTAAAAGACGTGTGGAACCATCAACTGAAAATGGACACACTTCCCTCCTTTGGTACTGTGCACACAAATCAGAACAAAAGGATACAGGGGAGAACAAAGGCCCATGGGACGCTAGTGGGTAGAATCACATTTGCCTTAGGAACCTCTCGTCGGATGCAGCCACTCCCCTAACACTGACAAGAGGCAGCAGGCTTTGGGGGTGGCAGTTAGCGGTTGGATTCCAGGTGGAATGTTGGTGTGTACCGTGAGGCTTGTTGTGGCTGGTGGATCCTAGGTAACCGGGCAGAGTTCTGTGGGTGGATCAGTGTGATGGAGGGGCTGCCGCCCTCTGTGGAGCATGGCTTAGTTCTTTCGTCTGGGAAGCTGTGTAAGTTCGAGATTCTGCTGCTCTTCCCCTAAGACCTGAGTTCACGGGTAAGTTTCCAGAACCTGAAAGGCAGAGAGTGGAAGATCAGCCTATCATCAGCTTACTGGTAAGGCTCCAAAGTACTTTCAGAATTGCCCAGTCATGTTGAAGTTGACTTTATGGGAGAAACGAAGAGAAGCTGGCCAAAAAGCTGGCTGCACGGACTGAGGAGAGATGCGAACACACTGATTAGAAATATTCTGCTACAATGGAGAATACTGGCCTGGAGACAGCTGTAGACAATACCAGGATCGAAAGACATTCATGAGACATATTGAACCTTGCTGATATTGGCAGAAACATACAGAGTGCCAACGTGGACTTGAGGTAGTTCCTCAATTCTCTGCTCCAAGAACGGGTCCAAGATGCCTGACGTCTAAAAGAGAAGAGATGGCAGAGATGATCAAAACGCTCATGTTCTTGGAAGAGGTCGTGAGAATCCACACTTCCCAAGGGGCATTTCCAAGCCATTCAGACCAAAATGAACCAAGCCCAGGTAAGCCTTATTCCAGGTTTGGGCCTAGCTAGCAAGCACTTTCTCTTCCCTCCCCTCCACTCAGGCATCCATTTTGAAGGATCAGTACCTGACCTGCAATGAGCCAGTAAGAGAAATGCAAGCCCCTCCTAGAATCAGAGTTCCTCCTGCTTCACACTCTGTGAACAACAGTGAACTCCTTAAAGGTCAAATAGTCTCGACTGAAATAGATAGGAATTGAATACTTCGCTCACACAAAGAAACGATGTCCTTCCTCTAGATTCAGCAAATGCTGGGTTTATGTCTACTCTGGGGTGAAGGGAATGTGGTAAGTGAGGGGAATCTTTGACTGAACTTGAATATGTATTAGGCCTCATATTTTCAAGACAGTATAGGTAAATATTATAAGTCTGAAAGTGAGCTGAAATGTAAAATTCGCCAAAGACATTAAAGATTCAGCTTATGTGGACCGTCCTTCACTTGATTCAAGCCCCCGGGGCACAATATCATGAGGGAGCAGACTTGGTTGCGTTAAATGACTTTAACCAACATGATCGGAAGATTAAGCATTCTCATCACGGATAGAAAAACACCTGGTTCTCAATAGCCTAACATAGCTGCAACAGGGTTCTCAAAACTATAATGCTTCTAGGTGGTTTTGGATTCAAACCTAAATGTATATATTTGGTTTGTTTCCTCTTGTATTTTCCTAGAGAGGGATGTTACCCCTTGAAAAGCCAACATTGGCCAGTAAGTGGCAAATAGGACTAAAGGGCACCACATGCACAAGTGAATCCAATGTTGGGGGTTATTGCTATTTTCCAATAGGTATTTCATGTTTCCTGTTGGTTTTGGTGGCTTCAACAGGAAAGAGTTGACATGACTGCTTCAACAGTTTGGACTGCTAGTTTAGATTCTATCTGTCTATGTTTTCCTTGGAGCTGACAAAATGTTACCAAAAATGACAAGTCTCACTTCTAGGTCAATTTAGAAAGTTTCAAAAACTAACTTCATTTCCGTATAACTTCCAAAACATGTAAATCAATTCTATTAAGATTTTTAAAGCCTGCAAATGAGATATCAACACAATGTCAAAACTGGAGTCTTTGGACAATCCCTCCCAACACGGCTATATGGAAACAAAGAACAAAACAAAACACATTTCTATGAACTGTATCTGGAAAATGTCGATTCATCGATGCCCAGTTGGCAGAGAAGCTGTTCAACCTGCGCTCACTCGTTCCCATGTACACAGAAATGGAAACATCCACTCACACAGCCCTTGGCACAGGACACTTGCAGAAGAGAGGTCTGTTAGTTCCAAAGACAGGATGAGACCACAGAACACCTGAAAGTTGTAGAAGGCAAAGCAGGGAATGGAAGCAAGTGCAGGGTCTGATCCCTGGTGATGGAGCAGCAAAGGTGAAACTCTGTTTATCTTGGACCCACAAATTCAAGCGGACAGGAGACTTGGGATTGAATGTGATGTGCTGAGTGTTAGAAGAGTGCAGAGCAGATGCTTGGATGACAGAATTCAAAGAAACCAGTGCAAAATATACCCACATTTTAATCTGAGACCAAGATCCGAGCTGCCAAATTGGAGGTAGCAGAGGAAACGGTCAGTGAGGGATAGGGCTACAGATGACGGCACACGCTGAGTCTCAGGGATCTGGAGTGCGTTGTGGGATGTGGTGGGACCTATCAAGAGAGCAAACCGACCTGTGACCCTATGAGAAAGCAACCTCAATATCACGTGCCTTTGATTTTTTGCATATGTCCCATGGCCACTCCCAGTGCATCTGCAGGACCAGGGACCAATTGGGCATTTTGCCAATAGAGCACGTGT